>NC_141235.1:14922500-15240000 GCF_054856515.1 Filicampus tigris | reverse complement strand
AAGCACTTTTAAGGTTAACCGTGGTTAGGTTAACTAAAGTTACTATGGTTAACTACCCTAACAGTAATTATTCTCTGATTTCTGTAGTCCTTCATGAAAGCAGACTGATTGTCGTATGTGTTTGATCAAAAACAGACATTTGCAACCATCTGCTTTTCCTTTGGAAAACTATAACGAAATCAGTAACTTAATCGCTTTCAAAAAGCTGGTGAGTGGATCAATCCCTCTTGTGTGATATTTCTTAATCATTGTTTAGTTCTTAGTTTTTTATCACTAAACAACAATAACAATAATTGGTTCATAAACAGGAATCGGAAAATGGTTTAGGACGTTTTGGCAAAATAATCAAATAGTAATCAAATAATCAATAGAATAATCGATTCTAAAAATATTTGACAGGGACAGCTAGCCCTTTCAACCACAGTGGTCACTACAGTGGACAACTATTTAAAATTGGCTTCCGCCTATATTAAATAATCTGAAAAACATCTTTATATTATAAATCATATCATCAAATCATAATTCATGCATGAAAGGGTACGGATGTAACGATTCACTTAAGCGCCAATTCGTTTCGATTTTCAGTTTCCGATTTTTAAAAATATTTTTTTAAACTTATTTCAAAACCAAAAGATGTTTTTATTTCAGCATCTGCATTTTGTCCTTGTTACAAACAGTAACATTTTTTAACTGTACAAAAAAAAACTTGACTATTAGGTCATTTAACTAATAATTGTGCCTGTTTAACTTCAGTTTTGTCTCATTAGTGTTTTGTGCCAGGACTAAACATTAAAAGAAATAAATGTACAATAGACTGGCTAATGACTGTTATCATTACAAATACTTTTGTGATCAAAATTACAATATCGATTCTTTTATTTTTTATATTGATGCATATTTTAAGAAGTTTAAATTGTTTTAAATCGATTTTCAATTTATCATTACATCGCTAGTGGCAGCCCTACATTCCGGCAAAGTGAAACAATAACATATCTTATGCCATCAATGGGCCAGCGAACAAATTAAATCAGACTAATGATCTGATCATTTATGGCATCTTTGAGTATCATTTGCCAAGTGTCCTCTTTTTTGCAAAGCTCTATGCAGGCCCACTAGTTGAAACAAGCCATTCTGATTAATCTTGCATTTGTGGAATATGATTTTAGCTGCAAAATCCACCCATTTTTAGCCACCTCAGAGGGCGGACATTTTGTCACTTCTATCACTGAAAATGACATCACAGGTGCTCTGGGCTCAAATAACAACCAATTGCAGCTCACCTGTTTTGTGAAGCTGAGCCATGATTGATCGTTACCTGAGGCTTGAGCAACTGTGATGTCAATTTCGGTTGACAAAATATAAGTGTAGAAAATATAAAAATATAAATATAAGTTCCTATATGTGAAATAAGGTTATATTGTTATTGCACACAGTGGAGTTATTGCACCGTAAGAAAGGGTGACCAAGTGAGTGTTAGTGGGAATGAATGGCTACCCCCCACACCCCTCTACTGTCCTCAATACTCTATCTCCTCCTTCCCCACTTGAGTAAGGAGTTGTAGAGTTTGATGGCATGATGGACAAAATAGTTTTTGAGTGTGTTGGTCCGGCACTTGGGAAGCAGCAGTCTTTTGCTGAAAAGGCTCCTCTTGTTGCTGATGACAGTGTGCAGAGGGTGCACATTATAGTACGTACATTACATTGTACATAACCACAGTGTTTACTAACAGATATTTTGAAAGGTATTTTTCTTCTGAATAGTTGCATTTTCTTTCATCTTTAATCTGTTCAATATTTTCTTATTTTGAATAGGTTAAAAAAATCACTAATTATCAATATCAGCTGCTATGAAATACTTATATAAAATGAAAACATTTTCAGCTATTTCATGTGGCCTATTCTCCAACGTCATCGTGTCATGCTTAACAATTAACAGTTGAACTTGTTCTATTTTGCACTTCAATTTATTTTCAACAAATACAAAAACTGAGGGAGTTGTTCATTTTATTTTTACAATGTTGTTCATTTATTGTATTATTAATGTGTTATTATATCTTTATATTCATCCTCAACTCTGAGTTTGTCTTTTATTGTGGACTTTAACTCTGAATTGCAGAGTGACTGTTGTGTTTTTTGTTAAAAATAAAAGAAAGGTATTTCTTTAAAATGATCTTTTATTTGTTTAATTGAAATTTTAGCAAATTTTATCAAAATTGCTAGCGGTATCTGTTACTTGGTATCAGTCCAGTGAGTACTCGTAATACTGCCAGTCAAAAAAAATACCAAAAACAAAATTAGTATCAAACATTCCGTAACCAAGATGTTTTGAACCCCAACATCTAAGTTGACTTTGTGTTCCAGTGTGCACATAATAGACCTGCAAGAAATAAATGGTATGACTTTCCTTTCTTTTTCCAGATTATAGAACATCCAATCAGCAAAAAATTTGGCAATCTTCTCCCAGCAATGACCTTTGGTGTTCAGAACAACTACATTTGCTCTGTGACTGATGAGCCCAAAGATTCTCAGGCCCCTCTTACACCATACCCAAATGTACTGGAATGCCACTTCAATGTAGGGCTCGCTTATTTTCAAGACACAAGTTGAAGGAGCACCACCACTTGTAGGGGATGACCATGAATGCTATTTTTTGGAGTTTTTTTGCAACTCAAGTGCCAGATTTGATCCCACAGAAAACATCAGTTTCCAGTGTCTCATAAACCGTTTGCCTTGTTAGTCATGATGACTTTCAAATTCGAATACCAATCAATCTTATTTAAAAGGGGCATATTATAGAAAATTTACTTTTAGGTTTTGCTTTGTTTTACTCTCAATTACCTTATCTGGACTCAAAAAAAAAAGGTGAAATAGTAAATAAATTTGCAAGAGACAGGACGGTGCCTTCTCACAAAAGGCTGATTTCAGCTGGGTTGTAAAAGAGGGTGTTGTTGACAAAAGCAAGTCACACACATTAATGACACCTACAAACTCTTTTAAACTGTGAAAAATGCAGACATCTCCTTTAAAGTATAAGTCAACCCAAACAAGAATGTGTTTATGCAGGCCCACTAGTTGAAACAGGACATTCTGATTAATATTGCTTTTGTAGAATATGATTTAAGCAGCAAAATCCACCCGTTTTTAGCCATCTTAGGGGGGGTGACCATTTTGTCACTTCTGTCGACCGAAAATGACATCACAGTTGCTCAGGTCTCAGGTAACACCCAATCATGGCCCAGCTTCATAAAACCGGTGAGCTGTGATTGTTTGTTACTTGAGCACCGAGCACCTGTGATGTCATTTTCAGTCAGTAGAAGTGACAAAATGGCTGCCCTCTGAGGTGGCTAAAAATGGGTGGATTTTTCTGCTAAAATCAGATTCCACAAACGCAAAATTAATCAGAATGCCTTGTTTCATCTAGTGAACCTGAATAAAACATTTTCTTGGAAAAAAAAAAATTGGGGTTGACTTCCACTTTAATTAGGAGTCAACGCCTTAATCAGTGGCAGCTAGTACACGTTAACTTAAATGCATTCATTTTTTGTGTTAGGTAATGGTTGCATTTTAAAATTTCTTATACTGGTACCTTGTAATAATTTTGATGTACGAAGTTTTAGAAAATGTATCATTCGTCTGTTTTTATTTTCTTAATCTGTCTTGAATTGGTGAATGACAAAAATGATGGCCGTGCATTTCATGGATCTCAACCTCCATGAATGTTTAGTTATTTTTTTTATTCTTATTTTTTTTTATTCTTATTTTATTTTTTAATCATTCAGTACCACCACACATGCTCACTTACCTGTAACTCTCTCCCCTCCTGTCCACTTCATTGCAAGCTTTGTCAAATGTCACATTGACACAGCTTGAATGCAATTAGCAGTGTTGTACTTAGAAGGGGCAATAATTTTCTATGGGGTTGCGAAGTTCTGTTCTTGTATATTGTAATTCACAAATGTGATTTTAAAGATATTGTAGTGCAATCTTGTTTAATGTATACAATGTGTGATTTGATTTGTACCTTTTGGGCCTTTTCTAAGTGGGGTAAACTTCTATTTAGGTTGTACAATAATATTTTGGTAATTTGTTGCAAAATACTGGATATTTTAGTCTGCCTAGAATATATTTTTGTAGTGAACTAATTAATTTTTATTTTGTGTTGCCACATTGCAATTTTGTTGTGATTACTTATAGCACACTTTCATCCCTGACCTGTGTCTGTTTTTATTGTGTTTTCATTTGTCTCTATTGGTGCATTTCACAATCGCCGGTTAAATGTGTGAAAGAAGTCTGTCGTCATGTGATTTGAACATCCATTTAAGAGTAAGTTTGCTCATATCCGTGGGCCATGGTGGTTTTGCTCTACGCAAGCTCTCCAGAAGTGTGCTCAAGTCAACAAATAAAATCTTGAATGTCCTGTTCAGAATGCGTGTGGCACAGTGGGCAAGGGCAAGGATTCGAATCCGGGCTCAGGCCTTCCTGTGTTGAGTTTGCATCACACAAGAGCAACTTACTCCCTGTCCGTTGGTGTGTCCGCTGTTGTTGACCTGGCTGTGTCAGACCACTTCTCTCTGTATTTTAACATCACCAGTTTTAATCATCAGGCAGCCCCGATGAGAACACTGAGGAAACGCTACCTATCTTCTGCGGTGGCTGCAAATTTTATCGAGATTTTAAAGAGCACTCCTGCTGACATTTTACCTGCACCCTGTGATTTTACTATTGATAATTTTAACAGGAATCTAAAATCATGTTTTGAAATCTCGTGTGGCTAAATCGTCAAAGCTAACTCAATCTATGATGGAAAATATGTACAAAATATGCGTATCTGATAGCAACATGCAACAGTTAGAGCAGCTAATAATGTGGCTTTATAGATGTCAGGCTTGTTGTGGACTAACTATATTACTGGAATACCTTTACTGGACCCTTGTAGATGTAATATGATAATTTCTGATGAATTATGAAATTGTGTCGGACATTTGAGGCTGAAATGATGAGTTCATATTTTTTGTGTTTTAGCGATTGTTTTGATTTAAATGCTCGCCGAGCCTGCAGATATGATTGTATCTTATAATGTTTGGTATCATTCGAATCTGCGGACACTCACTTTTGTAACCATATATATCATGCCCGAGAATGCTTTGAAGTTCTGTATATAGCGAATGTCCCGCGGGCACGATGCAAAAACCCACTCGTGGACCCACCCGTGAGCCAATGGAATTGCAATGTTAACCAGCTCCAATTTTAATAAGTCCCCACATAGACCAACAGACGTTCTCTGTGAGGACTTTGCAGACAACTTAAGAAGTAAAATCAATGACAAAAGATCCAGTCTTTTACTCCGTCAAAACGGAAGTGTCAATAAACCTGGACAGTCATTTTTGCCTGAGGAAACACTGGAAAGTTTTGCCCTGGACACTTGGTCGAATTTTTTCCCAACAAACCTGCCTTCTAGATCCAATTCCCACATCTCTTTTAAATACATTTTATGTTTTTTTTTTGAGGAACAGATTTTAAATATTATCAACTGCTCTCTTCAGATGTGTGTCTTCCCCCGGTGCCTTTAAAACGGCGGTGGCGATGGCCCTTCTGAAGAAGAGCAATTCAGACCACAGAATTTTTAATAAATAAAGACCTTATCCAACTTACCGTTTTTAACCAAGATTTTAGAAAAACTGGTCTTTTTCCAGTTAAATATTTTTTTCAAACAAACAAAATTTTAGAGAAATATCAGTCTGGTTTTAGGATGAACTATAGTACAGAGACAGCTCTTTTAAGGATGTTAAATGATATCAGGTATATCGCAGATGTGGAAAAAACTCACAGTCTTGGTGCTACTGGACCGAAGCGCTGCTTTTGATACAGTAGATCACCAAACTTTATTAAACAGACTTAAAAACCTGGTGGGCATCTCTGGTACTACTTTTAACTGGTTTTATTCCTATTCCATAGAAGTTTCTTTGTAAGTATGGATTCTTGTTCCTCCAAAGCCCATGGAATTAATGGTGGTGTTGTCCAAGGTTCAATTTTAGGTCCAATACTTTTTAATCTTTATATGCTTCCCCTTGGGGGATGGAATCAGCTTCCACAGCTACGCTGATGACACACAGCTGTACATTGCCATGTCTCCTGATGACGCAGGACCTATTGATACCCTTTTAAATTGTCCATCCATCCATCCATTATCTTCTGCTTATCCGAAGTCGGGTCGCGGAGGCAGCAGCTTCAGCAGGGAAGCCCAGACTTCCCTCTCCCCAGCAACATCTTCCAGCTCTTCCGGAGGGATCCCTAGGCGTTCCCAGGCAAGCCGGGAGACATAGTCTCTCCAGCGTGTTCTGGGTCGTCCTCGGGGTCTCCTGCTGGTGGGACATGGCCCGGAACACCTCACCAGGGAGGCGTCCAGGAGGCATCCTAATCAGATGCCCGAGCCACCTCAACTGGCTCAATGCGGAGGAGCAGCGGCTCGACTCTGAGTCCCTCCCAGATGGCCGAACTTCTCACACTATCTCTAAGGGAGAGCCCGGACACCCTGCAAAGGAAACCCATTTCGGCCGCTTGTATCCGGGATCTTGTTCTTTCGGCCATGACCCACAGCTCATGACCATAGGTGAGAGTTGGAACGTAGATCGACTGGTAAATTGAGAGCTTCGCCATTCGGCTGAGCTCCTTCACCACGACAGACCAATACAGGGTCCGCACACCTCTCGAGGTCTCACTGTCATTGCCCACGTGAGCATTGAAGTCCCCCAGCAGAACAATGGAGTCCCCAGGTGGAACGCCCTTCAGCACACCCTCCAAGGACTCCAAAAAGGTTAAGTACTCTGCACTGCTGTTTGGTGCATAAGCACAAACAACAGTCAGGACCCGTCCCCCCACCCTCAGGTGGAGGGAGGCTACCCTCTCGTCCACCGGGGTAAACCCCAATGTACAGGCGCCAAGCCGGGGGGCAATAAGTATGCCCACACCTGCTCGGCGCCTCTCACCCTGGGCAACTCCAGAGTGGAAGAGTGTCCAACCCCTCTCGAGAGGACTGGTACCAGAACCCAAGCTGTGTGTGGAGGTGAGCCC
Organism: Filicampus tigris; assembly: GCF_054856515.1. Taxonomy (NCBI): domain Eukaryota; kingdom Metazoa; phylum Chordata; class Actinopteri; order Syngnathiformes; family Syngnathidae; genus Filicampus; species Filicampus tigris. Next base: position 15,232,930 of record NC_141235.1, on the reverse strand, counting down.
GACTATATCTAGTCGGAACCTCTCAGTCTCACACACCAGCTCGGGCTTCTTCCCTGCCAGAGAGGTGACATTCCATGTCCCAAGAGCTAGTTTTTGTTGCCGGGGATCGGACCGCCAAGGTCCCTGTCTTCCACTGCCCAGCTCGCACCCCTTTGGCCCCTCCCACCAGTGGTGAGCCCATGGGAAGGGGGACCCACGTGTCCCTTTCAGGCTGAGCCCGGCCGGGCCGCATGGGTGCAGGCCCGGCCACCAGGCACTCAAGCCCCACCTCCAGCCTTTTAAATTGTATTTTAGGTATTAAATCATGGATGGCAGAGAATTTCCTACAACTTAATCAGGACAAAACTGAGGTTTTAGTTATTGGCCCTGAAGGTCAGAGAGAGAAACATTTACCAAAACCACAAGATTTTAAACCTTCACAATGTGTAAAGAACCTGGGCATCATTTTTTGCTCTGAGCTCAGTTTTATTCCTCATATTACAAATGAACCAAGATTTTTTGTCATCTTAAGAATGTAGCCAGAGTAGACCCATTTCTCTCTCAGGCAAACACAGGGGTGCTGGTGCATACTTTTATTTCCTGTCATCTAGATTATTGTAATGCCCTGCTTTCTGGCCTGCCCAAAAAGAGTATTTTCTCCGTACAATTACTACAGAATTCAGCTGCACGGGTGCTGACGAGGACCAGAGTGCGGGAGCACATTACACAAGTTTTAAAATCGCTGCATTGGCCCTCAGGATCGATTTTAAGATACTTTTATTAGTTTATAAATGCCTTAACGGTCTTGGGCCATCTTATTTATCTGACTTTTATCATACCAACCCTCGTGGATCCTCAGGTCCTCTGGCACTGGCCTTTTAATTGTTCCAAGGGTGAGGACCAAAACGCACGGCGAGGCTGCATTCATCCATTTTGGTCCACAGCTTTGGAATAGCCTGCCAGAGGACGTCAGTTCCGCAGAGACTGTTGATATTTTTAAGGGGAAGCTCAAGACATACCTTTTTAGTTTGGTTTTTGAAATAATTGCTCTTTTTTTTATTTTATCCAATCTTATTGTTCTATAGTTCTTATCTTATTTTATTATTTTGCCTTTTAGCTTCATTGTTTGCTGTTGCTTTTATTTTATTTTATTTTTTAGCTTTTAGCTCCAGTGTTTCCTCATGGTAGGCAGAGCTGGGCAGTCCGTCCATGGGCCGGACCGGTTAGACCCTCCGGCCCGGCCGTATGCCCATTTTTGGAGTGGAGGGGTGGGGGTGACAATTTTTTAGAAATGGCTGGACTAAGCATGGCGGGAAGTTGATTTTAATCCGGCCCACTTATCGGCCCTCATGCGTGTGACGTGTGCGCAAGGCGGCCAAAAATCATCTCAGCCTACTCGGTGAAAGGCTTCTTTTTAGGCTTCTATCTACTCCCGCGTCTGCGGGAGCAACAACTGCTGTTGTAGGGATTATGGTATTGCCCCCCCGCCCTCTCTTGTAATGGTATGCCCCAGTTGCAGGTGGGAGGCGCGGGTTACGTGATGTGACAATGAGGAAATACAAACACGCTTGAGCGCACGTTGCTGTCTCACATGTTGCGATGACATACAGTTTCCCACACGGAGATGGATGAGCCACGCAGCTCGTTGCTGCTGCTGCAAAGTCCCATCACTCAAAGTAAGCAAGCTACTCACCCACGTTCCCCCTTAGCCACCACCTTCCAGATCGTTTTCGCAATAAAATTAAATGCATCTTCTAGTTATCCCTTTATGGTTGTAGCAGGCACGATATGCATTGTTGTCGCTGTCTTTTTGAAGCGACGCCCCCCGACTTGTTTCAAAACAATTTGTGTCCACGAGTATATTCAGACACTAGCACATCAAGGTGGAGTTCATGCACTTTTTCTGGCATTCACTACTTCCAGAAATACGCCATAGCAAACCTGCAGTGTATAGTAGTTTGCTGGTATGCTTTTATTTTGAAGGCCGGGAAGGAGGGGAAGTGTTCAAAATAAATAAGTAACTTGACTTCGACTTCTGCGACTTCTTCTTCTACGACTCTTCTCTGTAATTATTGGACCCAAATAATTATACAATATGACAAATCCAACCCCGGGGCTCGCAATGCAAGTAAGCATGCAGTTGGGTAAATACTACTGGTGCATTTGAAGCGTGTCCACAGCGGGTTCGAATAGTAAATTAGCCAGCTAATGATCCTTAAAAAGCCTCTGCCGTTAGCGTCCCTCCCGCAGCGACGTCAATCACGGACGCTTTTTTTTTTGGGGGGGGGGGGATTGGGAGGCGGGGGCCGACAATGTTTATGAATATGGCCGGAGGGTCGCGGCCAGACTGGCAAAAAATGGTCAAGTGTCCAGCTCTGACGGTAGGTGTGGCTGACCTTCCTGCACTATATGTATGGACTGTCCCATTTGATGTGGCCCGGGGGTCTCTGTGGCGGTGATGTTCCCCTTTGCCATGGTCTGTCATTCCTTGAAGCGTGGATGAGCTCCCCTTGGGTACTCTTTCCTCATATGGATTCTCCGTGGCCTCTAGAAGAGGTCTAGTAACAAGAACATTACATATTGATACATTGTGGCAGTAGAAAGGAGAGCACACGACTGACTGGTAAACATGTTTTCATTCCTTGGCTGCCAACAATAGAATAGAACACAATCCAATATTGCGCCAAAACATTCATACAAACACGGCCCGAACCACGCTCAGGCACCCTAAACGGGCCGCCATACAGCGGCTCGAGGGGCGACCGGTGGGTGTTGTGGCGCACAAAAACAAAACGGGCAGACATAAGCGCAGATGGTACGAACACCTTCGGAACACAATGGTGAAAAGGTGCAGGAGTCAGGGGCATCCCCGATGAATACGTAAAGGGTCGTGCGTCGGAACCTTTCGGCAGAAATTCACCGGGGACGCGAAGTGGCTGACTGAACACCAACTCTGCCGGAGCGGCGTTAAGATCTTCCTTCAGAGCGGAACGTAGCCCAAGCAAAACCCAAGGAAGACGGTCAACCCAGTTACCATCCGGAAGCGCAGACAGCTTTAAGCGACCGGTGAAAACGTTCACACAACCTGTTAGCCTGCGGGTGGTAAGCAGTAGTGTGGTGTACCTGCACACCAAAGACTCCGCCATGGAAGACCAGAGCTCCGACACAAACTGAGTCCCCCTGTCCGAGGTAATATCAGACGGCGTGCCAAAACCCGCGACCCAAGACGACAGAAATGCGCGGCCTACGTCCATCGAGGTCGTGGAGGACAGGGGAACTGCCTCTGGACACCTAGTGGTCCGATCTACCATAGTAAGCAGATGCGTAAAAAACCCTGCGGCGGAGCAGGGGGCCTACCAGGTCCACGCGCACATGAACGAACCGCCTCGGGAAAGGTTCGGGGTCCGCCCTGGTATGTTGGAGCACTTTGGCACGCTGACACGCCAGGCATGCAGCTGCCCACCTCCTGATGTCACTACGCAGTCCGGGCCAGACAAACTTGGCCCCGACCAGCTTGACCGACGCACGTACGCCAGGGTGTGCGAGAAAGAGGATTGAGTCAAAACTCAGCGACGCCATCCTGACGGAACCACAGGTGGCCATCGCAGAGAAGAGCGGGACCGTCTTCACACATCACCACATCCTCAAGCTTAAGAGCCGTACCCGCCGCTTTGAGGTTGTGGATATCAGGATCACTGGACTGTTCGGCAGCCATTTCGAAAAAATCAACTCCGAGCTGGACCGGACATACAATTGCGCGTGACAGTCAATCAGCCACAGTGTTATACTTGCCGGCCACATGTCAAATGTCAGTCGTAAATTCGGAAATGAATCTTCCGCCGCATTTTCTGCAGTCTTTTCGAAATGCTGGACTTTTCTTGGATTGACTGCTGCCATATCGCTCACAAATGTTACTATCCGTCTTTCTGGCCTTTCATTTAAGGCTCCTATTTAAGGTTCTCTTTTCAGTTCTTTGCACCACATACACCTCCGTGTTCTCCTTATCTTGGGACAAAGTATTTTTTGCGCCTTGGCACTCTCTGATGCTTGGCATATTCTCATTTTCCTTTCCAGCGTGAGATGCTACTCTTTTAGCAGGTGCATTCTCAATCTGTCATCTTGAACCCCAATAACAATCTCGTCTCTAATTATTAAATCACACAATGTTCCAAAGTTGCATGACTGACTTTTCAATCTTAAATCTGTGACGGAATGCTCAATTTATTCACTCTTTTTGCAGCCTGTTTCTGAAGACATATCTCTCATAGGTTTCATTCTTCTATGGTGTGCAGTATTGGTCAAACTTTGCTATGACAGCATCATACTTATTAGTCTCCTCCTCTGTGAAGATGAACCTGTTGTACACGTCGAGCACACTGCGACCAGCACAATGCTATCTTCCTCCTGTCATCATTTTCCAGACAGACAACCAAGGTGTAGAGTTCAAAACATTGTTTGAAAATCTTCCAGTTCTCATCAATATTTCCAGATAACTTCAATTCCTCGGGCTGGCCAATGGAATTCATCATTTTATGTGTTTTTATCCCGGTATGTGTTTTTTGTTTTAGAAAAAATAAATAAAAGCGAACTATTCGGGTGACATTCTAAAAAATAACACCAGAAAAAAAAATACACTAACAATAAAGTACTCTTAATTTTGTAAATTATTAAGACACTGAAATCTTTAAACACTCAGCAGCAAAGCCTATGACACATCTAAGTATTCAAGTTAAAGACAAGTTGTCATTACAGTACATATACGCTTTTTGCAGAGCTGGACAGTCCGTCCCTGGGCCGGACCGGCCGGACCCTCCGGCCCGGCCGGATGCCCATTTTTGGGGCGGAGGGGTGGGGGGTGACAAATTTTAAAAAATGGCTTGACTAAGCATGGCCGGAAGTGGATTTCAGTCCGGCCCACTAATTCGGCCCTCATGCGTGTGACGTTCTCGCGAGGCGGCCAAATTTCATCTCAGCCTACTTGGTGAAAGGCTTCTTTTTAGGCTTCTTTCAAAACAACTTGTGTCCGGGAGTATATTCTAGCAGCGCGCAGCACTCAAGTATGAAATTGGCACATCATGCACTTTCTTACTTCCGGAAATACGCTGTAGCAAAACTGCTGTGTAGTGGTTTGCTGGCATGGTTTTATTTTGAAGGCCGAGAAGTGTGAAGGAGGGGAAGTGTGGAAAATAAGTAACTTGTTGAATGCTTGCAGACTTGTTGTCTGTTGGACCCAAATAATCATACAATACGACAAAACCAACCCCAGGGCTCGCAATGGCAGTAAGTACACGCAGCTGGGTATTTACGTAAGTGGCGCGTTTGAAGCATGTCCACATCGGGTTTGAATAGTAAGTTAGCCAGCTAATTGTCTTTAAATAAACCTCTTCCGTTAGCATCCCTCCCGCAGGGGTATCGTGCACGTTTTTTTGTGGGGGCGACAATGTTTATGAATCGTGGCCGGAAGGGCACCCAGGTCAAGGGTGGAGGGTTGCGGCTGGACGGGCAAAAAAGGGTCAAGTGCCCAGCTCTGACTTTTTGTGATGAAAAAAAAATACATACAATAACAGTTACAATTATTGCTAAATGTATTAAAACTTTTTTTATAATGAAATACAGTAACTATAATACTTATGAAATTATTTACACTTTTTAGGCATTGAAATCTTTGAATGTTCAACAGCATATCGTAACGAATTGGTTTATCTGTGTTGTGGTTGGATTTGTGTTTTGCTGAGTTGATCTTTCCGAGGTTCATGAATGCATCGTACGGCTAGCGAGAAAAGCAGCGGAGAACGAATAACGGAGCTGTACTTTGTTTTTGGCTAAAAATACTGCTTGCTTCCTCATCTAAGAAACATGCAAAGTCGTATGATGTCGTTTTATTTGCTATTATGTTAGACATGCTAGCTACAGCATGGCCGCCAATCTCATGCAGCAATGTCGGCACACAGCTTTGGAACTTACACACGGACCTTTCCCCATTGGCGATTTTAACAGGAAAGCTAGAATGTTGCCAAACAGGAGACTGCAGTGTACGGGGGAACTTCGAGTTCTGGCTTGTTTGCGTATGCCATTATAATACCATTTATCCATGCATTTATGATTTATCATGGCTTCTGGCGTCGTGGCTCCTCTTTAGTGACGCCGCCCTCCTCTCCAGCGTTCAACAGTCAAAAGAGCACGTGCGTGAACTCGTGCCAATAAGTGGACCGAACCGAACATGCCATACCGAAACGTATTAATACACCCACGTGTACCATTACACCCCTAATAAACATCGTATGAAATATGTTATGTTTATCATTACTCCATGTTTGCTGTACACACCTACTGCTAAAACTGCAATACTGCTACTTATGGTCGTTTAGTAACTTAGATCTATAATCTTATTTAATTCTGTGTGCACTTAAGGTTTACTGCGTGATGATTCCATAGAGCAAATGAAGCAAGATTGCTTAAAACTATGTGCCTCTTGGGCTGGAAAGCCTCAGTGATTCATCACTCTTAATTTTTTCTGCTGTCAAGAAATTAAAAAAATGGAGAGATTAATTAATTATTATCTCTAATTAATTATCTAATTAATCTATTCTTAATATCATTTAAAAATTGCTGAGAAAAGCCCCAAAGCTTCCTATTGTCTGTATGCATGTATCTGTATTTATAATGGATATCCTTTTTTTCCCCAGTCATTTACTACCTTGAGGAACGTTTTTTCGCATGTATCGACCAGGTCCCTGGTTTCTGATTTCACAATGATCAGCGCAAAATGAGTTGAAGTTCCACTCACCATCAATAAAGTGTCCGGTCACCCCCAAATAACCGTGTTTGCGAGTGGAGGTCCAGTGGTCTGTGGTTATAGCAAAAGATTTCTCAGAATCCCCACCAAAACATCAAATTTGGTTTTCTTTTGACCGTCATACATGTTGCTAATTTTAGTAATCACTGCAGTCCTGCACGGTGGTTTGTGTGATGGGTCATAAGATAAGATAAGATAAGAATGCCTTTATGATCCCACAGAGGGGAAATTTTCATTGTTACAGCAGCAAAGATATAGGTCACACAGGAACGGCGGCATAATGTAGCCATTAATGTATAACATTGACGGCAAACATTCGGGATCAAACCTATGTAAATATAAGCAGTAAAATGTGTATATGCACATATATATACACACCAACATACATCTACATAAAAAGTATGAGGAACAATAGCAATCAGCAGCAGCAAGAATACCGCAGTTTGGGTGTCCATTGCTACGCAAGTTACGACTATCAACTATATGAAAAAGGTATGAGGTAGAGTAATATTAAGGAACAAAAACACACGAAAAGGCTCACCGATGAGCCGGAGCTACTGTAGCGGGCTGCAATCGCGCGGCGCCGGAACCGGAAATGAACGCTGTTTGAACTCCTCAATTAATCCCTTGTCTTCAATGTTTATCGGCCTGCAGTTCATTGCTATTCGCTTTGCAAGAACATTCGTCAGCCTGTTGATCGCAGACTTTCTCATACGCGGACTGTTCTCGAGTTTAGTTTGGCAAATAGCTTTGCAATGGCTCGCTCCATAGCGTCTTCGTTGTTAACATTAGCTGTAGCATTAGTCGCGGCTGGTTTCCTTGCATTGATGTGGTAGGCTTGAACTGCTTCTTTAGTAAACAAAGTCCTTCTTACAAAGAAGGAGTGTTGGGCAAGTTAGTAGTGTAGAGTAATGCGTTACTCAAGTTTAAGTTACTTTTAAGTTACTTTTTCAAAAATCGGGGATTAATTTATTTAATAATGACTTCAAGACCTTTAAAGGAAAATGCAAAATTTGCTGCCATACTCTAGCTGGTAAAGTTAATTTATGAGCATATTTAACTATAAAGTGTGGTCTATAATATTAAATGCTTCGACTCTATGGTGTGGTGGGACATCAATACCTTTGATCAATATTTGTATCAATAAGATTTATTTTTTAAATATAAATATTGGAGCTGATATTTTGTCCAGTAAATAAATAATCACAGACTGTAAACCACAAATGAAATTATCATTATTCTCAAATTAATTTACACACTGGGGGCGGCATGGCTCAGTGGTAGAGTGGTCCTTTCCCAACCGGCAGGTTGTGGGTTCAATCCCTGGCCATTGTGACCATGTTGAAGTATCCTTGAGCAAGATACTGAACCCCCAGTTGCTCCCGATGCTGCGTCATCAGGAGGTAGATGAGGTAAAGTGTGAAGCGCTTTGAGTACCAAAGTTAGAAAAGCGCTATACAAGTGATAGTCCATTTGCCATTTACACACAAATAATAGTGATGCATAACATATAATCGATAATTGGTCTAACAAGATAGATAGATAGATGGATAGAAACACACAGACAGGGCATGTGTAATAAAAGCAAAAATATGTATTGAAGTCAAAACTGACCTGACTAAATGTTTTTTCCTTTTTCATTATTATTTTTCCCATTTATAATAATTGAAAGTTCAGTTAGTTCTAATTTTCTTTTACTACATGGAGACAAAGTTTCGAGGTGATTTGAAAAAAATGGTAAATAAGAAACGAGCGCATCAGACTCTAATAATGGCGTCTATTGTAGTTTGTCCGATTGATGGTGCCGTAGCGTGACGTCATTTGTCACCAGCAGATGATTTCCATTTTGATTGTGAACAGCCAATCAGAATCACTACGTTTTACATATGGGAATTGATGGCACTAAGTTCATAAAATCATATCTAAAAAGCACAGTGACTTATTTTTTTTTTGCAGTTTATTCGCTTCGTTTTACGTAGGTTTGTTCCTGCTTGTATTTTGTGTCTATGATTTGCATTTTATTTTATGAAACCGTGACAGTAATTATTGGCACAAACAATAACTTCTCAGCCCTCTTGGATGTTGTCAATGGTGCAAAGACAATTGAATTACATGACAGAGAGTTGACTCGCGCACTTACGTTGTTACGTGAAGCTCCAATTGTGACAGTAACTTTTTCATTAACCTTTGCCGGAAGTAATAACTTATGATCAAGTGATGTTGTAAACAGACCTACTTGTTAAATGTAAACTACAGATGTCAACATATGTATTATAGTCCCGAAATTTGTAACGCGTTACCCGACTCAGTAACTGTAATAATATTACAAAAAAATCGGCGTAACAAGTTATATTACGTCGTTACTGCCTAAATGTAATGTATTACTGCACTGCGTTACTTTTGTAACGCGTTACCCCCAGCACTGCAAAGAAAGAATATCACTCTGCCTTTATCAATAGTGGCGTCAGGGCATTTTTTAAATTTACCATTCATCGGACCAACAACTCTCACATGCTCCTCCATTTTCACATCTGCCTCCGAACTTTCCGTCCCACCCACAATAGGAGCCTATCAGGTTATGCCAAACACAATGACAGCCAATCAGTGTCCACCTTAGGGTGAAACACTGACCATTGTTTTTTACACCCTCAACAACTCAAGCACGAGTCCCACGCATCAAAACATACCTCATCATACAGAAACAGTGAAGTTAGAGATTAAAAATAAGATTCACGCAATTAAAAAAAATAACGCTTTAACCGTGACTGTAATTACTTGATTCCAATTTATGCACTGCATTAATGCACCAATTTTGACACCACTACTCAATTACACCATTTTGGGACATTCTTTCATAATACTTAAAAGCATTTCAAGATTTCATCTGCTATACTTGCCACAGTACAGCAGGATTGTAGTACATTTTACTGACCACTTGATGGCGCCATAAAGCAAGGAAGCACCTCACGAAGCTTTGAACCCTGTGCAAACCAATTGGCTGCAAAGCTTCATTGTTTCATGAAGCTTCATTTGGCCATCACTACCAAGAACTAATCAATCACTCTCCCCTGCACTGATTGGTTGGCGGAGTTGGGGATGAGGGCCGCCAATCAGGAAAGAGAAGGAGGAGAGCTTGGGCACACAAAGATCAACTGCTATAACAACAAAAACACAATTGACGGCCACGGAATAGCGTGGCCCAAAGCAGGTACAGTATATTTGATACATGTATCTTTGACAACATCTTAGACTGCCTATTGTAAAAGCATAAAACATTTTTTAATGAACTTACTTATCTTGCTGCGTCACTAAATTACACACACATTATACACACTACATTCACCCTCCCTCTCAGCCGCACTCCACTTTTGGACTCAAACCGTTCTAACTGTGAAACTTGAAGCAACAACGATCCTTCCTATAATAGACTTCTCGCTACATGGTTCCAACTGGTTTTGTATAGGTCTAGTTTGTTGTTTTCTTCCCCAATTCAAAATGCGCTGGCAGAAAATCTATCAACAGAAATAGAAATCTGTACAATCTTCCTATTTTGTTTTATATAATGACCCATGAAATGCATTCAGCTTGCTCACAAAGAGTTTAGCTAATTAGAAAAGGCCTGAACCTCAAATCAGACACTGTACATTTTAACTTAAAATGACTAATTGTCAAATTTGCATACTGTATATTTGGACTTAATGGTAGTTTGTGGATATTTATTGAAAATAATTTCAAATGAAAGAGCAATGAAGTTTCAAGGATCTGAAATTGATCAGATTTGTCCTCAAACAACTGATTAAGCAAATTCAATTTCTTGTTAACCCTTCAGTTACGTTTGTTTCTCTATAACAGCACAAAGGTTCTCGCGTCAATTTGATCAGTGACACGTTTAACCGTGAAATGTCAGAGACGGGAAGAAAATCCTGGTAACCATTGTTTTTATTTAATTATTAGATACATAGCTTCTACTAACCATTCCAATAGAAAGCGAGTGTGTTATCTTTCAATCATCATGCTTCAGTGAGGAAAATTCACGTGTTTCTCATTTGGAAGTGGATCAGTTTGACCCTCAATGTAACAAGATGATTAAATCTTCGATAACAGTAGTCAATTTGGTTGTTTTACTAGAAGAATGTTATGAAATGATATTTATTGGATTCAGCTTGTTGTTTACTTCAAATTGTTGAAAGGAAATTTCCTTTACATTTTGCTGTATTTGTGATTTCTGCATCAGACTTCCTGTATATAAGCCACACAATAACATAGAAGAAGCAAGGATAGTCTGGGTTTATACTGCAGGTCACTGTGTTGACTCACTTACCTGATACTTATACTACGAATAATATTTGCTGTTGAAAAATGAAGAGGGAAATTTTTAAGTACGTACATGACACCGTCGCCCTTACAGTTTTATAGACTTACTCTGTCTTTTACCTTGACATTGACTAGTATTCTCAAGGCTTACACAGTTTTAAAGACTTAGTCTGTCTCACAGTTTTATAGACTTACTCTGTCTTACTACTTGACCAGGGACTAGTATTGTCAAGGTTTTTTACCAGCGCGCAATTCACACATCCACGAGTGTCGTGAGTTTCCTACTCACCCAGAGATGTCTTCACTCCTTCGGCTTCCCGTCAGCCTTCAGTTCCCAGAAGTGGAGCCAAGTCCAGTCCCAGAAAGGGTCTTTGAGCCGTGGCCACGGACTTTACCTGGAGGTTGACTCGACAGCTGGAAACCTTCCGGCATATAGAGATCCGGCTCGAAGGACCAATTTAATGTCAGGTTCACACCAAGTGAGACATTCATAAACAATGCACACAATGAGGAGAGAAGACACTCCACAACAATATTGTCTTTTTACTTGCAAGGAGAGTGCAGGGAAGTGTACGATTACAGTTCCTAAAACGCTCTGCCCGGCTCCTGCACCCCCTTTCTTTTTATTATTCTTCGGTGTCCCTGATAACAAAGGTGTTCCAGCTCTAAGGGAAAGGGGAGCGAAAGCAGCTGGAAAACTATGAACTTGTTTTGTCTATGTGTGTGTGTGTGTGTGTGTTTATCTCAGCAAGGCACGCCTCCAGATTACAGCAATTAGCCGGGTTTGTTATCTCCAGCGGCATATATAATTAAGTATCATCAGCACAACAGTGAAAACTAATATTATATTTATGTATAATATCACCAAACAATAGGGGTCCTAGTACCGATCCCGGCGGGACTCCACATGTAACATTACAAAACTCAGAAGTCACATTGCCATTACATTGTGCGTCCTCTTTGAGAGGTAAGAGTTAAACCAAGAAAGTGCTAAGCCTGAGCTACCAACACATGCTTCGAGGCGTTCTAATAGTATGTTATGATCGATGGTGTCAAAAGCAGCGTTAAGATCGAGTAAGAGTAGTATTGATGAGATGTCGGAGTCCATAGCGAGGAGAAGATACGATACAATACAATACTATACAATTTCAACAGGGTTTTAGGAATGGTGTACTTAATCTCGTCCCGTCACAAAAAAAAACAGATGACTAATTTGAAGTCAGGTAACTAACCAATAAATCTTATGTGTATCTGAAAACTCAATGTGTATTTGAAAATTCCCTGACTATTTGGACCTTTGGACTCTCATATCTTATTGTACTAAGGCTTGGCATGTGTGTGGGTGTGTCAGGACTACAATACAAGTGCTCATATGTATTCAGTCAGATCTCAGGAGAGATCTGAGTGAAAACATACTATCGGAATATCTGTACCTAGTACCTACATAGTCATAACTGGTAAGTTATCCGGTGAATTTGCTCGAGTGTGAGGCATCTGAATTGACTAAAACTGATAACTAATTCTGTGCTTGTTCATATTTCTCTTAGGCTAATTCCAGACGAAACGAAAACAAAGACTGTGAAAAAGGCTTCTGTCTTTCTAAAAATGGTAAGGCAAAAATCACACTTTCTGTTCTAAAATGTCAACTACAATTGGATTGAATCCCCTAATGCCTAATCATACTCGGATCTCATTTACTTGTAGGATGTGGGGACGTTGGAGATCCCTGCCGAGCTGTCAGCAAGGTTTCGCAGGGCAGCAGGTGATCCTCAAGACCAAAATACTGAAAACAATGTTTTGACAGCTTATAATTGCAGTGTACTTCCTCCACACAGAGTATCGCCATGTCCGAACAGTGACAGAGGTTGCACCTCCGCAAGTAAAAGCAACACATAACCTCACTCTGCCCCAAGATGTAGACAGACACCCATTCTCTCACTATGCCGAGTCCATACTAAAGGTCAGTAACATGGAAACACACATACATACACACATGTGCACGCACCTACACACTTCAATACCTGACATTTTCCATTCCTCTTGTTCTCACTTGTTTGTTCGCAAAACATTTTGTCATCACCATTAAATCTTCCTTTTTGTTAATTAATCATTTACTTGTTCTGGCATCTGATTTGCTATTGCTTTTTTATTGGCTTGCCCCTTTATTACTCGAGCTGACTGCAGCAGACCATTTGGTTTCTTTGTAAAGTTTACCCAAATTGCTGTTTGGATTGACGATGTGGATAGAAGTATAGCACAGCAACCAGTCTTTGCATCATGGGAGAATTCCGCCTAACTAAGTTACTTTGCCCCGGCCCTCTGCAGTGTAGTATTTTTCATGCCAAACTTAATAGATTGTAATCGATGTATTAAATGTATTAACTGTATTCAAGTCACAACAGTGAGATGAAGAAAAAACAAAAACAAGATAAAAATGAAAAAACTTTTTGACGGCACGGTGGACAAGCACAAAGTTCAGAAGCCGTGGGTTGAAATCTGCATTTTCTCCCCTTGCCTGCGTGTTTTTTTTTTCTCCGTTTTCATCCCACCTTCCCAAAACATGCATCGTTGGTTAACTGAAGACTCCAAATTGTTGTCAGATGTGAAAGTGAGTGCGAATAGCAGTTTTTCTACGATATGTACCCTGCAATTGAGCGATTACTTATTTAGGGTAAATTCCGCCTGGCATGGGTATCGAAGTCTGTACTTGGTACAGACTGATCGGGTTTGCACCAATTCACATGAAACCAAACAGTAGGGATGGGTACCTTTCACATTTGAACCAGTTTCTCTGTACCTGAGAATGCGATACCGGTAATCAACGGCACCTATCTTCACAACTTATTTTCTGTAATTTGTCGTTTTAAATGTTATCTACTTAACATCTAAAATAAAATACCCAGAAATCTATAACTATTATTTTTCTCTATATAAAATTTGACTAATAACAAAGCAACATTAATAATTTAAAGCAAATAAGCAGTGGATGGAATAAAAATAAAAGTACAACATATTACAATTAATAAAGAATAGATAATGCAAACAATAAATTAATATTTCAAACTACAAAGTGCAAAGTGAGTTTCTTTGCAATAATTAACACAAGGAACAAAGTTAATCAGTAATACAAGGGACCAAGATAAATAATTGAATAAGCGTTAACTTTGTTCCTTGTGCACTTGCTTTCAAGAACGCAGGCCTCTGCCACACACCGAGCGAGGAGTTTGACCCCAATTTGACCGAAACCTATTTAAAAAAAAAAAATGAAGAGGAAATTACTGGAGGACATAAACGAGAACAAAGAAAATAATTCGAACAAATTAATTATTTGAACGTACCCGACGCGGTACGTAATGGTCGGAAAATTTTGGCCCAAGCTTTTGCTATTTCACCCATATGAAATCATAAATGCGGCCATCTGTAAATGTTATTCTAAAACTCAAAGTATAGATATTTTAACTATGGTAACGACGAGCTGCTTCAGGAGGATCCGTTGGGGAATGCTTCTGTACACATCCCATTCTGAATATTCTAACCCAATCAAGGCCATTCCGATCAGGATTATATTCCGAACGAGAGAGGTAGTTTATGTCGATTGTTAATCTGATTGGTGCGCATGAAAACGTATTCCAACATTTTGGAATGAGCAGTCTTTACCGCGCATAACATCAGTATTTGGGTTTCTGTTATTCCCGGAAGATTTTAGAAGCAGAGCAAATGAAAGACATGGCAGCGCAAGACTGAACTAGTACATTTACAGCCATTTGGAAGTGTTTACTCGTCGTACCAGCGCAAACGGGGGAAAAATACGCCAAGATTTAAAGCAGAAATAGATGGAGAGATGTTTTGTTGACACGGACGTTGCTACGGCTTCTTCTCTTTTACTACTATTTTAGGTATACTTGGTCAATCTGCGCATGTCAAAATAATTTGTTCCGATTGAAAGTGTGATGCATGAACACACAAATTGTAATTGGATAAATATTTTGAGTGTCCATGAAAACAGTGTGTCCGATCATAATTTTAATCCGAACTCTGATCGGATTAAAGACATTTTTTCTATGTAAACGTAGTCAGTGTCAGCGCCCGGTTGAAGGTGGATAACACAACCTACAACCCACCAAAATGTCCACCCCTCCACGCTGAACCAAAGCATGCTAGGAAGTGCGAGGTTTCACCATCAGGCCAAAGTCTGGCTATGGGGCCAATTGCACCCCATGTTTAAATTTCCACCAGTCCGCAGCCTCTGGTATAAAATGAATAATGGATGGCCCGTCAGCACTGGTGACCAGAGTAGAAAACACACATGTACAAAAAGCTATTTTATATTTCACCAGAAGACTGGTAGCTGTGCACTAAGGCGCGTTCGGAAAAACGCTCCGAGAGTGCTCTGCCTCTCCAAACATACCACTCTGTCGTGTTAGGCGTATTTCTGAACGCACTCCTCGCTACATACCCTTGTGACCCTTTCCAGCCCATTTCTAAAATGGAGAGTGTAGTACTGAAAAGAGAAGGTGAAAGAGAGGGCCGTTCCTTCCAGGACGAGTATAAATTGACGTTTTTCCACTGAAATAGGATACAACTGTCTTTGCCCAATTTGCCAAGAGACTGGCTGTTTTCAAGGAACTCAATATCAAGAAGGCCCTACCAGACAAAACATGCATACTACGGCAAGTTTACTTGGAACGAATGGGGTCCAAAGTTGAAGAATACGGAAGCCGAATGGTTGGACCAACCTATTTTTACCTCACCAAATCTTCCCCTCTTTGTTAAAAGTTTGGACACCCCCTGATACTTCATAAAGTATGTTTTTATTTGGCTTGGCGGAGAGAAAATCTCACTTGCTTCCAGACCTAGAAATTTATTTTTAGCATGTGTGAAGGCCTGCATGAGTGGGTGACATCATTACTTTAGTGTGCGGACACTACTGCGTTCAAGTGCGCCATAGAAAATCGCTAACTTTTTTTACTCCAACACAGTCACAATTTAGAATGACGCACTTCGGAGCCAAAACGTGGCACCGTCTGATTTCAGGTGAATCGGTGTTGGGTAGTAGGGGAGAGTGAGGTAATGTGAGACATTTTTTATATTTCTCTCCCTCTAACCAAGTTAAATGAAAAATCATGGAGACTTGTGAATTAAAGGGACACTTGGACACTTAACATTGGCACTTAGATAATAGGCTTGCATGTAAAAATGGCATCAGTACTAAAATGCCCCCCCAAAAAGACTCTGTAGTGATTTAAGGGCTTTTTTATGATTAGATTTACAACAAATTGGCCCTTTTAGAGCTCGGCTTGTTATTTTTTCGGTCTCAGCGGTCTACATCACAGAAGGGAGGCAAGCATGGTAATATTGCTTGCTTAGTCAGTTCTGTTGTCTAAAACGGCGACCGATCGCCACCAAAATGCAAAATGCGCATTACTACTCTTGTCCAAAGTATAAAAGTGTTCTGCACAATAGTTTATATTTATTGACATCAAACGTGAGTTGATCATGATCACCTCCACAAAATCAAAAATACCGTGGTGATCACTTCCCCACTTACACAGGCTGAAGCGGACAAGAGTATGAATGCGCACACAAACCCTGACTGGTGAAATTTCGGACATTTAAGCTACGCTTAAGTCGTGTCAACTCTCAAGAGGCAGACAGCGGCTGGCAGCAAGCAGCAGGAAGCCATCAGGCAAGCATGGATCTTTAACGCCCCCCCCTTCTCTCACTGACTAAAAGTAGGATAACGGCACAGCTAATAGCAACAACTAGCTTTAGGCCATTAAAACAAAAGGCGTTAGCTCAACAACATTAGCTCCTTACTCTCCGTCCAGCCTGCGTCTTCATGTCCTGGCGTTGCCTCCCAATGTACCAATGTCAAGTTTTTTTTTTTCAACGTTCGAGGTGAACAGGCTTAAGCATGTTGAAAGAAAGCTGACAACACACGACTGAAAGCTAGCACTGCAGCATTAGCTTAGCATTTTAGAAACACCCTCTTCTCCTTTCCACTGTCACTAAAGTATTGTCCGTTGACCATAACCACAGTCTTTGCGACTACAAAATTTTACTTCGTCAAATCATGATTATATTGTAAATGCAATTAATCATTCAGCCCTGGTCAGCAGTAAATCAAATTCATTTCCAGTGAGGATTGCGCCAAGGCTCCTCTTTGTCACTGATTCTGTTCATAACGTTTATGGACAAAATGTCTAGGTGGCGGGCGCAGTCTTGCATCTATGTTTTTTGCAGTTTATGTGGTACTGTTGCCTTCAACCAAATAGCGATCTCCAATCCCACTTGAGTGGTCCGCAGCTGAGTGTTAAGATGTTGTGATGAAAATCAGTATCTCCAAATCTGAGACCATGGTCTTCAGTCGGAAAAAGGTAGTGAGGCCCTCCAAGTCGTGGATGAGATCCTGTCCAAAATGGAGGAGTACAAGTACTGAATCTTGTGAGGGTGAGGGTAGGATGGAACGGGAGACCGATAGGTGGATCGGTGCAATGTTGTGGACTCTTAATCGGTCCGTCGTGGTGAAGAAGGAGCTAATCCGAAAATAGAAGCTCTTGATTTACCAGTCGATCTATGTTCCTAATTCTACCCTCACCTGCGGTCATGAGCTGTGGGTCAAACAAGATCCCGGGTACAAGTGGCCAAAATGAGTTTCCTCCGCAGACTATCTGGGTTCTCCCTTAGAGGCAGGGTGAGAAGATTGGTCATCGGGGTGAGGCTCAGAGTAGAGCCGCTGCTCCTCCGCATCTAGAGGAGCCAGGTGATTGGCTCCGGCATCTAGTTAGGATACCTCTTAGATCCCTCCCTTTTGAGGGGTTCTGTGCACATCCCACCAGGCGGAGGCCCCAGGGATGAACAGAGATATGCTTTAAATACTGTGTCTCACGGCTGGCATGGATTCCCCCGAAAAAGCTGGACAAAGTGGCTGGGGAGAGTAAAGTCTGGGCATCCCTGCTAAAGCTGCTGCCCCTGTCACCGGACCCCATTTAAGCGGAAGAAAATTGATGAATGGACAGAGTCCCTCAGCTGTGGAAAACATCCTGCCTGGTCCCGGTGCCAAAGACCCCCCACCCGAAGGAGCTCAACAGCTCCAGACCAGTGGTGCTGACGTTTCACCTGATGAAGACCCTGGAGAGACTGGTCCTCAACCACCTGCGCCCCCTGGTGAGCTCCTCAATGGACCCACTACAGTTCGCATACCAGCCTGGTATCAGTGTGGATGATGCCATCATCTACCTCCTCCACACTTCACTCTCCCACCTGGAGAAGGTGGGGAGCACTGTGAGGATCATGTTCTTTGATTTCTCCAGTGCTTTCAATACCATCCAGCCACCCTATTGGAAGACAAGATGGAGCGGGCGGGAGTGGCCCACCACCTCACCACATGGATCCAGGACTACCTCACAAACCAGCCACAGTATGTGAGGACACAGGACTGTGTGTCTGACGTGCTCCTCTGGAGCACGGGAGCGTCGCAGGGAACTGTCTTGGCTCCCTTCCTGTTCACCTGCTACACCTCGGACTTCAACTACAACACCCCTACGTGTCACCTGCAGAAGTTCTCTGCGATTGTCGGCCTCATCTCAGACGGAGATGATCGGGAGTACAGAGAACTTACTCAGGGTTTTGTGGACTGGTGCCAGCAGAACTGCCTCCTGATCAATGCGGGGAAATCCAAAGAGATGGTGGTGGATTTCTGTAGGCGCCAACACTCTGCACCTGCACCAGTGAATATCCAGGGAACAGATGTTGAGAGAGTCTCAACTGACAAGTACCTGGGTGTTCATCTGAACAAAAAACTGGACTAGAGCGACAACACAGATGCTCTCTATAGGAAGGGTCAGAGCAGACTCTTCTTACTCCAGAGACTGAGGTCCTTTAGGGTTCAGGGGACACTCCTCAGGAACTTTTATGACTTTGTGGTTGCATCGGTCATTTTCCAGGGAGTGGTTTCCTGGGCAGGCGGCGTCTCGGCCCGGGACAAGAAGAGGCTGGACAAACTGGTCAAGAGGGCCAGTCTTGGGCTGCCCCCTGGTCTCGGTTGACATAGGGGGGACAGGAGGATGATGGCTACACTGTCACCAATGCTGGACAACCCGGCCCACCCCACTCTAACAGCACTCCACAGCTCCTTCAGCGACAGACTGACACACCTTCGCTGTGCAAAGGAGAGATTTTGCCGCTCCTTCTTGCCTGCTGCTGTCAGACTGTTTAACAAGAACATTGGGTAGTCTCTACAAACTGGCGGACATTAGTGGAATTGTGCAGTCCTGCACCTGAGCTTATATTGTGCAATACTCAACATTCCCCACTACTGTATTTTCATTTTTATTTTTATCCAATGCTGTTCCTTATATTTCACTACAGCACTGTCACTTGCAGTAATTTTTCCTCTGTACTGTGTACAGGCTAAAATGAGTGTTTCTTCATACTTTATATGTAGATGCATGTTGGTGTGTATATACATGTGTGTATGTATATATATATATATACTCATAGTTACTGCGTATATTTACATAGGTTTGATTCTGAATGTTTGCTTTTAATGTATTACATTAACGGCTACATTATGCCGCCGTCTCTGTGTGACCTATATCTTTGCTGCTGTAACGCTGAAAATGTCCCCACTGTCAATAAAGGCCTTCTTCTTCTTTTCATTAGTGGTGGCACATACAATTTATTATTTCAAAGGGAAAAATGGTTGTTTATTTTCCCTTTAATTAAAAAATGAATCCACCCCACAGGATACATGGTGCCAACCTCAGGGAATCCCCCTCCAGAGAGCCTTGACCAGTCTTGAACCAGAAGATGCCCGCACTGCGCTGGAAATTTATAAACTGGTAAAGGAAGGACCACAACATCATTTGTTGCTCTTGTCATTTACAAATTTCAGTACACTTTGTTCTTAGATCATGCGGTTCACAGTTGAGTCAGACCTCAGCGACTCACAGGAGCAGTTGTTGGGAAACTACATCATTGAGAAAGGACAGAACCGACCTGCCTTGAGGGATGAGATCCTGGCCCAGTTGGCTTACCACACATGGGGCCTGAGTGAAGACCATCATAACCTGCAAGGCTGGTTGCTGCTGGCCTGCTGCCTCTGTGCCTTCACTCCATCACCAGAACTGGAAAAACCCCTGCTAAAGTAGGTGACATATTTGTGTAGTCTATTTTTTGGGGTCGCAAAGTTCTTTTGCAGCTCTTTGAATGAGTGATTGACCGATTATCATTTTTGTATTACATGGACGATATTTGGCATTTTGATGATTAGCGGCATCAGCTTTTTTTATTAATCCGATGGCCAATAACGAATCAATTAAAAACTCAACAGTGTCTTGTTGAGTTTACACACTAATTTTTGTCCCGTATTTGACTTAACCTCAAACCCTTCAGGCTGCTCTATATTAATTTCACAATTTACCGGGCCATGCAGATATGCAGTTTTAACATCCATCTGATGTAGCTCCAATTGGTACTGAGCTGCAAGCTGCATCAGCACATGTACTGAGGTGACATATCAGCAGTAGGTGAGAACGTTTCATTATAAGCAATACCAGCCATTTGACTATAACCTTTTGCCACATACCTAGCCTTGTATATTGTCTCAACCTGATTTTCTTTGACAACACAAATCCATTTAACAACCACTGCGTATTTACATTCAGGTAAAGATGTTAATGTGAAGGTATTGTTGTCTATCAAAAAGCCTATCACTTTGTTCATAGCTTTAACCCGCTGCTCTGATTTTAAGAGCTCAAAGCTTCCTGCAATGTCAATGGAACATCACGTCACACAATAACAGTAACCAATATTTGTCAACGCTTCAACTTCAAATTTGGCTTCATAGTCATAGTCAGAGTATAGTATTGAGGGGGTCTCCTGTCTCTCTTTGGAATACCACCTTTTCAACATCACTTTTTAAATTGGTATTGGACTCACATGCCTCCGTTTTTACTTTTTGTGCGGTAACATTGGATAAATCAAGTATTGGCTGAATTTCAGCTTTAGTTCTATATTCAAAACAGTCATAAATGTTTTCATCTGTCTGGGTATCACATTCTTTTGTATTCTTTGTGACAAACTTAACCAGCCTGTTTTTCAATATTTTGCCCGTGTTTTGATAAAAGACTAAAAACGCAGCATGTTTTTGTCATATCCAACAAACATTCCCTTTTTACAGAGTGTGTCTAACTTTTTCTTGTCATATTTTACTGTACATGCAAAACATTCTGAGCCAAATACTCTCATTTTGGACAAGTCAGGTTTCTTCCCAGTTACTGTAGCACATAATATGAGGTCTGTTCAAATTGTCTGTTAAAGCATCGATTTCTGATCATAGCAGCAGATCGTACTTCATATGTCCACAACTTTTTTGGTAGTTTGCTCTCAATTCATATGCATCTTGCCTTTCTGATGGGGTGAGTAAGGAGGTGAGCTTTCAAAACGATATTAAAAATAAAAAAATAAAACAAAGGTTATTTAATTTTCATATGGACCCATTCTCAAGGTAAATATTATATGAAATTTACACTGGTAACGATAATCAAAGTTATTATTCATAAAGTTACAACCATAAGCAGTCATTTTATAATTTGCTTAATTCAAAAGTAATGCCAATAATAACTGTTTAAATATGTTAGTTTTCGCAGATAAAATCGCTTACCGTTCTCTCAAAACATCAAATTAAAAGTTCTTCAACTGCGTCTGCTATGTAAGCTACTTGCTTCTGCTTGCAGGCATATCACATCATTGTGAGAAGTTAAGAAAAAAAAAGAAAAACCCTACAACTTCCGGTCTGACAGTGCACCTCCTCCGCCCAGACCCCTCTCTCCTCCAACGGCAGCTGGGGGTTTGAGTGCAGGTTTGATCGGGTAGGGGAGCCTAAAATCGAAGTTTTTTTTCTCCAACCCAATCAGCTGTTTTTAGACATGTCCTTCAAGGAGTAGTGTTAATTTTATTAATGAAAACTAGCTGAAAATATTTTAGTCAACGCACATTTTTCATTGGACGAAGAAAAGACCTTCATTAATAAACAATAACTGGGACTAAATTAAATCAATGTTCAAGCATTTTCGTGGTCTCGTGAATATAACACGAAAATGTAGTCCATTAAATAAATACTGGGCTAAAATCTATGGACATTTTAGATCACAAGCAAAGACGAGATGAAAATTAATATATGATTTCTTGGTGTCGATTACTGCTCTCTTGACCAAGTCCTCGAGCAATTCACAGCAAAATAACACTATGTGGCGAGTTCTCGCGGGATACACGGAAAAGTAGCGCTCGGTCAGTGGGTGGGGAGTTCCCAGTCATGACAAAATAATACCATAAAAGATAAGCATTAATGGTCACGCTTTGCACCGGGCCCGGGAAAAAGAAAAGACGTGATATAGTATATGGACACATTTTCGTAAATTGAAGTGGAGAGAAAAAAGCTTGATTTTAGACAAAGGGAAAGAATGTGGGCACAAGGCAGAGATGGGAAAAGTACTGACATTCTGTACTTGAGTAAAAGTACATTTACTTGTGAAAAATGACTGGTAAAAGTAATCATTCAATTAATTACTCAAGTAAAAGTAAATAGGTACAGGCTCTGAAATGTACTTCGTGAATAAAAGTAAAAAGCACCTTTTTCACTTTCCTTCTCATGTCATATAATTTGAAGGCTATTAAATCTGAGAGGTCGTCACTTTGCACCTTTTAACCTGACTGGATTGGTTTTTAGTTCTCTAAATTAAAAATATCAAGGTCTTCCTGAGAGCAAGCAAGGCCAAGATAACAAATGGAACCCAATGATCTACCACGCTAATCCAAACTGTTATGCTAAATGAACGTCATTCGCCAGGGCCAAGTTAATGAAAAGGTAATCATTTAGCTTTACCTCAACATGTTTTCTCAGATTGGACGGGGGAATTCTTCGTGGACTTCACTCGTGGACTTTAGGTGTCCACAGTGCATCACACACACATGCAGGCTCAAAAAATTGTAAAGTAACCTGGTGATTGTATGGTAAACATTCTAACACGTTGTATTAATAAAAAAGGGGGGGGGGGGGGCTATTCTCAGTCAATTAAAAACAAACAATTGAAAAACACACATATCAAGCATGCACATGAGTGCACAGGTGTAGTTCAGGTGTTTCATAGGTACATTTGTAGATGACGTGGTATTGCGCTAAGATGAATTCAATAAAGTGGGCACTTCACGATTGTATGGAAACACCCTAACAAGCTGTATTAGAGAAATAAGGGTTGCTATTCTCAGTCATTAAAAGAAAAAAAAACATAACCAAGCAAACTACAAAATGACTTCATAAAAGGTGCGTGGTTAGGGGATGAACCACACTTCAGGACTACAAAATGACATCACTAAGGGGGCAGGACTTAGACCGGAAGTGATGTCAAAAAGGGCAGTGGTTTGGGTAGGACTTCCGGCGTTAAAACGTTTGACAAACACAGCATTACAATCACAAGATGCTATGTCCGGGACCGTTTGTAACCCTTCATATGATTGGCGGAACCGCGAACATTGGTCTAATTTATTTTATTTTTAATAGTCATGCATCGTGTAAAACAAAAGTAATGACCCTATTTTGTAAAAAAATAAATAAATAAATAAGTAAATAAATAAAGCGAGTAAAAGTACTTTGTTACTTCCCATCTCTGGCACAAGTTAGCTCAAAACAACAAACCTGAAGAGGCCGCAGTTCACCACAAAGACATCTTGATAAGTTAAAAAGAAGTTTGGTGGTGGTTGTTCATAACTAGTAACTGTTTTCAAAATGGTCACCTTACTACAGTTTGCTCTTCTTTGGGATCTGAATGTGACGATGGGACTCGGCTGCCATTCAATGCAGTGGTGGATATAGTGAGGCAGCATACAAGGCCATTGGCCACCCCAAAATATTGAAAAATCATTAACTACAATATTTACATTACCACTTTCAACAGAAAGCTGTAATATAGCAGTCTATCAAATTAAATTGGAAATACAAACAATATATAATTGCTTACTTGATTGATTTTCGCATGTGCAATTCTATAAATCTGTTTTGTTGTTTTTTTTACCTATATTGAATTACTTTTTAGCCTTAGCAATGCGGTTAGCCACCAAGTATGACACTCTCAAGGCACTTACTGTACATTCGTTGACAAATCAGTTTTGAAGTCTGCATCTGTGCATATTGTGCAGAGCGGGCTTCCCTCGTGTGTTGGAATCACTTATTGCAGTAAATCCATATTTCAAGTAGGTCTTCTGGTATTGTCTGTGAAATGTACCTTTCTTTTTCTTCTTGGGCATAGGCTCTTGCTTTGAATTCTCATTAGGCCGTTTCCCCATTGCAAAGACTCTTTTCAAATACGTCTGTTTATTTTTCAAATTTTGCTAGCTTGTGCATTTAATATTACTGTTATGCGACGGAGACAGCTTGACATGCATTAAGAGTCAGTCATAGATGTACGTAACGGAGAGAATCTGGTCTTTTTTCCAACTTTGGACATACCTGGTCTATGTAATTGTCTATAGTCTATGGCTGCGGTGAGGTTTCCATTTCCCCTCGGCCGCGTTGACGTTTTTTGACAGCAGCTGGGTTCCTAAAAGGAGACGTATTCAGTCCGGCCGTGGTGAGGTTTTCATGCCACGGTGAGTCTTTCAAGTCAAATTTCTGCCAGTTGGAGGGGGTGGCAGCGGTGGAGGTCGAGGTTGGTTGACTGAAACACTAACGGAAGCCCATTTAAAATGATAGACAGACCGACCTATAGGTGATTACTATTTGGTCTGGCTCGACAAAAAGGCGGATAGACGGAGGCCAGAAAGGTACCCAGGCTGCAGACGGCTGGTGATAAACAAACCGGGAAATTTTAGCAAAATGCCCACCTCTGGTAAAAACAACAATCACTGCCTGGTGGGAATTGATTACATTTATAAGGATTTGGAACATTTTGAACAAGGATTTGTTAGTCAGCTCCGAGACCAGGGGTTTTCAATCCTGTTCCTAGAGGGCCGCTGTCTTGTATGTTTTCCATAAATCCCTACTGCAACACACCTGATTCAAATGATCAGGTTCATCATCCAGCTTCTGCAGACCTTGCTGTATTATCTGATCATTTGAATCAGGTGTGTTGCAGCAGGGAGAGATGGAAAACAGGCAGGACAGCAGTCGTCGAGAAAAAGGATTGAAGACCCCTGTCCTAGACGATTTGTGGTGCAACAGGCGACAGTGAATGTAGCCTTACATGGTGTACAAAACTGTTCAATTGGACTGGGAAACTGGTGGGTCACTAGCATCACTGCTTTTGTTATCTAGAAACTGCCATGCTCACACAACTTAACCTCTTGAGGCTGGGATTTTTGTACCAACATATGGTCATACCTCACGCTAGCATGTGAAGGTTGGTGCAGCCCTCCAAAGATATGCTTGACAAGACCATCACTGACCCAAACCTGTCATGCTGGAATGTTTTTCCAGGTAGCGACGTTCTCCACTGTCTCAAGAATCATACACAGGCAATTATATTTTTTTCCTAACCAGGAATATTTACTTCCCTGAAGATTGACAGACCTAAATTTATACTGTGAATGTGTTACATTTTATTAATGTTTGCAGTGTATATTGTGCAGGTGAGTTTCAAACAAAATCTGAAACAAGTATTTTTTCATACTTCCCATCCAGGTATGTATCTGACCATGGACCCATGGAGTACCGTTCGCTGTGCCAACACAAGCTGCTCATATCTATGCAACTCCCAGCCCCCACTTCCCGTATTTATCCCCCAACTCAGCTGGAATGGACCGCCAACAAAAGGAAAGGCACAATGCTTGTGGATGTATATGCCTTCAATGGTAAGAAAAGCGCCATTGTTAGGCTCACTCCCAAGGTACCAATTGCAATCAGCAATTAAATCCTCTGGCACCACATTTTTTTCTAGCATTATCCTTGAAATGATCATAAACCTTTGATGCTATTGTAACACTTCTGGAGTGACTACAGTTAAATAGATCAATGGACCAGAACTAAGTTCGACTATTTGAAGTAGTAGTAATTAATATAAACCAATTGAATGACCACAGACCAAGAATAAGTTTAAACTGCCGGCTTCTTTTAGTTGAATTCAAACATATTGACATACAAATGACACACAAAATTGACACATAATGGACATACGATTTACATAAACTGTAAGGAAAATATATTCCCTCTGCTTTCAAGTAATATTTTAGGTTGTTTATCCCTTTTCTTTAAACCTATTATCTAGTTTTGAAAATACAGTTCTCAACCCGGGTTGTTATTTTAATAAATTCTAATTTTACGGTTAAATCTATTTATGTGACCCTACCTTTGTTTTGAATAAAGTTCAGTAAAGGCAGGTATCTTGTTCAAATCACTTAAGTCCACCTTTAAATCTCAACCATTTCTGCTTTGTTGCTTAAACCAATCAACAATTCAATAACACCATTACAGCACCATTGTGTATGGTTGACAAAAAAATAAAAGTGACACAATGTACAAACTCAAAACAATTCAGCAAAAGACTGAACTAATCCAAGTATTCAAATGTCTCTGGTTCAATCATTCATGTTCTTCTGAATGTCCGAATAGTCAATCCTGAGTTTAGAGTCCACTGCGGTGTAGCGGAGAAAACAACAGATAGATCCCACCAGGTCCGATGGATATTAAAACGTCCCGCAATTGCTCTCCGCTCCTGCGTGAGAGACAGTTCAAGGGGTTCGTGGGTGGCTCGCCATCTTGCGTCTCGCACAAAGAATCCAACTCCGTTAAGAGTTCAGACGTTTCTGAATCAAACCTTAGTAGCCTATCATAACAACAAAATAATATGCATAAATAACCCAATTAGTACATCAGGTAACTTCAATTACAAGGTAAAGTCCGTTTACTGTCGAATGAAACGAATACAAATAAAATGACGCAGTTTCAATAATGGCGGTGGCAGGTGGAAAAAAAACATCGCAGAGACATTGTATCACGACCCGCATTCTATTAGGCACCAATTCACCGTTTACAGCCATCATTTTAACATAAAACAACATAAATTCGACATCTTAGCTTCTTTTTTTCATCAATTGACCAATACAATATTATAAAATGTTCGTTGCATAAAAGAAAATACAAGTCTTAAACTCACCAAGTCCCGTTCAGTAATTAGTACATCACCAATGTAGAACAGGTTGTGAAAAATACAAAAAAAAAAAGTCTTTCTCCGTACAAAAATAGCATTCGATAGCTCGGTTTCCTTCTATTTTTTCTTTTTTCGTTTAGCAGCAGCTCCGCGAGAACTTACTGCACCTTCGTCGTATTCAGAAAGAACGAGGGAAAAAAGGAAATATAGAGTGCGCATTTCTGGTCACATGCGTCACGACGTTACGTCGCTACGTGTCCTTCAAAATAAAAGTTTTGATAAATAGTTTAATCATTTTATACAAATACAAAAACATTAATAAATTAATGAATTTGCACGGTTTTCAACCTTGTAACATACTTTTAAGATATGTTTATCTATTTAGTATTTACAATGCATGTATTTCCTTAACGACTGTTTTTATTAACAGGCTCTTATTTTATGACACTATGTTAACCTGGGTTACACCCTCCCCGCTTAAATCTATGCAAGTCCCTTTGCATAATGCATTGTCAAACTACTTCATTCTCATGAGTCTCAATTGAACTAGTTACAGCTTCACTTAAGGTCTGGAACAAAGATTGGACTATGCTGACAAGGAGGTTCCCTAATTGAGGGTAGGTCAACTGTTTGGGTTTTGTTCTCTCTCGAGAAGATCTTCTGACCACTGGTTCTGCTTCAGAGACAATTTCTTCATTGTCATCTGTTGTAGACTCTTTTTCATTTTCTTGAGTTTTAGTTATTTCCTCATTGTTCGACTCGGCTGAATCTGGGGCATTGTCCATTTCATTCTGATGAGAATTTGGTTTTCCTTCCTTTTCAAGTGCATCCTTTCCAAGTACAATTTCCATTTCAGGTGATTTTTCCACTTCAGGTGATTTTTCAGTGTCAGATAAATCTTTTAGCACATCATCAGGAAATGTCAAAAGTACTGGAACTTTAGCATTATCTGCTTCAGGTTGTTGATCAGCAAGATTTGAATGAGTTCCGGGAAGAACTACCTTGTATTCCTCAAGTGACCTAGAGATCTCCCGTGGAGGACCTGAAGGGTAATACAAGGGATAGTTTTCCTCTTCCTCAGAGTTGTATTCAAGTTCAGGTTCTTCAGGATCAGGTATTGGATGTTGTCGTGTGCTTGGCCGACGGGGCTTGTCTTGGACTGTAGGAGAATTTACAGGGGCACTTGGCAAAAATCCGCATGGTAACAAAAGGTCTCTGTGAAGAGTTCTAGTAGGACCATTGTGATGCTCTGGCCTTACTGTATACACAGGCAAGTTATCCTTTTGACTAATGACCACATGGACAACGGACTCCCACCTATCAGCCAACTTGTGTTTACCCCTGATTCGGATATTCTTCACAAGCACACGATCACCAATAGCTAGGACAGATTCAATTACATGTTTGTCATATCTGCTTTTATTAGGTTCAGCAGCTTTAGCAGCATTTCTGATAGCCAGTTGGTAACTCTCATGGAGATGAGATTTGAGAGTTTTGACATACTGCGAATGAGATTGTTGCTGACAATGGTTCAGAGGAAGATTGAAGGCAAGGTCTATTGGTAGTCGAGGCTGCCTACCAAACATTAACTCGTAAGGCGTAAATCCTGTGCTGTCATGTTTGGTACAGTTATACGCATGTACGAGTGGCTTCACAAAGTCACGCCAGTGCCTCTTGTCTTCATCTTTGAGTGTACCTAGCGTGTTTAGTAATGTCCTGTTGAATCTTTCCACAGGGTTTCTTTTCCACAGGGTTTCCCCTGGGATGATAGGGTGAGGTTCTAACTTTCTGTATTCCAGCGAAGTCACACAGTTCTTTGATAGTTTTTGATTCAAAGTCTGCTCCTTGATCACTATGCAGCTTCTCTGGAAAACCATAGTGGATGATGAAGTTTTCCCACAGTGCCTTCGCTACTGTTTGAGCTTTTTGGTTTGGAGTAGGAGTTGCAACAGCATACTTTGTGAAAAAGTCTGTGATTACAAGGACATCCTTCGTGGCACTGCGGTCTGGTTCGATAGATAAAAAGTCAATACATACTAACTCAAGGGGTCTGGCAACATGTATGTTTACCAAGGGTGCGGCCTTCTCTGGTAGTGTTTTCCGGCAGACGCACCTGTGACAACTTTTGATTTTTTGCTCGATGTCTGAGGCCATTTTCGGCCAGAAAAATCTGGTTCTGGCTAGGTCAAGAGTACGGTCAAAACCAAGATGGCCCATGTCATCATGAAGACTTTTTAACGCCATGGGTCTCAGGCTTTCAGGAAGAATGAGTTGATACTGGGTTTCACCAATGTTTCTCTTCCGGTATAAAACTCCATTCTGCAGCTCAAATTTTTTTAGTTCACGTAGAAAGATGGGGAGTTGTGAAATTTCTTTCCATACAGTAGGAGCAGATGTTTCACCTGTTTCAAGCTGGTGTATAAATTTCATTTATAGCAGGGTCATTTCTTTGACTTTGTCTTAACTCCTCTTCTGACATGCTTGGAATGACAGGAAGAATATCACACTGATCAAAACTATCAGGAATAGTATCAGCGGACATGGACTAAGACATTACAAGTGGGTAAGTAAAAGCATTGTCATCTGAATCAAGAGATTGTAGAACTAGATGTTTTTCACAGATTGCTTTTACTGCATGAGGAGGAACATGATTGAAAGGATCTGTACCAGGTAAATGATGTTGGACAAACTGGCGAATTCTCTCTTGTTCCTTCAAGGAGACACTATCATTTATTGGCTCAGGGTGTGGACGACGAGATAAGCCATCGGCATCAACGTTTTGATTGCCTGCTATGTACCGAAAATGAAATTCAAAGGAGGAGAGGGCAGACAGCCAGCGATAGCTTGTTGCATCCAACTTGGCGGTTGTCAAAATGTAAGTGAGAGGGTTACTGTCAGTTATTACCGTGAAAGGACTTCAAAACAAGTAATCACAAAACTTCTCCGTTACAGCCCACTTGAGGGCAAGAAACTCAAGTTTGTGAGCAGGGTAACGGCTTTCGCTTGTTGATAGTCCTCTGCTCGCGTATGCAATTACACGCATCTCTCCGTCCTGCTCTTGATAAAGAGCTGCCCCCAACCCGGTCGTACTTGCATCCGTATGTAATACATATGGTAAGATGGGGTTGGCAAAGCCCAAAACTGGAGCAGAAGTCAGTTTGTTTATTATAGTTTCAAATGCTTGTTGGCAACTTTCTGCCCATCTTTCTCCAAAAGGAGATTTTGGCTGGAAGTACTGGACATTGTTTGACTTGGAGCCATTTCTCTTCCTCAGTGGTGGATATCCGGCTGTAAGGCTGGTAAAAGGTTTGACAATTTTAGAAAAGGCTTTAATAAACCTTCTGTAATATCCCGCGAATCCTAAGAAGGAACGCAGCTCTTTCAAATCCTTGGGACTTGGCCATGTTCTTAAGGCTGCAACTTTTTCAGGGTCTGTTTCAACACCACGCTGGGAAATAATGTGGCCCAAATACTTCACGGATGTCTGAAAAAATATGCACTTTTCAAGTGACAGCTTTAGACCATATTCTCTCAGACGATTAATCACATGGAGAAGTCGGGTTTCATGTTCTTCGAGTGTTTCTGAAAACACTATAAGGTCATCCAGGAAGACGAGGACTTCTTTGAGGTTGATGTCACCCATACATTTCTCCATCAGCCTTTGAGATGTGCTGGGCGAGTTTGTAACACCCTGAGGCATCCGGTTAAATTCAAAGAACCCTATTGGACATGTAAAGGCTGTCTTGTGCTTGTCTATCTCGTCTACCTCGATTTGGTAGTATCCACTCTTAAGATTAAGGACCGAGAACCACTTTGATCCTGTGAGTGCTGAAAAGGCTTCTTCCATATTAGGGAGTGCATAGGCATCTTTGATTGTGTTCAAATTCAGTTTTCGGTAATCAACACAAAGTCTTACATCTCCGTTTTTCTTCCTAACCACAACTATTGGCGAGGAAAACGGTGATTCAGACTTGCGGATTATCCCTGCTTCACTCAGTTCTTGTAAATGCTGGCGTACAGCATCTATGTCTTGTGGTCGTATTGGACGAGGTCTATGTTTGAAGGGAGTTTCATCACTTAGTTTGATTTGGTGCTTGACTTTGTTAGTGCAACCGAAATCTGTATCATGTAGTGAGAATACTTCGGGCATAGCACTCAACTTCTGTATGATTCGCTCCTTCCACTCGGCAGGAACTGGGGAATCAGAAAAATTTAGATTGAGCTTTGTAGGCCTCAAGTTGGATTTCTGCTTGGTTTTCACTACCTCTTGCACAGCATGGATTTCTGCAATGACACTTTTCGCAGGAATAAATATGTCATGTTCACTTTCATTACGTAGGACAACTGCAATCTTCTGTGAGTGGTTTTCAGGAAGGGTAAGTAAACAATTGGTAACAACAACTCCACCAGGCAAGGAGGATGAAGAGGGAGACTCAACCACTACCCACTTCCCTGGAGTTTCAGTGTTTACATGAACGACCCTCTCCAGGACTTGACTTTTTACAGCAGGAAGGATTTCAGGCTCTTTTCCCGACAGAGTGACAAGACCAATATTGCCATCATCTTTCATTTTGTGCCTCTGTTGCAACACGCTCAGTACCACTCGGTATCCGTGTGGGAGGACACTGAGATCTGTGTCTGTCAAAAGTAGACTTTCGAAGAGAGGGTCAAGTGTGTTAGTGCCAATCAAGAGAGAAGACTGGACATTAGAGCGTGTGTCTGGAACAATTAATGCAAGAGAGGACACAGTGAGTTCAGTTCCAAAACAATCCTTTGGGAAGGTAATATCAACACCAATATAACCAGAATATGGAACATTTTCACCATTTGCGGCTTCAACTTCCAACAGATCTTGTATTGAATGGATTTTCAGGTGTGAGAGATAGCTTTTGTAGAAAGACTGGGACACGGTGGTCACTTGCGATCCGGTATCAAGAAGGCAATTGCAAGTTTGTTCATTGATTTGTACTCGAGCAGTGTATTTAGCTCCAATCAGACCTTTGGGTATTTTCACAGTAGCAGATCGGTTGTGCAGAAACCTCTCTTTGGGTTTACGTGATTGTTCAGTGGGACTAGTCTCAGTTTCAGTTTCAGCACTCATTTGTCCCGCCATGAGTGCTACTTTTAGTTTAAAGGCTGGGTCTGACTGTTTTGCTTATCCCAAAGTGACTGTTTCTCTCTCAGTTGTTTTCTTTTATCCGCAACTAAGGATGGATTTGGCTCATTGGTACATGAGGAAACGATGTGACCATCTTCGCCGCACTGGAAGCAGTACCAAGGCTTTGGCCTTTTTTTCGCAGCTTGAGGTGACAAGGGAATTTGCTCAAGTACGTTATGTTCAGGTTTCATCTTGGTAATATCTGTCGGTGGATTATGTCTTTTCTTACGGCTTTGTGGCTTCATCTTGGTGATATGGCTCGGGAGTTCGGTGATTTGTGCTCTTAATTGTGTAACCATGTCGGTTTGAGGAACTTCCACGGGGTGTTCTTTGGGGGGTTTCAATCTTGTCAGTTGACTTTGTAGCTGGATCATTTGTGTTTGCATTTCAGCGAGATCAGTTTGCATCGTGGGATCTGAGATGCTAGCATTGGCAGCAATAGCTTGAGATCCTACTTTTGGTCTGGAAACAGCAAAATGTTTCTTCATCCGACTTTCCTTTGCAATATGCTTGTCTTCTTCTACTCTCAAATGTAGCAGTAGCTTAGCGAATGTAGGTGGTTTATCTTTAATTTTTTCAAGCTGAAGATCTGCTAACAGGGCATTATCCCAACATCCACGACAGAATTGACGAAGAAGGTGTCGGTCAGCTTCACTGGCAACTACACCACCTCTGTTCAAAGCTTTGGAGAGAGCTGTTTGCAAACGGTGGAGATAGTGTGAGGGCTTTTCACCTGGGTCCTGAAGTGTGTTGAGGAATTTGGCAAAAAGCTCATCGCCATCTTCTACTGTGCCAAAAGCTGAGTTCAGCAATTCAAGATAAGCTGATGGTAAGGCGTTTGGTCCAAGAGGTTTCACCATATTTGCAGCTGGAAACACAAGACTGTCTAAGATCTTGCGTGAACGGTGCAAATCGGTTAGATCAGGATCTTGAAGTATGAGCTCAACACTGTGGCGCCATGTATCAAAATCAACCTCATGACTAGGAATAGGTATTTTACCTGAAAACTGTCTGAGGCGGAAAGACGAACTCATCTGTGAGACAGGAGCTTCACTTCGGACTTTGTGCTCTACAACAACTTTTTGCACCTCCGGATGAGTTAAAAAGCTTATTGGTATATCAGATGGAAGATCAGCTTGTGGATGGTTGACTGACCCAAGAGGATTGAGGTTTACGTCAGGTTTAGTCGGTTCCAAAATTTCACTTTGGAGTTGGTCATTGACTTGTGTTGGTCTATCAGCAGTTGTTGTTGATTCACTTTGCCTCTCTGAAATAGAGCTCAAACTTTCAGGTGTTTCTGGGTTGCTTGCAACTGACTGTCCACATTTAGAAAGGTGCTCATGCAAAACAGCTTCGAAAGGTTTTCCGCTTAGCTTGGCAATTTTCTGCAGTTCTCTGAAAAAAACTGTGGGTTGCGCTGTTTGTAACAGCTGATATATACTCAGTTGACAGAGCTCTAATTTGGTAGGTGACTTCGTTCGAGCACTCAAGTGTGTAGGGCAATAAGGGTTCAAGAGCTGTCAAGGCAGCTCCACCCTCATACTCCACAATGGAACTGTTGTGGTAGGGAGACTGTGGTTCATCTATTTTTAGTGTTCTAGCAATTCTCCCATACCTGTTCAGGAAGTCAGTTAATTCTTCATCAACGTCTGTGTCAGTGATCCCACTAATTATAACTGAGTTTGGGGCTTTAACATTTTCTTTATCAACTATTTCCATTTTTTTTCTCCGGCTTGGCCTATTTGAATGTCTGGGTCAAGGAAAATATTTGGTATATTCACTACTCCTGGCTGGCTCGCCACTTCTGCAACACTTCTGGAGTGACTACAGTTAAATAGATCAATGGACCAGAACTAAGTTCGACTATTTGAAGTAGTAGTAATTAATATAAACCAATTGAATGACCACAGACCAAGAATAAGTTTAAACTGCCGGCTTCTTTTAGTTGAATTCAAACATATTGACATACAAATGACACACAAAATTGACACATAATGGACATACGATTTAAATAAACTGTAAGGAAAATATATTCCCTCTGCTTTCAAGTAATATTTTAGGTTGTTTATCCCTTTTCTTTAAACCTATTATCTAGTTTTGAAAATGCAGTTCTCAACCCGGGTTGTTATTTTAATAAATTCAAATTTTACGGTTAAATCTATTTATGTGACCCTACCTTAGTTTTGAATAAAGTTCAGTAAAGGCAGGTATCTTGTTCAAATCACTTAAGTCCACCTTTAAATCTCAACCATTTCTGCTTTGTTGCTTAAACCAATCAACAATTCAATAACACCATTACAGCACCATTGTGTATGGTTGACAAAAAAATAAAAGTGACACAATGTACAAACTCAAAACAATTCAGCAAAAGACTGAACTAATCCAAGTATTCAAATGTCTCTGGTTCAATCATTCATGTTCTTCTGAATGTCCGAATAGTCAATCCTGAGTTTAGAGTCCACTGCGGTGTAGCAGAGAAAACAACAGATAGATCCTACCAGGTCCGATGGATATTAAAACGTCCCGCAATTGCTCTCCGCTCCTGCGTGAGAGACAGTTCAAGGGGTTCGTGGGTGGCTCGCCGTCTTGCGTCTCGCACAAAGAATCCAACTCCGTTAAGAGTTCAGACGTTTCTGAATCAAACTTTAGTAGCCTATCATAACAACAAAATAATATGCATAAATAACCCAATTAGTACATCGGGTAACTTCAATTACAAGTTAAAGTCCGTTTACTGTCGAATGAAACGAATACAAATAAAATGACGCAGTTTCAATAATGGCGGTGGCCGGTGGAAAAAAACCCATCGCAGAGACATTGTATCACGACCCGCATTCTATTAGGCACCAATTCACCGTTTACAGCCATCATTTTAACATAAAACAACATAAATTCGACATCTTAGCTTCTTTTTTTCATCAATTGACCAATACAATATTATAAAATGTTCGTTGCATAAAAGAAAATACAAGTCTTAAACTCACCAAGTCCCGTTCAGTAATTAGTACATCACCAATGTAGAACAGGTTGTGAAAAATACAAAAAATAAGTCTTTCTCCGTACAAAAATAGCATTAGATAGCTCGGTTTCCTTCTATTTTTTCTTTTTTCGTTTAGCAGCAGCTCCGCGAGGACTTACTGCACCTTCGTCGTATTCAGAAAGAACGAGGGAAAAAAGAAAATATAAAGTGCGCATTTCTGGTCACATGCGTCACGACGTTACGTCGCTACGTGTCCTTCAAAATAAAAGTTTTGATAAATAGTTTAATCATTTTATACAAATATAAAAACATTAATAAATTAATGAATTTGCACGGTTTTCAACCTTGTAACATACTTTTAAGATATGTTTATCTATTTAGTATTTACAATGCATGTATTTCCTTAACGACTGTTTTTATTAACAGGCTCTTATTTTATGACACTATGTTAACCTGGGTTACACCATGCTCACCGTAGATGAAAAAACAAATCATTTCATTTTGAATGAATTCCAGGGCTGGCCATGAAATGAGGGCCAGTCCATCGCTGCCCTCAGCTTTACTTTTTTGTAGAAATTATTACTATTGGGGCCCAAACAAGGTCCCTATTGTTTTTCGTTTGGAAATTATTATTCTTATTAGGGCCCAAGCAGTGCCCACTGTGAGGTTCCCATTGTTTTTGTAGAAATTATGATGATTAGGACCCTAGCAGTGACTGCTTAAATCCATGAAATACTTGGTTAATGTGCATTAATTCAAGAAACCGTTCATTGCCACAGGGATATTTTGTTTAATCCAACATATTACAATTTATAAAAATCATGCCCCAACACTTTAGCAAAAAAAATAAATAAATAAAAAGATCTGATGAAAGCCCCTGCATGAGCCGTCACATTATCGTGATGGAGGGGTTTGAGTCTCCCAATGATCCTATGGCAAACAAGTCCTAGATGAGGGACCAGACCAAGCACGGCTCAAAAGACCCCTATGATGAATACGAATCTTGGACTTAGTTTTCCCTTGCCCGGATGCGGGTTACTGGAGCGCCCCTCTGGAGCCAGGCCTGGAGGTCGGACTCGAAGGAAAGTGTCTGGTGGCCGGGCCTGCAGCCCGAAATGACAACGTGGGTCCCCCTTCCCATGGGCTCACCACCTGTGGGAGGGGCCAAAGGGGTCGGGTGCGAAGTGAGCTGGGTGCCAGCCAACGGCAGGGGCCTTGGCGGATCAATCCCATGCTACAGAAGCTGGCTTTAGGGATGTGGAATGTCACCTCTCTGGCAAGGAAAGACCCTGATCTGGTGTGCGAGTAAGAAAAGTTCCGACTAGATATAGCCGGACTTGCCTCCACACACAGCTTGGGCTCTGGTACCAGTCCAAGGTTCCAGATATAAGGAAGACTACAACGTAACCTACCCACCATTCTCATTCTTCACAGATTTCATCTACCACCAAGCCAAGACTAGGAACGATCCCAGCTTCACTCTTCCCGGCACTTTCTCTCACACAAAGAAGGGAAGGAAAAAAACAATCCACAAACGCACCAACTCCAGAGCCCCAGTATCAGTAAATAAGACTGACATCTCTAAGACGTTTGATCAGACCAAAGCTGAACCTAAAGATGATCCCGCGAAACGCTGTGCTAGCCACAATAAACCCTATCCTCTAAAAAAGTGCTGCGGCTTCAGACTGAAACCTAAAGACAAACGCAAAGCATACCTTTAAGAAAAAGGCATCTACTTCAGATGCTGTTCATTATCCTCTCACATCGCTCATGACTGCAAAGCTGTGTTAAAGTGTGAGGAGTGTGACAGCGATAAACATCTCACAGCCCTGCATACTGGTCCACCGCCATGGAAACCTAGCTCCCCAAAGGCATCATCAGAGCATGGCGGGGAGGATGCGCCAGAGCTCTCAGTAAACTCTCTATGCACCGAAGTATGTGGTGGCGACCTTAGGTAAAATCCTGCTCCAAAATATGCTTAATCAAAGTATATCCTACAAAAAGGCCAGAGAGTGCCGTGACAATGTATGCTATGCTAGATGATCAAAGCAACAGATCACTGGCTAGATCAGAGCTTTTTGATCCCTTCAATATTCAGGGGACCACATCCCAATATTCACTAAAGACCTGTGCAGGCACGAAAGAGAGCTCAGGCAGAAGGGTAGCTGGTCTAGAGATTTAGGCATCAAATGGGGGAGTCAGTATTCCACTCCCTGAATGTAATGACATCCCAGACAATTGCGGCAAAATCCCGACACCCGCAGTAGCTCTCTGTCATCCTCACTTGAAATGTCTTGCAGACGCGATTCCACCCCTTGATCAGCAAGCTTTAATCTTTCTCCTCCTTGGCAGAGATCCAGGCTCACAAGGTGAGACGAAAGATCAATGGACCTGATAATGCACAAAAGTTGAATCTTTGTTGGGTCCTGTTAGGTGACGTGTGCTTAGGAAACGTACACAAACCCACCGTTCACTCCTTTAAGACAAACATCCTCGACAATGGTAGACCTTCGCTGTTCACTCCCTGCACAAGCCATATCCGACCGAAAGAAATAGTTGGTCCAAACCCTCCGCTTTAGTTCGACAACAATCAGAGAAGCTACAGCCAAAAGACAAACGATGACCGTCTTGGACTCACTGTCTTCGAGAGGACTAAAATGACAATAAGCTTGCTCGTTCCATAGAAGATGAGATGTTCCTCCAGACTATGGGTAAAGAGGTTTTCCAGAATGAGTCCAACAGGTGGGTGGCTCCTCTCCCTTTCAGATCTCCCAGAGCGTTATTGCCTAACAATAGACAGCAAGTCTTAAACCGTCTTTGCTCTCTGAAGCGAACACTCGACCGTAAACCTAAAATGAAAGACCAGTTCATCCTCTTCATGCAGAATCTGTTTGACAGCAACCATGCAGATCCTGCACCCCCACTGCCAAAGGTAAAAGAATCTTGGTACCTACCCACCTTCGGAGTCTACCATCCAAGAAAACCCGACCAAATTAGAGTGGTTTTCGACTCCAGCGCACAGCAAGATGGCATTTCTCTCAACAACGTGCTGCTCACCGGACCAGACCTGACCAACAGTCTCCTTGAGTCCTGATACGGTTCAGAAAACAACGCATTGCAGTGACCGCAGACATACAACATATGTTTAATTGTTTTGTTGTGAGAGAAGATCATAGAGATTACCTGCGCTTCCTCGGGTTTCGTGACAACGATCCCAAGAAAGATGTCGTCGAATACAGGATGAGAGTCCATGTGTTTGGAAACAGCCCTTCGCCAGCAGTGGCCACATTCAGTTTGAGAAGGGCAGCAGTTAAGGGTGAGCAAAAACACTGCTCAGACACCAGACGAGTAATAGAATGGGAGTTCTATGTAGATGATGTACTCATCTCACTACACACAGAGGAACAAGCGATCAGCCTCCTAAAGAGAACGCAAGCATCCCTCGCCGAGTTGAATTTGAGGTTTCATAAGATCACATCAAACAGTATAGCAGTCCTAAAAGCTTTTCCAGCAGAAGACCGTGCCAAAAATGTCCAAGACCTAACATTTGGTGGTGAAGATTCCCCCATACAACGCAGACTTGGTTTAATCTGGGAAATTAGTAAAGACATCTTTACCTTTCAGACATCCAACGATGACAAGTCACACATTGTGGAGTTCTCTCTACGATCAACAGCTTGTTTGATCCCTTGGGATTCGTAGCTCCTGTTACAATTCAAGGGAGATTTCGGCTCCGTGAGCTGACTACAGAGACAACCGAATGGGATGCTCCACTTCCACAGGAGAAATGCGGTGCATGGGAAGTTTGGAGAGATTCACTTAAAGATCTACAGCAGCTTCACATCCCTCGTCCCTACACAGTTAACTCTCTCTCAACTGCCAAGCAAAAGGGAATCTGCATCTTCTCAGATGCCTCAACCAAAGCCATCAGTGCAGTGGCATACGTCAGGACAACCAATGAAGACGGTAGGGTTAATGTTGTCTTAATCCTTGATGGGGCCCAAGTTAGCACCACTCTCCAAGGCCACCATACCAAGATTAGAATTATGTGCTGCCATCCTAGCCGTCGAGATGGCAGAGCTTATCACCGAAGAGATTGACTTCGAGCCATGTGATGTGACTTTCTACTCTGACAGTAAAGTCGTACTTGGCTATATATACAACGAATCCAAAAGGTTTTACGTTTACGTCCACAACCGAGTCCAGAGAATCCGACAGTTTTCACAACCAAAACAATGGAAACATGTGTCCACAGATGATAACCCGGTTGATCATGCTTCCAGAACGACGCCAGCTTCGCAGCTAGTCCACACCAACTGGTTTACAGGACCAGCATTCCTGTACAACCCTCAAGAACCCTCATGCATACAAGAAGGCGGATTTGATCTGATTGACCCCGACGCTGATGTAGAAACTGCACACACATCTTGCCTGGCAAAATAAATATATATATTTTTTTTTAAAAACATTGACTCAATAGCACCCCCTAGAAAGTTTTGACGAAGCAGTCCCGGTTGTATGTTTCACCGAGATTAACGAAAAGTCGGAGGCATATGTAAGTGTTGCTGTGGCGACATGCTGTTTACCATGAAAAATTCCGTAAATTTTGATGGTGCAACCATTCATAAACACATGAAACTTTGCACACACACGATGCCCAGCAAAATAACCACTATCCTATTAATTTATTTTGCGGTTTCAAAAAAATGGCTCAGTAGTGCCCCCTACAAATGTTTTACTAAACAGGCCCGGTTGTATGTTTCACGAAGATCTAAGAAAAGT
This sequence comes from Filicampus tigris, assembly GCF_054856515.1. Taxonomy (NCBI): domain Eukaryota; kingdom Metazoa; phylum Chordata; class Actinopteri; order Syngnathiformes; family Syngnathidae; genus Filicampus; species Filicampus tigris. Next base: position 15,192,779 of record NC_141235.1, on the reverse strand, counting down.
TTGAGGCATATGTAATAAGTCTCTTGGATCCATATGCTTAAACCTAACAAGAAATCCGACATTTTACATTTTCTTTCAAATTTGGGAACCTTTGGAGATAGTTTGGGGAGTCAGGAGAGAGTTTTGGAAAATAGAGCATTTTGGAAGAGAGCTTTCGAGAAGAGAGATGTTGAGAAGAGAGAGAGAGGACAAAAGGCGAGACCTTTTATCTACTCGAGACGGGCAGATGTGTGAAGTATCCGCCTCTCAGCTCGAATTTCAGGTGAGACTCAATTCATGACCTTAAAGTTAGATTTGAGCCTGTTGAATTCACAATTTTTAACTTGCATCAATTTTCATTCCTCGGCTCGAAACATCAAATTTTGAACCCATCCGATGCTCAGGCAAGATGGGTATAAGTTTTGACAATATATCTATACTGTTGTCATAGCATGACCAGGAATATGATTAATGGCGTGTCCTAGCGAATTCATCAATGCAAAGTTAGCAGGATAAGAAGCACAGTAAATGATGGTCAAGCATACATTCAAATGGGTAGATAAAACTACAGAGAAAGCTTGTAGCTGGAGTTTACACATCAATCCTTTAGCGCCAGTGTTGGTTCAGCACTGCCAAGTTGGTTAAAGTTGCTCCCCCCCAGGCTGCTGACGGATGACGGACCAGCAAACTTAAGTAAAATGCCCACCTCCGCTAATAAGATTGCAACATTATAACATTAAAGTTCCTGTTAAGTCATGGATCAAATGAACCCATTTAACAATAAAATAGTTTTGTGGCTTTACACTTTAAGTGTAATCAACTGTAAATATTGATTGAAAAGGTAAGTAATAGAGATATTGGGTAAACTATGTTTATGTTTGATTTCTGACACATTTTGATAATGGGTCGAATTGGCTTGGAACAAGAATAATTTTCCTGAGAAATAAAAATCACAAGAGGGTTAATTTCCTATTTGCAGAAATGTAAATGGTCTAAAACAGGGGTGTCCAAACTCGGTCCTCAAGGGCCGGTCTCCTGCCGGTTTTCCATCTATCCCTGCTGCAACGCACCTGATTCAAGAGATCATCAAGCTTCAAGCTTCTTCAGAGCTTGCTTATGAGCTGATCATTTAAATCAGGTGTGTTGCAGCAAGGAGAGCTGGAAAATAGGCAGGAAAAACGGCCCTTGAGGACCGGAGCTGGACACCCCTGGTGGAAGTAGTATATTTCATTTATATCCAAGGTATTTGTGTTTATAATTCATCAAATGTATTCGATTAAGGATTGTTTTATTTATATGTAACCATCATTTCATATGAAAGTCAGTTGTTTTTGACATCTCCAGTATAAACACTTGATATCCTCATTTCTAGAAGAGAAGCTCACAGTTGAAGTTGAGTCCTGGACCACAGGAGAAAAGCTGGCCTCATGCCTTCTCCAAACCAGGTGTTTCATATCAGTATATTGACAGCCAATGGTCTCTGCATGTACACACTTACAGTGTACAAGTACACTGTACATGTATTCTATATTTTTTACTGATATTTCGTAGAGGTGTGATAGAGGCAACAGAGGGATGGTCTGTGTCTCTTCTGACTGACGATGGGTGGTCTGATTTGGCTGGATCAGACTTTGTCATGGATCTGCTGGCTGGCGCTGAGGCAGAAGTACTGCCACCAGGCACGCCCTCCTCAACCAATTCGGATTACCTTTTCAGAGGCCAGGATGACCGGTATAAGTATACTTTGTTCATGGTGCCCATAAAAGCCAGTGTCCCACTGAGCGGCAAAGTTTTGCAAGTGTTTGCAAATGTAGTGAATTTTGAAGTTGTCAGTCTTAATCGCTCGCAAAGATGTTAGCCAGACATTCACAAAAATGTCCAAAATATTGTGGCAACAAAGAAAAATGTTTGCAGTCATTAAAACTGTTGGCGAATGTCCGGCAAACGTCTTTGCAACAGTTTGCGACCTTGAACAAAATCTGACAAAAAAGTCAGCATTAGCTACCTTCACAAACCTTCGAGGCTCAGTGGGATATGGGGTTGAAATGTACAGTATATACCAAGTGACAAATCTATTGCTTCCCTTCTCACTCTTGCTGTCATTTTCAAAGGGCACCAGTTACAGATCTTGATGACTTTATTCCACCAGCACCTGCCGTCGAAGCTCCAGGAGTTTCTCATTTTCAGGGAAACCTCTGCAGAGGAGACTATCCACGGGAAGGTATACCAGTTTTAAACAGTATGTATTGAATGTATCAACATGATACCTCCATCAATGAAAAAAAAAACAACCTTCTACCATAAAGGAGACATAATTTCAGTGAGGAAAAACATGTTTTACAATGCTATTATAAACAAGTGATTCATATCTGGTGGGTCTTCTCAGTCCATTCATACATAAAGTGCACAACAATGTTTTTCACCTCGGACACCCATTCTAGAGCTAATTGTGTGGAGGCGAAGGCCTACACACATACGTTATTCCTATAGTTTATTGTGTGAAGGCAAAGGCCTTCACACATGCACTTCAAACTTATTATTGTGTGAAGGCAAAGGCCTTCACACATGTTATTCCTATCGTTTATTATTGTGTGAAGGCGAAGGCCTTCACACATGCACTTTAAACTTATTATTGTGTGAAGGCAAAGGCCTTCACACATGTTATTCCTATCGTTTATTATTGTGTGAAGGGGAAGGCCTTCACAAATATGTTATTCCTATAGTTTGTGTGAAGGCGAAGGCCACTCCACTACACTTTTTGGCGTGCGACTCCTTCCACATTTCTCATCCGATTCACTTCATTCAAGTTTCAAAACACTTCATGCCTTCTGGGATAGTATTTTTTTACGTCCCCCAAATTGACCGTTTCCCCAATATTTCCCATTTTTCACCCCCAAAAAAACCATTTATTTCCAATGGGACTTTCAACATTTCCCATTTCCACCATTCCAATTTCAAATTTACAAGATTCAACTCATTCAACTCACATTGGAAAAGCTATTCAACACACCCACAATTCCTACTTCCCAAAAATTCAACTTATTCACCCAAAAAACCCCCACAAAATTCCACCATTCATTCACATTGCCATATTCAACAATTCACATTTACATCATTTCAATTTGAAATTCACAACATTCATCTCATTCGACTCATATTGGTCAAGCTTTTCAACACACCCCAAATTCCTATTTCCCACACATTCAACTCATTCACTCTTAAAAAACCCACAACAATTCAACTATTCACTGTTCATTTCCATTGTCACATTCATGTTTTCACATTTATACCATTCAAATTTCCATAAATTCAAGTCATTCAACTCATTCAGCTCACATTCAACTTTTCAACACCCCCAAAATTCCTACTTCCCACACATTCAAGTCATTCACTCTTAAAAACCCACAAAAATTCAACTATTCACCATTCATTTCCAATGGCACATTTAACCTTTCACATTTACAGCATTCCAAATTTCACAAATTCAAGTCATTCAACTCATTCAGCTCACATTCAGCTTTTCAACACCCCCAAAATTCCTAATTCCCACACATCCAACTCATTCACCCTTAAAAACCCACAAAAATTCCACTATTAACCATTCATTTCTATTGGAACAATAGACCTTTCACATTTACACCTTCGCAATTTCCACAAATTCAAGTCATTCAAGTTATTCAACTCATTCAACTCAAATTCAGCTTTTCAACACCCCCAAAATTCTTACTTGCCACACATTCAACTCATTCACACTTAAAACAAAACTAAAAAATTAAACTATTCACCATTCATTCCCACTGGCAGATTTAACTTTTCGCATTTACATCATTCCAATTTGCACAAATTCAAGTCATTCAACTCATTCAACTCAAATTCAGCTTTTCAACACCCCCAAAATTCTTGTTATTGCACCTTGGTCTCCCCAGTGCTCCCGCCACCTTGGACAGTGACATGAGCTAGACTGGGGATACTAACCCCGTGGCCTCCCCAGTGCGGCGGCCATCTTGGGCAGGGACATTAGCTAGACTGGGATACTCACCCCGATGTCTCCGGAGTGCGGCGGCCATCTTGGACAGGCACATTAGCTAGACCAGGGATACTCAGCCCGAGGTCTCCCCAGTGTGGCGGCCATCTTGGGCAGTGACCCCCAGTGACCCAAATGACGCTAAAATGAACTAGAAGTGACCCAAATGACCCAGAAATGAACCAAAAGTGACCTAAATGACCCGGAAATCAACCGCAAGTAACCCAAATGACCCGGAAATGGACCGGGAGTGACCCAAATGACCCGGAAATGGACCGGAAGTGAACCAAATGACCCAGAAATGAACCGGAAGTGACCCAGAGGTTACCTAAGTGACCCATAAATGAACCGAAGTGACCCACATGACCCGAAAGTGACCTGGAAATGACCCAGAAGTGACCACGAATTGACTCCCAAATACCCATTACATTCAGTAATGGCACATTCAACATTTACACCATTCCAATTTCAAATTGACAACATTCAGCTCATTCAACTCACATTCTCACATTGGGGGTGACATGGCTCAGTGGTAGAGTGGTTGTTTTCCAAGCAGAGGTTGTGGGTTCGATCCCCAGCCATTCCATCCTTGTTTGCCTTCTTTTTTTCCTGACTTCCTTCTTTTGTTTTTTCCTTACTTCTTTTTTCTTTCTTCCCTTCTGGTTTGTTTATGTCCACCTCATTCCAGGCTATTCTATATCATTTGAGGTCATTCAACTTCATTCAATTACATTCAGTATCGTTCAACTTTATTCCGCTTAATTCTACTACATTTCAATTCAATCCTTTTCATTCAATTTCATTCAACTTCATACCACTTAATTCAGTATCATTCAACTTAATTCAGTATCATTTGACTTAATTAAGTATCATTCAACTTAATTCAATATCATTCAACTTCATTCATCTACATTCAACTTCATTCATCTACATTCCAACGCATTCCTTAGTTTTCATTCAGCTTCCTTCGCCTTCACACGCAATTTCTCTAGAAATTGCATCCTCCAGTTGTGTGAAGGCGAAGGCGAATATGCTATTCCTATTCGTTATTATTATTATTACGCCTTATTCCTTCCATTTTTTGGCGTGCATCTCCTTCCACATTTTTCACCCGATTCACTTCATTCAAGTTTCAAAACATTCTGAATATTTATGCCATCTTTGGTAGTATTTTTTCTTGTTTAAAAAATTATCAAATTTTTCACAATTTCACATTTTCCACCCAAAAAAAACCCATTCATTTCCAATGGCACATTCAACATTTCACATTTATACCATTCCAATTTCAAATTCACAAGATTCAACGCATTCAACTCACATTGATAAAGCTTTTCAACACACCCACAATTCCTACTTCTCACACATTCAACTTATTCACCCGTAAAAATCCGACAAAATTCCACCATTCATTCCCACACAATTTCACCATTCATTCCCAGTGGACCAGTGTTATTGCCCGTTGGTCTCCCCAGTGCGGCGGCCATCTTGGACAGGGACGATACCTAGACTGGGGATACTCTCCCTGAGGTCTCCCCAGTGCGGCGGCCATCTTGGACAGGGACATTAGCTGGACTGGGGATACTCACCCAGAGGTCTCCCCAGTGCGGCGGCCATCTATGGCAGTGACATTAGGTAGACTGGGGATACTCACCCCGAGGTCTCCCCAATGCGGCGGCCATCTTGGGGGAGAACCCAAAATCAACAGGAAGTGACCCAAATGACCCGGAAATGGACCGGAAGTGACCCAAATGACCCGGAAATAGACCGGAATTGACCCAAATGACCTGGAAATGGACCAGAAGTGACCCAAATGACCTGGAAATGGACCAGAAGTGACCCAAATGACCCAGAAATAGACCGGAAGTGACCCAAATAAACCGGAAATTATCCAAATGACCCGAGAATGAACCTGAAGTGACCCAAATGAGCCGGAAATGGACCAGAAGTGACCCAAATGAGCCAAAAATGACGGGAAGTGACCCAAATGACCCAGAAATGAACCAGAAGTGACCAGAATGACCCGAAAATGAACCGGAAGTGACCCAAAAATGAACCGCAAGTGACCCAAATGACCTGGAAGTGACCCGGAAGTTAAGTGTTACCTTACTTCCTCTTTTATTGCTAACCTTCTGTTGTTTATGTCCTCAGTCCAGGCCATTGTACATCATTCGAGATCATTCAACTTCATTCAACTACATTCCATGTCTTTCAGTATTATTAAACTTCATTCCACTTCATTCATCTTCATTCAACTTCATTAAACTTCATTCCATTTCATTCAACTCACGTAGGTTCAGCTTTTCAACACTCCTGCAATTCATACTTCCCAAAAATTCAAATTATTCAACCTTAAAAAAAACATTACATTCGCCATTCAGTCCCACTTCCACATTCAACATTTCAGTTTTACAGCCTTCCAGTTAGGTCCTAGATGGTCTTGTGGTACACACGCTTAGTTGTGTGCAGGCAGTGTTGGATCGATTCCGCCCTAATTCCAAAACATTCCACATTTTTTCATAGAGTTCATTCAACTTCATCCTACTTTATTAAACTTTATTCAGTATCATTCAACTTTATTCAGTATCATTCAACTTAATTCCATTTAATTCAACTTCATTCAGTATCATTCAATTTTATTCAGTATCATTCAACTTTATTCCACTTTATTCAACTTCATTCCAATGCATTCCGCAGTGTCTTTTCAGCTTCCTTCGCCTTCACACACAATTTCTCCAGAAATTGCATTTTCTCGTTGTGTGAAGGCAAAGGCCTTCACACATATGTTATTTCTATTCTTTATTATTATTATTCCTTGTTATTCCCCCCACTTTCTTGGCGTGCATCTCCTTCCACATTTCTCATCCGATTCACTTCATTCAAGTTTCAAAACACTTCATGCCATCTTGGGTAGTATTTTTTGTTGTTTCAAAAATTTTCAAATGTTTCACAATTTCACGTTTTTCACCCCCCAAAAAAACCATTCATTTCCAATGGCACATTCAGCATTTCACATTTATAGAATTCCAATTTCAAATTCACAAGATTCAACTCATTCACCTCACATTGATAAATATTTTCAACATACCCACAATTCCTACTTCCCCAAAATTCAACTTATTCATTCAACTTTTAACATTTACACCAATCACATTTCAAATTCACAACATTCAAGTTATTCAACTCACTAGAAAACTTTTCAACCTAATTCCCACACATTGAACTCATTCACACTTAAAAAAGCCACACTATTTCACCATTCATTTCCAGTGGACCAGTGTTATTGTCCGTAGGTCTCCCCAGTGCGGCGGCCATCTTGGACAGGGACATTAGCTAGACTGGGGATACTCACCCCGAGGTCTCCCCAGTGCGGTGGCCATCTTGGGCAGGGACATTAGGTAGACTGGGAATACTCACCCCGAGGTCTCCCCAGTGCGGCGACCATCTTGGGCAGGGACATTAGCTAGACTGGTGATACTCACCCCGAGGTCTCCCTAGTGCGGCGGCCATCTTGGGCATGTTGTTCAAAAGTATTGGGACACCCTGAATTTTCATCCTCAGGTTTCCCTAATGAAGCGGCCATGTTGTTCAAAAGTATTGGGACACCCAGAATTTTCATCCCCAGGTGTCACTAATGAAGCGGCCATGTTTTTCAAAAGTATTGGGACACCCAGAATTTTCATCGACCATGTGTCCCTTAAGAAGTGGTCATGTTGTTCAAAAGTATTGGGACACCCAGTTCTCATCCCCAGGTGTCCCTAATAAGCGGCCATGTTGTTCAAAAGTATTGGGACACTCCGATTTTTCATCCCCAGGTGTCCCTAATGAAGCGGCCATGTTGTTCGAAAGTATTGGGACACCATGATTTTTCATCCCCAGATTCCTTCCTTCGTGAGATTCCTTGTTTCCTTCCTTCCTTGCTTCCTAGTGTCCTTTCTTCCTCATTTATTCGCCTCATCCTTTCCTTCCTAATATTTTGTATTCTTAGTTTTTTTCTCTCTTGCCTGTTTACCTTGCTATCTTGGTTCCTCCCTTCCTTTGATTCGATCAATCTTAGTTTCCCTTCTTTTATTCTCTGACTTCCTTTTTACATAGTTTTCCTTACTTCTTCTTTTCTTGTTTCCCTTCTGATTTTTTTCAAGTTCATTCTACTTCATTCAACTTCATTCCTACGCATTTCACGGTTTCCATTCAGCTTCCTTCGCCTTCACACGCAATTTCTCCAGAAATAGCATTGTCTAGTTATTTATTTTATTCCAACCACTTTTTCGGTATGCGACTCCTTCCACATTTTTCATCCGCTTGACTTCATTCAAGTTTCAAAACATTCAGAAAATTCATGCCTTGCGGGGTAGTATTTTCTTTCGTTCCCAAAATGTACCATTTCCCCAATATTTCCCGTTTTCCACGCAAAAAACCCTATTCATTTCCAAAGGCATATTCAACATTTCCCATTTCCACCATTCCAATTAAAAATTCACAAGATTCAACTCATTCAACTCACATGGGTAAAGCTTTACAACACACCCACAATTCCTACTTCATAAAAATTCAACTTATTCACCCGTAAAAAAAAAAACCAACAAAATTCCACCATTCATTCCCATTGCCATATTCAACAATTCACATTTACGTCATTCCAATTTGAAACTGACAACATTCATCTCATTCAACTCATATTGGTCAAGCTTTTCAACACACCCCAGAATTTTCATCTCCAGGTGTTCCTAATTAAGCGGCCATGTTGTTCAAAAGTATTGGGACACACATAATTTTCATCCCCAGGTGTCCTTAATGCGGTGGCAATGTTTTTCAAAAGTATTGGGACACCCTGATTTTTCATCCCCAGGTGTCCCTAATGAAGCAGCTATGTTGTTCAAAAGTATTGGGACACCCCGATTTTTCATCCCCAGGTGTCCCTAATGAAGCGGCCATGTTGTTCAAAAGTATCGGGACACCCCGATTTCTCATCCGCAGGTTCCGTCCTTCCCGAGATTCCGTGTTTCCTTCCTTCCTTGCTTCCTAGTGTGTTTTCTTCCTCATTTCTTCGCCTTATCCTTTCCTTCCTACTATTTTGTATTCTTACTTTATTTTCTTTCTTCCTTGTTTTCCTTGCTATCTTGGTTCCTCCCTTCCTTTGATTCCATCATTCTTTGTTTTCCTGTTTTTTCCCTGACTTTATTCTTTCATTGTTTCCTTACTTCCTCTTTCCTTGTTTCCCTTTGGATTTTTTTCAAGGTCATTCAACTTCATTCCAACGCATTCTGAGGTTTACATACAGCTTCCTTTGCCTTCACACGCAATTTCTCCAGGAATTGCATTCTCTAGTTTCAGTTTACCATCCTTTTTTCCTATCTTTAGGCCATCGTCGACAAATGGATGCATATGTTGATGACTTGTTTGACCTGGACCAAGGACAATTGGTAAGTGTTATTTTCTTTGCCTGTTCCTATTAAGTCTGAACTTTAAATTAACAGAATTGGCAGAATTGATTAAAAGACAAATTCATAGGAGCCCTTTTCCACCAACAAGCCCAGGAACATTTAGTTCCAGGTAATATAGGTTTCTGGTAACACAAGTTCCTGTGGCCCAGGTGGTTTTCATTTCCACTGCAATGATAGTCCTTGGTAAATCATGCAAATGTGACTGATGACGTATCAGTGGCGGAGGTGTTGTGTTACTTTGTTATTCATTACTCAGGGGCTCTGGTCCCTACATGTTGACTGTCAAAATGTTTTCCCCAAAGACGGCTACCTTGACGGTCCAATCCCCAGCTAAAGAAGGTTTAGGCTCTACGGATGTGGAATGTCACCTCTGTGGCAGGAAGAGAGCTTGAGCTGGTGTGCGAGGTCAAGAAGCTCTGATTGAAATAGTCAGGCTCATCTCCAGACAAACCTTGAGCTGTGATACCAGTCCTCTCGAGATGGTTTGGACTATATTCCACTCCGGAGTTGCCCACGGTGAGAGGAGCCCAGCAGGTGAAGGCATAGTTGTTGCCTCCCGGCTTGACACCTCTACATTGGGGTTCACCTCGGTGGACGAGGGCATAGCTTCCCTTTGCCTTCAGGTGGCAGGGTGAATTCACACACCTGCTGGCAACTGAATCATTCTGCTGTGGTACTTCAATTTTTACATAGGCAATGATAGTGAGACCTATAAGGGCCCTATTGCGAGGAACGTTGTTAACTGTTGTGTTTGTCAATGCTTGTAGGTGTTGTGTCTGCTTGTGTGAAGCACATTGAATTGCCGATATGTATAGAATGTGCTAAACTGTCTTGTCTTGCCAAATCGGGTCGGGAAAATTTCAAGATAAAATAAGGCTCCCCGAACCTACCAAATCTGCGCTCCATATCCCCGCCGCCGGTGTCCCAGGTGTGTGGGAGCATGTATGCCCCCTCGTCCCTGTTGATGGTCCTGTCTCCACGTCTTCTTATTTCGATGGCCCTCTTGATCCATCTTTGAATTTATTAATTTCTGATGTGATGATTTTGCACCTTCTCCCAGTCCATAATGTAATTGTTTGTTTTGTAGTGGTCTGTTATTTCTGACATCTGTTTGTCTTGTTTTCCTGTTCTGTTTTTTGTTTCTGTGTTCTCCTTTTTTATTTATGATTTGTTTTTTCTGTGTTTGTGGTTGGGATAGAGTTCTTGATGTTGAGGCTTGCCGGAGTTATTGCTTTTTCTTTGCACCTGAGATTGAATCTCAGGTGTTTTATTTGGGGGGAGGCGGGGGGGGGGGGTGGCGTGATAAGACACCATGGAGAGTGTAATCTTGAAACTATACCATTAAAAAAGTGATTATTTAAGCCTAAACCTCTATACTAAACAGATACATTCGGACCAGCAACAATTTCCTTACAACTTCATAATTTTGGTTAAAACAATTATTATTATTATGATGATGATGAAGATGATGATATGGATGGATGGAGTTGTCATTACTATTGTTAAATGCACTTTATTTTTGAGTCAGCCAGTCCTTCCTCAAGTGTCTCCAGTTGGCCCAAAATGCTGCATCTTGCCTTCTAACTGGAGCTTGTAGGAGGGAGCACATAACTCTTATTCTGGCCTCCCTTCACTGGCTCACTGTAAATTTTCGAGTTCATTTCAAGACTAATTTTTTGTCTTTAAATCTTTAAATGGTCTTGCCCCATCTTACCTCTCTTGGCTCCCCCACCTGTACGTACTTGTCCGGTGCCTCGGGTTAGTGGACCAGACGCGACTGGGGATCAATCGCCTCTGAGGGGATCGAGCTTTTTCCGTTGCAGGTGCCTCCCTTTGGATTGACCTTCCGTTAAATGTTCGATAACCCACCTCTCTGTCCATCTTTAACACTCGCCTCAAAACACATTTTTATACTCTGGCTTTCAACTCAGAATGAGAATCAGCATTATTTTAGTGTTTTATTGTGTTTACTGATTTTGTTTTAATTGTCTTTGTTTTTATATATCAGATTTTTGTTTTATCTACAGCACTTTGTATACAGCATTGGTGTTTTAAAGAGCGCTATCAATAAAGTTGAATTGAGTTGCACTTGTTAAATGTAAATTGAATATTTACTCACAAATAAATGACTCAAAATAAATACAGTATGTAAAAATATGACCAACAAGTTTGTTTTTTGTAGGACATGGAAAGAGTAGCTGTGCTAAACCGCAGGATGAGAGGCGGAGGAGGCATTGGACCCATGCAGCCTGGTTTATACAGCTCTGGTATGTGGAAAACTCCATATCCACAAGACTGATCTGCAGACCATAAGATATTGCACAAAATATGCCAATTATGAGAAAAACTAAATTATCTAGCGCTGCAAGCAGCTATAAAGGGCCCTCGCAGCCCTGGCACGTAGGGATGCTTGCACATCGGAATTGAATTATCGAAATGATCACGTGGATAAAGTTACAGCAGCTTTTGTAGTCAGGTGAGTCCAAACTTTAAAGTACATTCAAAATGGCGGACTTCCTCTTAGGTTTATTATATGGCACCAAGAAGCTTGTTTGTAGGTCTCTTTCTGTTTTATATACTTGCAACTTACATGTTGGTGAAGCGTGCAACCGGTGCCATTTTTTAAACATTTTCTAGGGGGTGGTAGCAAGCGATCTTTGAAAGATTGCACGATTGAATAATAAATTATTGATTAATTTACCAGGTCTTCTATGTGTGCAAAGTTTCATGAGTTTTCGTGCATGTTTACATTCTCAAAATCAGCATTGTGTTATTAGCAAACTACGTTACCATGGCAACACTTTTTTTGCAAAAAATCTCAAACTTCGTGTTTTAACATCATGAAGGCCTAAACACTCTTCCGAGCAAATATGAGGGAGATCTGGCTAACCTGCAAGGAGAGAAACATGAAAGAATAAAACATGTACTTCATTTAGCCAGTAGGTGGCGCTCCCACTACGATGAAAAGTTAGTACGAAGATGTCTTCAGGTGTAGACTCTCATCAAATGTGTGACATTTGGACACGATATTATCATGTGGATCACATTACATCTGCTTTTAAAGTCAAAGGTCAATTTGATTCCGAATTGTAAAGTAAATTCAAAATGTCAGGCTTGCTGTTAGGTTTAGCACAAGGCTCCAAGAGACTTTTTTGTAGGTCTTGACCTGTTACATATACCACCAAATTTTCGTAGATATAGGTGAAATGTACAACCTAGAATCCTTTGTTATGTAGGAATTATGAAACGCAAAGTTTGATGCTCAGCCCCGTCATATAGTGTTTCGAAAACGTAAAATATTTTTCCCTAGTGTTGTCCCACGTGATGAGATGGTACAGCTCAAATTTGAAGTCAATCGGGTGAACCATCTCGGACTTGGGGGCAAATGTATGACCCCTGTAAATGTTCACAAATGGGCTAACGTTCTACTTGAGAATCCTCATTACCCACTTCCTGTACATGTTCCGGCATGGGTATCAAAGACTTTTTGTACGTCTGGGGGTGCTATACATGCCTCCCAGTTTTCATAGCCGTAGGTCAAACTTACCAGGACTTTCCTTTGATAACAAAATCGAGGGGTTCTTGAGGTCCCTGCAGACCCCTGTACATGTTCGGGCATAGAGACTAAAGAATTTTTGTAGGTCTGAGGGTGCTACACGTGCCTCCCAGGTTTCGTAAACGTAGGTCGAACTTTCCGGGACTTTCCTTTGATGAAAACATCGAGGGGTTCTTGGGGGTCCTGCAGACCCGTTTTTGAGTACTTGAGTATTGCGACTTCAAAATAGAAAATATTTCGCCAGGCCCGATGTGTGTGCAAAGTTTGGTGAGTTTTTGTTTACGTTTAGTCCCTCAAAAATTCGAGTCTTTAAAGGGAAGAACAATAATAATAATAATAATAAGAAGAATTTCTACTAAAACAATAGGGTCCTTGCAGCTTCCGCTGCTTCTGCAATAGGGTCCTCGCAGCGGTCGCTGCTCGGGCCCTAATTAATATTTACAAGAAGGTAAATCAAAGTCTCCCAGTTTTCAGAGTTCCAGTTTTCAAAATTTCAAAGTCTCAATTTTGATCTTGAATCCTTTTTACAGTGTATCATGACCTGAGTCTTGCTTTTGAGCAGAAATGTATCCCAGGTACCTTTTAGCAAGGGCACAAATTGCTGTTCCTGCATACACAAAGACGAAAACTCAATTGTTTTGGAATATAGCATTGTCCATCTGTCTAATACAGCAATCTGACTCTCAAGGACAAATTGGCTTTAAAGAACCCCTGGAAATGGCTTAAATAACCTTAAATGGCCGATTTCTTGTGTCTTTTCAGGGACAAGCTTTTGTGAGTTTTTTGTGGTTCTATTCATGATATACATGTGTGCCAACTGTGATGTTGCTGGAGGAATCTATCTTTGTGGGCTCACCATTTAATGATTTGTAAGGGGCACTGCTGAGCCAATTTTTGGAGATCACGACTGCAACTCCTACTACAAGTAAAAATAGCATTTAACCAAGATGGAAGTGCTTGTAAAATTTTGTGATTTTAATATGGGAAAATCCTCAAAATGGTCATAGGTGTTTCAACCTTCAGACTAAGAAACATAGTTTACTTACTGTAATAAGAAACAATTTGAAATGTTGTTCCAGTGCAGCATAATTTCTAAGTAGAAGCACTTAGAATATCTTGAAGGTAGAAAAGCAAATTAATTGTCAATTTCCATCTAAACATTTATACACTTACATTTTTTATTTTATAACATGTCATTACTTTCACTCTCTTGTTGCAATCAACTGATTCAATGTTGCAATCACCATTTTGTTTTCTAGGTATGCCTACTTTAATGCCAAGTTATCCTATGGGTAAGTAACCGAAATCCTCAAAACACAGGTGTCAAACTCAAGGCCCATGGGCCATATCCAGCCTGTGAGCCAGGTTATGATAGCTTGACACATTGTTTCTTAAATTTTACAACTAGTTATCCACCATAAGAATGGTAATGCTCAATTGCAGTAGCAATAATGTAATATGATGGGGTGATTAAGGATTCTTACACATAATTTACTAAGTGATTTTGTTCTCTTTCTGTACCAACTGTCGACAGAACCATGATCTTAAAACCAATTAAGACAGACACTGTGATGTGGCCCATGATGTTTGACACCCCTGCCATAACCCATAGCCTGATATAAGATTTGGTGTCACCTTCTACAGCGTTTGGCTTACAGATGTGTCAGTATTCATCTTAAAGCCCGGCGCACACGAGCTGCCATCGGCACTCGTCGCCATCCGTGTCTCGTATGCGGTGGCATTCTTTGCGTGTGGATGGCAGCAAGTATCAAACATGTTTTACACACCAAATATGGCGGCTCCCTGTCAGTACATTTCGGAGGCTCTCCTCGAGAATAAATTAGTTGACCTCTGGCAATGCCTGACTTTACACTGTCGGGTCCCCAGAATGTGATACGGGACAAGGCGATGCAATATCTCTTCAGTTTCGAGATCACTTGAATCTGACTCAGAGGTTGCCATCTTGAATGGTCAGAGGATCCCAAACACGTGATCAACGCAACTTTAAACAGCTATGCCAACGGCACCAAGTGTGCAGAGAACAGCCCCATCGGCTCTCGGGAACCATCCGCACCTGGAGCCGATGGGGCAACGCCAATGGCCCCTCGTGTGTGCAGGGTTTAACGCCTCAATGTGGTGTATGTCTAGGAATGTCAGTCAGCCCTTCAATGCCAAACTATGGTACAACCCCCATAGTCCCAGCTATGACAGCCATGCACACCATGCCAGGTAAAGTCTCAGCGTTTCAATTTTGGACTTGATTGTTTCTCAATTGATTGTGAAACACCCCTTAACTACCATAATCTTCATACAGCGATGATGATGCCTCAGGCTCCTTTTCCCTCAGTCACTGACCCCATGCAGCTGGCAGCCACACAGCAAGCCCTCATCAACCAGCAGGCTCTGTTTATGGTTTGAATAAACACACTTTTGGCCTTTTCCATGTCATATTTTTTCCATTATCTTAATTTCCCACCTGTCCCTGGTTTCTCTCTATAGGCCCAGCAGATGACTATGCAGGCAATGTCTCTGTCCCAGCAGCAGACACAAGAGCAGCAGAGGTTGAGGGAACAGGAGAGGAATCAGGAGGAGCGGCAGAGACGCACGCAGGTATCCTCTACCCAATCCCAACCAGCAAACCAGCCAGATCCACCTTTGCTGAAGGTAAATTACATGACTACTAATAACGTACACATGAATTCTTGAGCATAGCAACGGGAGGAGCCACTCTGTTATTCCAAGAGTTTATTAGTTGTATTTCTTTTTTTTCTTTTTTTTTTTAAGCAAAAACATCAATGTGTGAATATGACTGCTGCACGATGGAGGGCTTGAGTTCCTGAGTGATTCGCGGACACGTGCTGTCCAGGGCTACTGCACCTTGTTACATTCCCAAAGCAAATTGGTTCAAAGTGAAAAGATAGACCAAAACTGATTCAGAACACCTTTATGAAGAATACACATCATGGAAAACTTACCTTGCCCAGGGCAAGGCCAGTGCCAGGGGTGGCATGGCTCCGCAGTAGAGTGGTCGTCTTTCTCAACCCTTGTGACCATGTCATTGTGTCACTGAGCAGAGACAGTGTTAAAGCACTTTGAGTACCTCAGGTAGAAAAGTGTTGTACAAGTAAAAGCCAATTTATCATTTACCATGCCTCTGCGCAAATGAAAGTTTAGTCGGAATCACAGACGGGCGCCCATTTAGAATTAGAGGCGGGCCGGCCTATTGAACACTCTAAAGTGTCCGTCAATCGTGAATATGAGTTTTTTGTTTTTTTTTTCTGAAAATGCCCTGCAATTGAGTGAGAATGGGTGTCTCGCCCAAAGCCACCTGGGACAGGCTCCTGAAAAGGGTCCACAGTAGAAAATAGATGATTGGATGTATTAATAATAATGGATAACATGTTGTATGTTTGTAACAGCCACAAGAAGTGGATTCACATAAACGAGATAACATGCAGTCTTTTAGAGATAAAAGGCAGTACTTCCACAATATTGGTGAGTAGACTGATTCAACATTTAGATTTTTTTTTTCCTGTTTTTGTAATAAGTCGGGATCAAAGGCATTTTTTTTTTTTTTTGCTATGCTTGATATATTTCCAATTTAACCTTGGTTACCTGAGATATCACTCTTAACCTCAAGGTGAGTCCAAAACCCAGGTTCCTTCCTCTACCCGATTCAAACTGCAAAGACCTGTACCATCAGCACATCCATCCCCTCCTCCTGTAGCACCTAAACCAAAGGGTAAGTACGAAATTCAAATCGAATACATGGATCCATGTACCTTTAAAAACCTTTAAATTCATATATTATTAAAACGCGAGTTTGCAGGGTATTTTTTTTTTTGTGTTTGTTTTTTGTTTTGCTTTTTTTAACCCATTAAAGACTAAAGTGCCTGGCTCAACAGCTCCCCAAAACCTAAGGTCGTCTACCCTTGAAAACCTTAAGTTTTCCCAGAAATTCAACACCTACAAAATAATTAATATCTTAGTCCTTGTAGCAGACAGAAACATAACTGCAAAAAAATTTGAGAGCTTAGACATGTGGCTCTCACACAGGCCCAAGTTTATTAATCTTTACTATTTCAATTGAAGACGTAACAATAAAGTGTTACGTTACGTAAGTGCAAGATAAGCACTACTTTTAATTTTTTTAAAAATCGAGTGGTGATTACCATCCTCTTTTCTGTTACACAGACGTCAATATTGTCATTGTCTACAAACACATAACTTAACCATATATCACATTCCACTGGTTCTATTAGTTCAAAGTCCACAAGCTTGTCATCTATATCACTGCTGTTACTCAGAGAGTGTTAAGAGCTCCCGCGACCGCAGCGCCCGCCATTATGACTCGAAAGATTTCCAGAACATCCTCCGTGGGCTTACGACACCGTCACGTGTATATTCTGATGCATTTCATTGGTTAAGAGACAGAGAATTAAATACTCAATAGAAAATGACGTAAACGCTCGCCCGGCTTTAAGGGTAGAAAGACGCAACAGCACTCCCAGCTCTAGTGGTAGAAACGCGGTTATGCACTCCTGTCCTTAATGGGTGAATGAAACTACCGCGCCCAAGGAAGAAGAACCTATCTGAGACAGAAGGCATGACCAATTTGCAGTGCACTCACATGCAGACTTAGAGCTGTTCCCCCATACACCCATGTACCCTTGCACTGACCTATTAACTTGGGCTTCAGGAACGTTTCTGGAACTATTTTGGAATATCCACCTCTGGGTGAAAAAACGCATCCCTCGTTTAGTAAGGATGTAACAATTCATCGAAAATTGATTTAAAATGTATTTTAACTGCTTAAAATATGCATTGATATAAAAAAGAATCGATTTGCAACGTCATGTTATACAATACAATACAACTTTATTCATATAGCTAATTTCACAACAGCTGCTGTGTAAACAAACTGCATACGCACATTGCGTAACTTACTTGACTTGACTCTAGTGCTGCCAAGATTAGTCGACATCGACGATCAAAATCATCCCTAATTACTTTTAACAGTCGACACATCGTTTATTTATGTCTTTAATTATTTGGCACTGTGTTTTCCGCTTGAAAATGCCTCGTCTCCTGCTGGCTGTATGACTGTCTCCAACGTACCGTGCAGTAGTTGTAATCCAGGTTGTCTGCAGAGCTGGGCATCGTCCCTCCGTCCCGAGTTTCCATCCTGCATATTAATCAACCCACCTGGTCCGGCCATTCCCTCGTCCATGACAGCCAATCGGCGTCGAGAACATAATTTTCACGTCACAGGCAGGCGCCGCACGAGCAGAAGCCGCCAAACGAAGAAAAAATATCAAACAAAAACAACTGACACACACACACGCACAGCGTGGTGATCGGTGGAATTAAAAGAATATGCGGCACATGTCATTGCCTCTGTGGGACCGCAAGGTACACAACACTCTTTTAATTTTTATTTTTTCCTTACTCAACCGTGTCAGGAGTGCGGCACCTGCATGTGACGTATCGGTTAAGTCCGTTCTCAGCGCCGGTTGGCTGACTCTGACCGACTGTGACCACGTGGGTCGATTAAATATGCAGGATGGAAACCCGGGGCAAAAAACGAGCATCCACCAGTGATGGACTTAACAGTCCGTCTGTCCACATCTGTCAGTGACGGACTGTTAAGTCCATCTGTTAAGACAGACGCGGTTAGTGACGATTGCATTCATCAGTCCGTCATTTTTAAAAGGTGTCCCGTCAATCAACAGCAAAACGGGCTTTCATCAGTGACGGACTGACGGACCAGTCCATTAGTTTGGATTATAGTATGTATACTAGAGAAGCAAAACAAAATGTTATGGGTTAAGGTTGAATAAAAAAAAAATTCAAAAATCAATGAAAAAAAATTTAGCACAGTGCATTTCTCTAATTTACCGATGGTCATACAGTATAAGGTCATACCGCTGCTTGCTGGTGCGATTATACCGTGATTTATATATGATCCGATTATCAATTAATTGCGACTACTGTTGGTGATTAGTCGACTAGCAAAATAATAGTTTGTGGCAGATATTTGACACGCTTGCGCTAAAAATCATTGTACTGTATTTGCGGATGGCTACATCCCCACACTTGCGCACAGAAACAAGCATGGCAGTTATTTTTAAAAAATCGAATCAAATCGAAATCAGGAAGTAAAAATCGAAAATCTAATCAGTGCTTGAGTGAATCGTTACATCCCTATCATTTAGCAATTGTGCATGAAATTAACAGAGGCAGAGCAAAAGGACCTCAGGTAGCTGATAAGATTCAGAAATAACACAGAATTAGCAACATTTCTGCTTGACATGTACATTTATTACCTTTTTGTTATTTATTGATTGTACATTTAAAAAATTAAACTTCAAATCAAGAAGTTTAACGTTATACCTACACTTTATTGCCATGTCATACTACCTATGTAGCAACCGCGGCTACTTAATGCTAGTTTAGTATTGCTAGCTCTGCTGTTTTGCTAAAGCTGGACCGTTGTCTCGGTTACTATAAATATATCACAACTACGCACTTAAATAATTTAATGCCATTATGAGTGGCTATGTTTGAGAATTGTGCTGGGGTGGGTGGGCTATGAAGTGAGGCTAAGAACTGCAAACTCTCCCTTTCATTGGCTTACTGCACTGTTTTATATTTCATTCCTGTTATGAATGAAAATGTGCAGTTCATTTTGTATTCTGACACAAACCAAACAAGTGAACAATGTTTTAATTTATTGTTAATTGTTGTCTGCCGTAGTAAAGGGGATCCCTATTCCTGACAGCAAAACAGAAAGTCCAACCACATCTCCCATCTCTGAACCAACCTCCAACATTCGAGAAATCATCAAAAAGTTCAACAGTCGACCTCCGCCAGAACCCAAAAACTTTCAGCCTGTTAGGTATGGACAGTGATGGGCAAGTAACTTCTACTAGTTTTTTAATCGGGGACTTTTTAAATTCATTTAATAATGATTTCAACACTTTAAAAGAAAAATGAGAAATTTGCTACGATACTGTAGCTGGTAAAGTTAACTTATGACCATATTTAACTAGATAGTGTGGTCTATAATATTAAATGTTTTGACATCACTGACTTTGATCAATATTCATTCAAGATTTATCTTTTTAAATATAAATATTGGAACTGATATTTTGTCCAGTAAATAAATAATCCCATACTGTAAATCACATATGTCAAAGTCAAGGCCCGCAAGCCACATTCGGCCCGCGAAAAGGTTTTCTATGGCCCCTGGGATGATATTGATTTATTATTGGAACCCAGCTCGCTACCGCAGCAAGCCGGCAGCCCGCAGATCTTTTACACGCACCCAAACTACATTTCCCACAATGCAACGGTGACACACCAAGCAGTAGGCTGCTTAATTTCAATATTTATTAGCACAGCAGTCGCTAACGTAACAGTAAAGTTAACTCTCCAATACCCATCATAAATGGCAAAACGGAAGATGGACACTGAAAACCGGGGGTTTCAAACAAGGTGGGAGTTGGAGTACATGTTCACGGAGGTAGCTGGAAAACCTGTGTGTCTTCTGTGTGGAGGAAGTGTGGCGGTACTGACAGAATATAATCAGAGATGACATTTAGAAATTAAACACGTGGACAAAAACAAGAATATGGACATGGAACAAAGGCTACAGAACGTTAGGAATTAAAACAAGGCCTCAAATCTTGGCTGGTTCTGTTAAAAAAAGCCAAATCACAAAGCCAGGCTGCTGTCAAGGCCAGTTTTATTTTGGCAGAAGATATCGCTAACTCAGCTTGGCCATTTACAGAAGGGGAAATCAAAAACTGTATGCCTAAAGTTTGTGACTTTGTTTGTGAGTTTACCCAGAAAAGAAGCAACTCTTTTTACACGTGAGCATGAGCAGAAACACCATTGCCGAGCGAGTAGACCAGTTGTCCATCAATGTAAAAGAGCAACTTTTGAAAAAGGGAAAATATTTCATTGCTTATTCCTTGGCTGTGGATGAGAGCACCGACATTTCTGACATTGCCCAGATGTCAATTTTCATCCACGGAGTGGACTCCAGCGTGACAAGGGAATTTTGGCTTTACGTTCTATGCATGGCATAACTACAGGGCATGATTTGTATGAAGGAGTGTCAAGGTGTGTAAATGAGATGGCGCTGCCTTGGGGAAAAACTTGTGGGTTTGACAACCGATGGAGCACCTGTGATGTGTGGACACAGGAGTGGAGTGGTGCCGAAGATATGCATCATACACCAAGAATCGTTGTGTAGTAAAGCCTTGAAAATGGAACATGTAATGAGCACCATCATGGCCACAGTTAACTTTATCAGAGCCAAAGGTCAAGGCCGCCAGTTCAAGGCATTTCTGACGGATTTAGAAACTGAGCATGGTGATTTGCCTTATCACACTGAGGTGCTAAGCCTTAGCCGGAGAAAGGTGCTGCAAAGATCTTTCGAGCTTTGTGAGGAGATTTGTCTGTTCTTGGACAGCAAAGGGAAAGACACAACATAACTCAGAGAGAAAGGTTTTTGTTTGAAATGGCTTTTCTGTGTGACATTACGAGTCATCTGAATGCAATGAACTTGCAGCTGCAGGGTCGGGATCGTGTCATCTCTGATATGTACAGTACAGTGAGGGCATTTAAAGCCAAACTGACTCTGTGGGAGGCACAGGTGCGGGATGAAAACCTGAGTTACTTTCCTACCTGCCAGACCCTGAAAGAGAAGCTCTCTACCAGTGTGTTCCCGAGCGCACAGTTTGCTGATAAAATTAGTATGCTCACTTTTTTAAAATGATGGACTAAGCACTGATGGAATTGGATTTTAGTCCATCAGTGTAATCGTCACTTATCACGTCCATCAGCCCATCACTGACGGACGCCTATATTGTCAGGTTTTTTTGGAGTGGGGGGACGGACCGACGTACTTCTGAGGGACAACTGACAGATGCGCACTTTACACTTTTTTGCTGGTCCGTCCTCCGTCTGCGATCTGGGTACCCTTCCATCCTCGTCCCCCCGTACTTATTCATAAAAATAATCACCCTCCGACCTCGTCTATCCTCATCCTTTTAAAGCGCTTCTGTCCTTACATTCCATCAGTCTGCCCCACCACCGCCCCAAAAAAACAAAACGTCTTTGTACTCATAGACCAAAGCCTGCCAGGGGACATCATTAGAACATTTAAGATTGCTTTATAACGCAATACTATTGTGTTTTATTGCAAAATATTCACGCTATAATGCAATAGGTTTTCCATTTTTATTGCATTATTTTGCAATAAAAATAATAATTGCAAAATAACACTTCCGGGTCATAGCTTTCAGTGTACGGCGGAGCTGGCATGACCCATCAGGTTTGGATAGATTTTTACAGTCTAGAGATGTCCCAGACAAGAACATAGTTCACATGCAAATGGGTAAGGTTTGTACTCAGTTAACTTAACAGTTAACAAAACAAAATTGCTATCCACCCTTTTTCTCGTCAGTGACGATGAAATGAGCGTCCACTAGAGGGCCGACTATGCCTGTGAGAACAATACTGCAGGGATGGAAGCACATGAAAAAGACACTGTATGCAGCCTTAGTCAATGCTGCGCCGTGGTATCGCGGGAGAGAACAGTTGTCTTTCTTTTTAAAAGAACCAACACAACACGTTAGTCGGTACTTGACCCAGTTAGGGACGAATAGAGGGACGGACTAAAACCCACTCCCGTCCTTGCTTAGTCCATCCTTTTTAAAAGATGTATAGTTCTCTGCCCGTCTGTCCACAAAATGTGTGTCCGTCCAGGACCCATTCCATTCCTGGGACGGAATGCCCAGCTCTGTAAATTAGGATGATTATAAACCAAGCCACTCTATTTGTAGTGCTGGCAGCTATCTTAAATTCTTAGGTTTGCGTCAAAAGGACATCTGGCGTAAATCACTGTTCAAAACAAATGCAGTATGTGAATCAGGACCTGGGTTAACAGTGACACCCAACAATGCTGTTTATCCACAAGGTGCTGGTGGAAATTGGGCTACTGTTGGTCGAACACGAAGATGAGACTGATTTGTTCAGACATAAAGAGAGGAAGGGAAGGTTAAGAGTATCCGCCTTAGTGTAGGAATATTAGGTTAGTTGTTATCGAGGGACAATTACAGACAAAATGAGAGAGCTAACTAATACTGTATGATGCAGAAGAGAAGGGTTGACAATTTGAGTGTGCTGGAGGGCAGATGAAATGGGAGCAAGGATAGAAGCATAGGTAGAGGGTTGAAACTGTTTTTTTTTGTCCTTGAAAGGAAAGAGAAATGGACTGATTCTGATTCTGTGCACTCATCAACATCTTGATTGGCACACCTGTGAGGTGGAATGAATTATCTCAGCAAAGGAAAACTGCTGACTATTACAGATTTAGACTGGTGTGTGAACAGTATTTGAGAGAAATGGTGATACAGTGGTAGCTCTACTTACGAATGTCTCTTCATACGATATTTTCAAGTTACGAAACGCCCTCAACAGGAAAATATTGCCCCTTGTTACGAAAGAAATTTCAAGATACGAAAGGTAAAAATATAGTATGGGCTGCCACTCGCAGCTCCGGAGTTCCCTGAACGCAACATACTCATAGCTGCTCTGCCATGGGCTAGCCTAGCATCTTCCTGGTATCCCATTGGCTAAGAGGGACCTCTGCCGTATGTGTCTATGTTTGCAGATAAACAGATAGATATGTGATATATATGTGTCTATGCAGCGTCCTCGTCAGTCGCCCCTCGGGCCATGAGGTGTTCTGATAGTTTTACGTGAATTAGAAACGAGGAAAAGACAGAAGAGAAAAAAGGACAAAATGGTTTTTTTTGTCCATACAAACAAAGCAAGAGTTAATAGAAAAGTATGAAAAGGGGATGCGTTTGGTTGATCTCGCCAAAGAATATGACCCTAATGTATCGACAGTTGCCACGTTATTAAATCAGTTCTTTACAAAACGCCAGGCAAAAAACACTTCTGAGAGAGAACATGAACCAAAGAGGGCAAAAAGCAAAGAGGACAGCAATTAAAAGGTAAACAACCATCATTTTTATTCTTTACTCTATTCTTTGTTTTTTACATTATGCACAACTCTCATTTATTGTGCAATAATCTAATTGTAACATGTATTTGTTGCATGTTTTGATGCATTTTTATGCTTTATAAAACATTTATGTCTGAATATTGGGGGGCTTGGAACGGATCAGGGAATTTACATGGAAAACGCGTCTCTACTTACAAAATGTTCTACTTAAGAAATTTCTTCCAGAACCAATTAATTTCTTAAGTAGAGGTACCACTGTATTGTGTATGTGGAAAACATTTTAGATCATTGAGTTCATCTCATAAAAGATGGGAGCAAAAACAAGTGTTGCATTTATATTTTTGTTGAGTATATATGGGAAACTACACTGAAAACAATTTTGTCCGGTGGTCGCACACAACAGAATCATCTGGATTTAAATAATTTTAAAAACAATTTTAAAAAATATATATCAAGCTAAAGTTGTTTGGAGTGTGAAAAAGGGTTGGTTGACACATCAGATATTAATCTTCAAAATGTTTGAAGTGGTGTTGAATTGGAGTGCATTATCTTGAGATGTGCTGTATAGTAACAACAGGTTAGATATTGGCCAATGACATTCATTATTTTACCTTTTTGGTCTTTTTTATGAAGACTAGATAGTGCAGGTAACACCAAATGAATTTGGTTATTTAGTTTATTACAGCACTTGACTTGACATGAGGTAATCTATGATTTGGCTTGCCCAAGTCTCAGTGAATCTACACTTACATGAGACTTGAAGGTTAAGATTTGAGAATTACTTGAGACTTGTACTGTACATGTGTGATTTGATCCTGTCTCTGGACTCTCAAGGATAGAGCACAAGACCATTGTGTCTATGTAACATAGTGAACCTCAGAGTTGGAACAACACTAATATTAAAACATAAGAGGACAATAAATGCAATGAAAAGAACAGAGGTGGGCAATTTACTGAAGTTTGTCCATCCGTCAAATCCATTATTTGAACCGATTTCATTAAAATGGTAAATAATCTCATTATACTTTGTTGGTTTGCTGCACAAAGAGCTTTACACCCACATACATTTGACATTTCACAAAAACGATCAATGAATATAACGAATAGCAATATCGTCACTGTCCTGTGGAAAACACGTATGTCCAATTTTGGATTGTTTTTAAATGTTCATGAAAAAAATTGAAAAAAATTCACATAACTGTTTTTCACAGGACAGCGACAATATACTGTATAAGACATGTACAATTCCTATTACACAAACAGGTCATGGGGTCTTGTACGGGACTCAGGCCCCCATTTCTAACTTTCTGTATGTGATTTGGAGGCACTGATGCACTGGTGAAGCCCTAAAACCAAAGATGAAATAACCATATGTTATGGTTTTGATTCTCCAATGTTTTTCATAAAAAAAAATAAAAAAAATAAATAAATTTTAAAAAATAGAACAATTTGATTATGTTTAATCTCTTTTCAAACTTTTGACAGAGCTGCTGCAAGGCAATTTGTGAAGAATGTAGATCCTAAACAGGAAGCTCTTGCCAAACTGAGAAACAAAGCACCGGTGCCGCAACAAAAGGTAAGAAAAGATTTATTGTGACGTGAAGGAAAAATATAAATATTTAATGGTCACTCCTTACTGATTGCAGAAACAGTGGGTCGCATCTCCACTAATGGAAAAGCAATCTCCCCCAAACACATCCCCACAGTCTTCTCCTCCCTCTACGATGGGCCCTCGTGTCATCTCTAATAACATGAGGCAGAAGCAGCGCTCCCTGGAAGATTTGTTTGGCTCACAGTGCTATAGACACGATTTACCACCCCCCCCTGATTCCCCTCCACCTTCTGTACTTGATAACATCCCTGACCCACCAACCGTACTTGCGCCATCTCTGAGTGAGTCGACCAAAAACATAACTTTTCTACCAGAAACATGCAACAAAATTTTTTTTTTTATTATTATTTTATCAGAACTAATTTAATAGTACGAGAAATCCTAAAGAATGTGAATGTTGAGATCTGCAAGTCGCTTATGTGAAGCACATTGACTTACCTTGTGTATGAAATGTCCAATAAAAACAAAGTTGCCTTTCCTTTCCTTTCCTTCAATCCATTTTTCCATTCATAGGTATGATGCCAGAGGACGAGAGCTGTCACTCTCAACTTTCTGATTATTCCCCCGGTGTTTACTTCTCTTACAACGTAATGCCTGGAAAACTTTTCCTACGCAAAGAGGTAAAATACACACAGTGGCACTAACATGGTGGCAATGACATTTTATTCACTTTCATGTTACATTGATTCGTACATTTAAGATAAGATAAGAATGCCTTTATTGATCCCACAGTGGGGAAATTTTCGTTGTTACAGTAGCAAAGATATAGGTCACACAGGGGCGGCGGCATAATGTGGCCATTAATGTATAACATTGACGGCAAACATTTAGAATCAAACCTATGTAGATATACGCAGTAACATGTGTATATACACATGTGTATACACACCAACCTACATCTACATAAAAAATATGAGGAACACTCATTTCGGCCTGTACATAGTACAGAGGAAAAAATACTCTAAGTGACAGTGCTGCAGTGCTGTAGTGAAATGTAAGGAACAGCATTGGATAAAAATAAAACTAGACTAACAGTAGTGGGGAATGTTGAGTATTGCACGGTATTACAGTAGTGGGGAATGTTGAGTATTGCACGGTATTACAGTAGTGGGGAATATTGGGTATTGCACGATATGAGCTCAGGTGCAGGACTGCACAATTGCACTAATGACCGCCAGTTTGTAGAGACTACACAATGTTCTTGTTAAAGAGTCTGACAGCAGCAGGCAAGAAGGAACGGCGGAATCTCTCCTTTGCACAGCGAGGGTGTAACAGTCTGTCACTGAAGGTGCTGTGGAGTGCTGTTAGGGTGCCCTGGAGGGGGTGGTCCGGGTTGCCCAGCATTGATGACAGCTTGGCCAACATCCTCCTGTCCCCCACCGAGTCCACAGAGTCCAGGGAGCAGCCCAGGACAGAGCCGGCCCTCTTGACCAGTTTGTCCAGCCGCTTCTTGTCCCGGGCCGAGACGCCGCCTGCCCAGGTGACCACTCCCTGGAAGATGACCGATGCAACCACCGAGTCATAAAAGTTCCTGAGGAGTGTCCCCTGAACCCCAAAAGACCTCAGTCTCCTGAGTAGGAAGAGTCTGCTCTGACTCTTCCTATAGAGGGCGTCTGTGTTGTCGCACCAGTCCAGTTTATTGTTCAGATGAACACCCAGGTACTTGTAAGTTGAGACTCTCTCAACATCTGTTCCCCGGATATTCACTGGTGCAGGTGAAGAGTGCTGGCGCCTACCGAAATCCACCACCATTTCTTTGGATTTCCCCGCATTGATCAGGAGGCGGTTCTGCTGGCACCAGTCCACAAAACCCTGAGTAAGTTCTCTGTACTCCCGATCATCTCCGCCTGTGATGAGGCCGACAATCGCAGAGTCGTCAGAGAACTTCTGCAGGTGACAGGTAGGGGTGTTGTAGTTGAAGTCCGAGGTGTAGAGGGTGAACAGGAAGGGAGCCAAGACAGTTCCCTGTGGGGTCCCCGTGCTGCAGAGGAGCACGTCAGACACACAGTCCTGTGTTCTCACATACTGTGGCCGGTTTGTGAGGTAGTCCTGGATCCATGTGGTGAGGTGGTGCGCCACCCCCGCCCGCTCCAGCT
Source organism: Filicampus tigris (assembly GCF_054856515.1). Taxonomy (NCBI): domain Eukaryota; kingdom Metazoa; phylum Chordata; class Actinopteri; order Syngnathiformes; family Syngnathidae; genus Filicampus; species Filicampus tigris. The sequence continues at coordinate 15,165,030 of NC_141235.1, read as the reverse complement.
TGTCTCCCAGTAGGGTGGGCTGGATGGTGTTGAAAGCACTGGAGAAATCAAAGAACATGATCCTCACAGTGCTCCCCGCCTTCTCCAGGTGGGAGAGTGAAGTGTGGAGGAGGTAGATGATGGCATCATCCACACTGATGCCAGGCTGGTATGCGAACTGGAGTGGGTCCATTGAGGAGCTCACCAGGGGGCGCAGGTGGACAAGGACCAGTCTCTCCAGGGTCTTCATCAGGTGAGACGTCAGCGCCACTGGTCTGAAGCTGTTGAGCTCCTTCGGGTGGGGGGTCTTTGGCACCGGGACCAGGCAGGATGTTTTCCATAGCTGGGGGACCCTGCCCAGCTTCAGGCTCAGGTTGAACATGTGCTGGACAATTCCACACAGCTGGTCTGCGCAGGATTTGAGGAGCTGGGGGCTGATGCCATCTGGACCCGCTGCCTTCCTCGCCTTCATCTTCTTCAGCTGGTTCCTCACCTGAGATGTTGTGAAGGCCAAGGCTGGACAGGAAGGAGTGGTGGCTATCTGGTGTAGCTGGGAGCTGGAGTCTGTGGAGAAAAGAGGGGAGGGGGTGACACGCCCAGCAGGAGGAGTAGGTGGAGACTGCAGCAGGAGAGACTGAGTGGAGGCAGGCATCTGATCGAACCTATTGAAAAAGAGATTCAGCTCATTTGCCCACTGCAGGTCCCCCTCAGTCCGGGTCTTGGGTTGTCCGTGGCCTGAGATGGTCTTCAGGCCCCTCCAGACTCCCCTGGCGTTATTCTGCAGCAGCTGCTCCTCCATCCTCTTCCTGTAGGACCTTTTCCCCTCTCTGATCCTCCTCCTCAGCTGGCGCTGCACAGTCCTCCGCTCCTCTATGTTGCCTGACGCAAAAGCCCTCCTCTTCTCCTTCAGGAGAGCTTTTATGTCTGGTGTGATCCAGGGTTTGTTGTTGGAGAAACACCTTACTGTCCTGGTGGGTATGGTGTTCTCCATGCAGAAATTTATATAGTCTGTAACAGTGTCCGTTAGACTACTAATGTCTTCCCCGTGAGCATCGCTGAATACTTCCCACACAGTTGTGCTGAAGCAGTCCTTTAAGGCCTCCTCGGCCTCTCCAGACCATCTCTGAACCGTGCGGGTCACAGCTGGCTGCCTGTGGACCAGAGGTTTGTACACAGACTGGAGAGCCACCAGGTTGTGATCAGCTTTGCCCAGCGGGGGGAGGGGCAGTGATGTGTATGCCTCCTTGGTGTTGGCATAGAAAAGGTCCAGTGTTTTATTGTCTCTGGTGTGGCAGGTGACATACTGTGTGAATGAAGGCAGAGAGGAGGAAGGGGAGGCATGATTGAAGTCACCAGAGATGAGTACCAGGGCATTTGGGTGCTGTGTTTGTAGCCTGCTCACTGCTGCAGTCAAGACATCACAGGCTGTGTCGCTGCTGGCAGCTGGTGGGACGTAGACGGTCACCGCGATCACGTGACTAAACTCTCGCGGGATGTAGAATGGCCTCATGCCAACAGCTAGCAGCTCAATATCCCTGCTGCAAAGCTGCTCCTTAATCGTGATGTGCCCAGGATTACACCATCTATCGTTCACAAACACAGCCAGCCCTCCTCCTTTCCTCTTTCCACTCTCCAGCGTCCTGTCCGCGCGTATGATTTGGAAGCCGTCCAATTCTACGACCGCGTTCGGCGTTAGCGTTGTTAGCCACGACTCCGTGAATAGCATCAGGCTAGCCTCCCGGAAGTCCCTCTCGTGCCGGGTAAGCGCCGCTAGCTCGTCCATCTTGTTGGGGAGCGATCTAACATTCCCCATGATAACAGACGGGAGGACGGGATGGTATCGTCTCCTCCTTTCCCGGCGTTTAACCCCCGCACGAGATCCCCGTCTCTTCCTCCTCAGCTCACGGGGGATATCGGGTCTCGCCCCGGGAGCCGGCGCATGGTTAGCACGGAGCTGATTCCGGCTGTAAACAATGGGGGCTCGGCTCCGAGCCAAGTCGCCGGACACGATCGCGCAAAAAATAGCAATCAGCAGCAGCAAGAATACCGCAGTTTGGGTGTCCATTGCTACGCAAGTTACGACTATCAATTATACGAAAAAGGTATGAGGTAGAGTAATATTAAAGAACAAAAACACACGAAAAGGCTCACCGATGAGCCGGAGCTACTGTAGCGGGCTGCCACTCGCGCGGCGCCGGAAGTCGATTTACCGAACCGCTTACCCTCCCTAGGGTCACGGGTGTGCTGGAGCCTATCTCAGCTGTCATTGGGCGGTAGGCTGGGTACACCCTGAACTGGTTCCCAGCCAATCACGGGGCACACATAGACAAAGTCACACATTAATTACAGTAGTTAAACAAGAACAATTACTTAGTCTTTTTTGGGGGGTATGGCACGTGTTCTGCTTGGCTAAGTAAGCGTACTGAACATAGTCACTGAAAAACAGAGTTCATCGTGAGATCCAGTGCAAGCAATGTTTGTTGGGATTTGGTCAATCTCTGAGACGTTTAGATAACAAATTGACGTCTTTTTTGTGTTCAGGTGTTTTACCCCAAAGACATGTTCAACCAACCCTACATCCTCAATCTTTTGTATGAACAGGTTAGTACAGAGTATATGGGTATCTAAAGGAATTGAATGTTGAGTCTTTCATGTTCCTAATTCAGTCTGTTTGTTTCGATAGATCATGATGGACACATACTCTGATAACTGTGTGAAAATAAGCAGAGAAGAAAGAAGGAAGATGAAAGATCTGCTGGGTGAGTTTTTTGATGCTTGTGAAGTCACTAACAGTGGGAACAAAGCCAAAAGCTGTCCCATATGGACCCAGACCTGCAGTCAAAAAAGAAGGGTTATGATTTAGTTATGATTCAAAACCTGACTGAATGCCTCCATTTTCATTTTTATTTTGTAGGCTTTACGGTTGTGGTTGAGTGGATGGCAAAATGCTCAGACCCATTTACATGTGAGTTAAGCCATCCCATTTGACCTGCCTCAGCCAATCAAGTCTGCATTTCAGACAGTAAATACTGTGAGTTTAGTGTGCAGACCAGACAGAGAAAGATGGCACATGGGAGAGAGATTAAGACTATTGCACTGGAGATAGTTGAGTTAAGACAATGGATTGAATTGTTTACAACTGTTTAACTAAGATAGTATTTAGCTGCCAACACAAGACAATTGTGATGTGATGAAGATGATGATAATGATGCGGACCGGAGGACAGGGGACATTATGGGAAGAGATAAGAGTTAAGAGAGTTAAGATTGCTTTATAACGCAATACTATTGTGTTTCTTTGCTAAACGTTTGCGCTATAGTGCAATAAGTTTGCATTATAATGAAATAAGTTTTCAGTTTTATTGCGTTATTTCACAATAAAATAATTGTTGCAAAATAACAAAAGGTTATTTTAGAAAGAAACGAAAAACTTCCACTTCAGGGTTCTGGTGGCGCTGGCAGAGATTTTACACTCAAGAGATGTTCTAGTGCCAGAGAAGGACATACTTGACATGCAAACGGATAGGCATGAGAATATGAACTGCTAGTAAACAAAACAAAATTGCTATCTTCTCTTTTCCTACACCTAATACATACCTTATCCCGGATTACACACACAAGACAGGCAGGGCATGGTTTTGTCAATCGTCTGTGTGGCGTCATGCATGTGGCATTATCCATGGTATTACATGTGTTGAACCACTCGAGGGCAGACTATGCCTGTGATATCGTATTGGGGTGGTGCAGGGAACATGCAAAGCGTTGTGCACTATGCAGGCAGGTCAAGGCGGCTCCGTGGTAACGCAGAAGAGAACAGTGGTCTTGCTTTTTAAAAGAACCCAGTCTGTACTTGACCCGGTTAGGAACGATTAGAGGAATGGACGAAAACCCACTTCCGTCCTTGCTTAGTCTGTCCTTTTTAAAAGACTTCTTGTCCTCCGTCCATCCATCCACAAAATGAGCATCTGTCTGGGATGGATGCCCATCTCTGGGAATGGCCATAGTCATTTTCGTGTATACTTCCCACTCAGAGCAATTACAATTTTTTTTTTTAATGTAGAAGAGCGTGACATCATATAGGTAAACTTAGGGGAAAGCACTGTGTTAAATAAAACTAAACTAAACACTTGTATTGGTTTTTAATTTTATTTTAACCTTAATCCAAAACGTTTTGTTTTGCTTCTCTAATATGCATAATTTGATCTACGCATTCAAAATGTGGTATGCACCTGGAATGGAAATAAACTTTAAATATTAGGAGGAACATAATCTTCCCACTCTAAATTAGTATATTCTAACAACCTATTGTTAGGTGTTGCCATTAAGGGTTGGTGGAAAATAGGTCATGTCGCGTTAACTTGAGTGCTGAGATGTCCGATTTCATAAACGCAACACTCAGTGCGCACAGTGGCCGTAAGGCAATGAGCACGTCCTCCAGAATCCATAGTAGACGTTACAATGTGTTAGCGTTCTATAACAGAACATTGCATGCGGCATTCCATCAAATGCACATGGTAGTCTGTGTGGGCTAACTACAGCTAGCTTCCAGAAACAACTGTCCCAATGTGAGAAATGAAATCGGGCACTAGCCACAATGTGCTTCCATTTTAGATGCTCGTTTATCACCGCCGTGCTGCTATGAAAAGGAGATTTACATCGTAATCAGTAATTTTGTAAAATGTGCCCGGACTTCTGGACTCTGTTGCTAACACTATGCCATGACAACATTACCCACAATGATTCCGTTTACATCACAGATACTGCACATGAGTGTTGCATTTTCGAGAGAATAAGACCCTAATAACTAGATGTAGATATAAAAGCGTCAACTATTAAAATGAATTGCAGATGATTTTAATCGTTGACGTCATCGTGTTAATAATCTAATCTTGGCAGCTCTAGTGTCAAGTAATTTGCGCAATGTGTGTATGCAGTTTGTTTACAGCAAAGATGTGAAAGGAGCTATGGTTAACATGTCATTGCAAATAGATTTTTTTTTACATCGGTGCATATTTTAAGCAGTTTATATCAATTTCATATCGATTTTCGATAAATCGTTACATCCCTAATCATTTCCGCTTGTTACTTTCCACAGTCAATTAAACACAATGTATTCATGTCATTTACCTCAGGAATAAAGCAGTCTGTTTCCTCCTTGCTCCAAAAGTGGGGTGTCATACTGAGTCTAGCCTTGTTTTGTTTATCACTAATTGTGTATTTCCGAACACTGCGCATAAAAGGACTTCCTGTACTACAAAGACCAAGATTCCTTGCGGTGAGCATGTGCTGTGTGTCCTGAGCAATCGGGGTATTCGGGTCGACGTATACATGCGCACATACTCGGGTTAGAAAAAGATTAACCCAGGCATAATATTCTGAATTTTAAAAACCCGAATAAGGGCATATTCAGATTATTGCATTTACATGGCTGTTAAAAAAACAAATACTGCCAATATTTGGGTTTTAAAAGGGATATTGACTGCATGAAAACGTATGTGAATTACCATATTTTCCAGGCTATAGCCGCACCTTCATATAAGCCGCACCCATCATATTAAAAAAAAAAAAAAAAAAAAACATATAAGCCGCACCTTTATATACGCCACACCTATCTATGTTGAAAAATTTGATATTTACTGCATTTACAGAATGATTTTGAACTGTAAATGTACATGTATGTACCTGAATAGATCCTTTCCTAGCAGTGCCTTTTAAAATGGCGCTAACTTTGCTGATTAAAACAGAACAAAACAAAGAGAAAATAAACAGTATTTATATTCATTTCTCCCGTGTTTGAAATCACAAGTCACTTTATCGTCACTGAAACCCCTTGAAGTCATCTTCTCTTGAAAAATTTGATATTTATTACATTTACAGAACAATTTGAACTGTAAATGTACATGTATGTACCTGAACAGATTATTTCCTAACTGTGCCTTTTAACACAAGGCAGCAACTTGCTGATTAAAACGGAACAGAATCAAGAGAAAATAAACATTACTTATTGTCATTTCACTGCCCGCTGCAGTTTGTCAATTAATGTCCACCTTTTATTGTTCTACTACATTACTACCAGAGCTGGGCACTTGACCCTTTTTTGCCAGTCCGGCCGCGACCCCCCACCCTTGACCTGGGTACCTTTACGCCCGCGACCCCTTGGCCATATTCATAAACATTGTCGGCCCCCGCCCCCCAAAAAAACAAACAAAAAAAAAAAACGTGCATGATGCCCCCGAGGGAGAGCTGCTAACGGAAGAGGTTTATTTAAAGACAATTAGCTGGCTATCTTCAGAGCTGGGCAGTCCCATTTTTGAGGCGGAGGGGTGGTGGTGACAAATTTTTAAAAATGGCTGGACTAAGCATGGCCGGAAGTTGATTTTAGTCCGGCCCACTAATCGGTCCTCATGCGTGTGACGTGCTCGCGAGGCGACCAAAAATCACCTCAGCCTTCTCGGTGAAAGGCTTCTTTTTAGGTTTCTTTCTACTCCCGCGTCTGCGCGAGCGACAACTGCTGTTATAGGGATTATGGTATTTCCCCTCCGCCCCCTCTTGTAATGGTATGCCCCAGTTGCAGGTGGGAGGCGCGGATTACGTGATGTGACAATGAGGAAATACAATCATGCTTGAGCGCACGTTGCTGTCTCACATGTTGCGATGACATACAGTTTCCCACACGGAGACGGATGAGCCACGCAGCTCGTTGCTGCTGCTGCAAAGTTCCATCACTCAAAGTAAACAAGCTATTCACCCACGTTCCCCCTTAGCCGCCACCCTCCAGATCGTTTTCGCAATAAAATTAAATGCATTTTGGGAGTCGGGGGGCGGAATGGGGCGGGGGCCGACAATGTTTATGAATATGGCCAGAGGGTCGCGGCCGGAAGGGTACCCCAGTCAAGGGTGGAGGGTCGCGCCCGGCAAAAAATGGTCGAGTGCCCAGCCCTGGCTAACTTACAATACAAACCCGCAGTGGACACGCTTCAAATGCGCCACTTACTCACGTACTTATCCAGGTACGTGTACTTACTTCCATTGCGAGCCCTGGGGTTGGTTTTGTCGTATTGTATTTATTAATTATAATTGTATAAATATAATTGTCATTATTTGGGTCCAACAGACGACAAGTCTGCAAGCATTCAACAAGTTACTTATTTTCCACACTTCCCCTCCTTCACACTTCCCGGCCTTCAAAATAAAAGCATGCCAGTAAACCACTACACAGCAGTTTTGCTACGGCGTATTTCTGGAAGTAGGAAAGTGCATGATGTGCCATAATTGAGTGCTGCGCGCAGCTTTCACCGAGTAGGCTGAGATGAAATTTGGCCACCTCGCGAGCATGTCACACGCATGAGGGCCGATTAGTGGGCCAGACTAAAATCCATTTCCGGCCATGCTTAGTCCAGCCATTTTTAAAAAATTGTCACCCCCCCACCCCAAAAATGGTCATCCGGCCGGGCCAGAGTGTGCGACCGGTCCGGCCCAGGGACGAACTGCCCAGCTCTGATTACTACGTACCACTTAATGCAATAAGCTAGTGCATAGCATCCTCGCCTGTTGAACTCCTCCACCTACAGTCACATCCTGTTAATGGCAAATATATTGTGTTGAATTGTACTGTAATTCCGGTTAGAGCGCCCCTAGCGGTGGAAGAAAAAAACCACAGAATAGCCGCACCTGTCTATAAGACGTATGGTTCAAAACCTAGGAAAAAAGTAGTGGCTTATAGTCCGGAAAATACGGTAATTAAATCAGTGCCATTCAGTTAAGTATCTTAGCGAGATACCATGAAATTTGGGGGGCTAAAGACAAACGGTAGTCATAACCAATAAGAAGTCCCACCCCGCAGTCTTGAAGTTGTGGCAATTTGTTGGCTGGATGACTAAAATGAGGCCACTTAAATCATTTGGTTTTAGTCTAAATGTGGGGATTGTCAACTGGTATGAAGCCTCTTGTATAAGATTGTGGAGTAGCTCTGAGTGTGAAGGAGCGCATAGGTGAGTACTTCTCTCTGAGGCTGTGTTGTAGAAGACACAAGGACTAGAATGATGCTGGATGTGGATGTGGCAGAAGAACACCGAGTCAGTGCATGGGACATAACTTTATGTACGTCATTGCTTTCATAGTCTCTTGGGGCAACTTGGTGTTGGTCACATCTATAAATTTAGTTTCTCGATGCAGGCAGGTGGAATTATGTCCACTGCAGGAGGTGCAGATGTCGTCTTTTAAACTATTTGGAGATATGACCCTTTTGTAAGCATCCGAGGCATAAACGATGTTCATAAATAAAGGCTCTTTTCTCATCCATAGTTTTTGTTACAAAGAGGGGGCATTTAGCAACACCATGCGCCTCATTCCTGCAGACCAAACAAGATGGCTTTGACTTTGAGTTGTCCAACGTTGCTGAGTTGAAGTCCTTTTTTTGAGTGCTAGTGTTGAGTGTTTTGGCTCCCTTTGGTGACCTTTCGTGTGATGGTTTTACATTCATCATTAAGGGAGGCGAAGGGATTACAAGCAACTCTTGTCTTCCTTTTGCATGAATTTGGAGAAATTTAAAAAGCTTGTTTACATTCTGACTTTCAAACTGTGGCAAAAATGTGGCCCATACTTGACAAAAAAATATTTTTAAAGTTCTTTCAACAGGCCTTTGCAAAGAACAAGACTTGATCAACATGCTCAGATAATACCTAGTCTCCAACGTATGCAGCAGTACTTGAAATCCCTATTCTTCCACGGCAGAATAAGGATGTAAATCCTTGTCAATAAATGACACAATGGCATTCGTACTTCGCTTTGCCTTTTACGATGAGACTGGCAGCTTCATGGATTGTTCTCTGGTCAGTCGCGCCCCCCAGTATTGGACCCCCAGCAACAACAGCCAGCCGTCTTACTGATTCCTCTGTAGGTTACAGTTACATGACTTCTCATGTTTGTTGATTGCAAAGCATTTTATTTTAGCATGACATGGCTGACATATGACTTGACACTTGAAGTAGGTTAAAGTTTCTTTTTTTCAACAATAATCTTATTAATTTACCAAAGAGAATAACTCTCTTACCGTGCTGACAGTTTCGGCTGTCACTGCAGCCTTCCTCGGAGCTGTCACTGTTTCCTCGTTACGTGTCTTAAAACAGCTGTCCGGGTCGGGGGAACCTTCAAAATAAGGCTGCCCGACCTGGTCAAGGCTAGGCTCCAACTCCCCGCCGCCATTGAATGATGGTGTCCCAGGTGTGTAGGAGCATGTAGGCCCCCTCGTCTCTGTTAATGGTGCATTCTCCACGTCTCCTTATTTCCATAGCCTCCTTGATCCATCTTTTGAGTTTATTGGTTTCCGAAGTTATGATTCTGCCCTTCTCCCAGTCCATGGTATGGTTGTTGTTCACTTCCTTTGTTGGCATTGTAGAAGCCAAAGTGTTCCCACACTTTAGAAGGAGATTTTTGGAACTCACGGCAAGGTGGGTGGTGGTCATCCATGTCTGTTTTCCTCTGTGCGTGTGTCAGCGTGTGCACTTCCAAAAGTGTCCTGGAGATGACGAATACTGCGCTTCATAGTTCCGCATTATTTAGAGCCTTTGGTATTACATTAATTAACATATTTAAATAATCCAAATTTTGACATTTGTGGATCGATTCATACTCACATCTGAATCACGATGCATCTAAGAATCAAAAAATGTCTTCACTCCTATCCACTATACACAGTGTTGATTATGCATCGCTTCCCCCTCCTGAGATGCCGGATGGTGGAACAGAATTTCCCTGAAGCCATCCAGAAGTCGTTTTCCATGACCTCACCAAACTCCTACCATGCCCAGGTTTTTGCCTCAGTCACCACCAAAGTTGCATACTTCTTGAACAGCCGGCTGCCATCAGCTGCCTTTGCAAAACCAAAAAGGCCCGACAGGATTCTCACACTACACTTGACGCCCTTGTCCCCTCCCACAGGTGGTGATGCCTTGGGAAGGGGGATCCCATCCATTCCTACACTGGCGATGTTACCCGACTTTCCGCCTATGTCGGATTTTACCATTAAAGTCAACATTTACGTCAAAATTCTTAGTATAAAAAAACAAAAATACATCGGAAATTACGTCCATTTGTGTCACAACACCATGCCTTATTGTTCACAGTGGGTTATTCAAATGCCGGAGCAACTCTGTCCACTCATTCAGGTTATTCAGAATGTTTCGGAAATTTTGACCATAACCCAAATATTGACTGCATGTAAACTATGGTGCTGGGGACAAGATGGCGGAAGAGGCACGGGTGCCGTTACGTCGAATAGGTCGCGTACGTCGTAATTCGAGGACTTCCTGCATTCTATAATTTCTGCAGTATATGTCATTTTTGCCATTTGTCCTTAATAGTGAATCTTAATCTGGGAACAATGGTCAACATTCAGGATGACAGCATCAAGAAAAGGATTGTCATTGCTGCTCGGGACAATTGGGAAAACTACTTTTCACGCCTATTTCCTGTAAAGGTGAGAATTTAATATTTATATTATTAGAGGTAGAGATGTGTGATATATCAATATATATTTTAATGTGATATACTGTAAAAACTAAGGATATAACCTTTTATATTGTTTTTTTTTAATCTGGTTTTCGATTTCCCTCCCCACTATTCCTCCACTTAATATGTTTACGCCAAGTGGGGACCCCAATGCTCGCCTGTCGCGTACTGTATACAAACTTGTAGGTTCACAGGCAACCTCGACCAGCGAAGCAATGAACCAAGCCTTGCGTTACAGATCCGGGGCCCCGATGGGCGTGCTGAGTTTGATGATATGTGCCCTACCTACATGAATCACAACAATGTACATAGTACTCTTTGTGTTGATTTTGAAAAAAAAAACTTATTTTATTTAGGCCCATCAGGTGGGCGGCTGGGATGCCAGATGTGGGTTGCTCAACTGGGCCGGTGAGCAGGTTGGCCAGGACAGCAAGCATATGGGGATTTTCATGGTTGTTCAAATGGATGGCTGTGCATTACAGGGGTCGCACATGATGTATCAATGGCAGCCGCAGAATGTGCTCCGTTCAAGCAGGGTCAGGTGGTGGCCGCAGGATGTGCACCACTGGAGGTAAGACATGAGGCCAGTTGTGACATGGACAGCTGACTGACGTGGCGAGTCTCAGCTGCCCAGTCACGATATGGACAGGAGACTGTCACGGCGACTTTGATCGCCCAATCGTGACGTTGACAGCTTACTGGCTCGGGCTAGCTTCGGCCGCCCATTAGCGATGGACGGTCTGATGGCGACTCTACATCGTGCACCACTGGAATAGAAGTGTCACAGCACAGAACCAATAACCTGGAGTTGCCGCCACACAGGAACGGGATCCTCGAGCTGCTGCGCCAAAGGAACAGGAGCCTGCAGCTGCTGCTGTGTAGGAACGGGAGACTACAGCCTCCACTGTGTAGGAACAGGAGTCTCAACTGCCATACTGAAGGAACGGCAGCCCCACGCAGCACTACAGGAAGACAGTCTTCATGTGCCTCATCAGCCATTGCGGTTGGGTAGCACAAGAAACATAAGGGGCTGATTGTGCAAAAACACTGAATGAGTTGGGGAAACTGGTACAGAATTACATGATGAAAAAATGTTGCCTTTACGTGGACTTCTCCATTGGCCACCACATAGAGGTCCCTTATAGGTGGACAAACACACAAGTCAGTAGAAAAAGTCTTGGGTGTGAATCACATGGTTTCGAAAAAGAAAAACTCAACCAAAACTGACTGAGAAGCAAAAGAAAAGAAAAAATGATTTGGAGAAGAAAACAGAACAGAACAGAAAAATTCAAAATTGAGTCTGCAGACAAAGTCAGGAATAAAGCTTTATAAATTAGGGTTGTGTTCAAAATCGGAAAAACAAACTGTGAGAATGTGAAATATTAGGGCAATGTGAAATTCTAGGATGAGAGGAGAACACCGGTGAGCAAGACAGAGGCGCAAGTCATGGGCGCCCTCCGAGCTGCCTCCTCATGATTGCTATTTGCCTGTGGAATTCCAATGTATTTGTAGCTGTCCTGCACATGTGCTATGCTACCTTCAGGTAGTTCAATCCCTTCGGTTGTGATTATCTTCCCTAGTTATCATTCGCCCATGCTCTAGTCCGAATGACATTCTGATGTCATTGCTGTATATCCTTGAGGTGAATGAGGGAGTCGATTTCACACTTGTTCTTAGCATACAGCTTGATGTCATCCACGTAGTGGAGGTGGCTGATCGTTTTTTCCAGTTTTGAACAGATACCTGAAACCACTCTTGGTTATGATCTTACTGAGTGGGTTCAGGCCCATGCAGAACAGCAGTGGGGTCAGAGCATCTTCTTGGAATACGCCTCATTTGATATTCACCTGTGCAACTGCCTTTGAGTTGGCCTCCAGAGTTGTAGTGCACAGCCTCATTGAGTTCTTGATGAAGGTTCTTACAATCCTGTTGAAGTTCCAAGCATTCCAGTATCTATGTGTGCGGCATTTTAGTAGGCTTTCTTGTAGTCAGTCCAGGCAGTGCACAGGTTGGTGCTTCTGGTTTTACAGTGTTGGTCGATTGCCCTGTCAACCAGTAATTGGTGTTTGCAGCCCGCCACAGAGGAACTACAAATAGAACCCATTCATATTCACAGTGTTTAGCAATGGGAAAATAATCATTTAAAATTGTATTTATTCATCATTGGAGATACACATGCAGCAATCTGTTGCAGTGACTCATTTATTTGGCGTAAACTATTTGCAATGATGGTCAGTTGACCCTTGATTTGGTTTATGGATGTGGCGATATCTTGTTGGTTTGTAGTAGCACTGCCTCCGTCAGCTCCCTTGCCCCTCCAGGATGCACGGAATGGGTTCCGGAAGGCCCCGGCTGCTCCTCTTCCTCCGACTCATCCACTACCTCTGGCTGTATAACATTGACGGCAAACATTTACGATCAAATCTATGTAGATATACACAGTAACATGTGTATATACACATGTATATACACACCAACCTACATCTACATAAAAAATATGAGGAACACTCATTTCGGCCTGTACATAGATAGTACAGAGGAAAAAATACTCTAAGTAAGCGACAGTGCTGCAGTGCTGTAGTGAAATGTAAGGAACAGCATTGGATAAAAATAAAACTAGACTAACAGTAGTGGGGAATGTTGAGTATTGCACGGTATTACAGTAGTGGGGAATATTGGGTATTGCACGATATGAGCTCAGGTGCAGGACTGCACAATTGCACTAATTTCCGCCAGTTTGTAGAGACTACACAATGTTCTTGTTAAAGAGTCTGACAGCAGCAGGCAAGAAGGAACGGCGGAATCTCTCCTTTGCACAGCGAGGGTGTAACAGTCTGTCACTGAAGGTGCTGTGGAGTGCTGTTAGGGTGCCCTGGAGGGGGTGGTCCGGGTTGCCCAGCATTGATGACAGCTTGGCCAACATCCTCCTGTCCCCCACCGAGTCCACAGAGTCCAGGGAGCAGCCCAGGACAGAGCCGGCCATCCTGACCAGTTTGTCCAGCCGCTTCTTGTCCCGGGCCGAGACGCCGCCTGCCCAGGTGACCACTCCCTGGAAGATGACCGATGCAACCACCGAGTCATAAAAGTTCCTGAGGAGTGTCCCCTGAACCCCAAAAGACCTCAGTCTCCTGAGTAGGAAGAGTCTGCTCTGACTCTTCCTATAGAGGGCGTCTGTGTTGTCGCACCAGTCCAGTTTATTGTTCAGATGAACACCCAGGTACTTGTAAGTTGAGACTCTCTCAACCTCTGTTCCCCGGATATTCACTGGTGCAGGTGAAGAGTGTTTGCGCCTACCGAAATCCACCACCATTTCTTTGGATTTCCCCGCATTGATCAGGAGGCGGTTCTGCTGGCACCAGTCCACAAAACCCTGAGTAAGTTCTTTGTACTCCCGATCATCTCCGCCTGTGATGAGGCCGACAATCGCAGAGTCGTCAGAGAACTTCTGCAGGTGACAGGTAGGGGTGTTGTAGTTGAAGTCCGAGGTGTAGAGGGTGAACAGGAAGGGAGCCAAGACAGTTCCCCGTGGGGCCCCCGTGCTGCAGAGGAGCACGTCAGACACACAGTCCTGTGTCCTCACATACTGTGGCCGGTTTGTGACTTAGTCCTGGATCCATGTGGTGAGGTGGTGCGCCACCCCCGCCCGCTCCAGCTTGTCTCCCAGTAGGGTGGGCTGGATGGTGTTGAAAGCACTGGAGAAATCAAAGAACATGATCCTCACAGTGCTCCCCGCCTTCTCCAGGTGGGAGAGTGAAGTATGGAGGAGGTAGATGATGGCATCATCCACACTGATGCCAGGCTGATATGCGAACTGGAGTGGGTCCATTGAGGAGCTCACCAGGGGGCGCAGGTGGACAAGGACCAGTCTCTCCAGGGTCTTCATCAGGTGAGACGTCAGCGCCACTGGTCTGAAGCTGTTGAGCTCCTTAAGACCATCATTTTTATTTTACCTGCAATGTGACTGGTAGATGGTACAGCTGGTGGGAGAATGTCAGTGTCTCCAACAGGAATAATGCCACTGAGTGCTGTTTCCCCAATGATGGTGGCAATTTGGGTGTCCATGGGTGATATTTCGCTTGATGTGGTTCCTCCTCCAGTTACAGATAGTGCTTGTCTGTGAGCTGTGACGCGTTCCTTGGCTTGGATTTTGACCTTTTGGATTTTAAACTTCCCAAGGCCTTCAGATGCAGGATTGCAGGCCCCTTACGATTGAAACGATAGATTTTTTTCTTTTAAGAATATGAACCAATCAAATTTGAGATTCGTGCTAGGCGCCAGTGCTCAGCCTGATACACCACTGTAAATCAGCGCCTTGAGAACACGTTGACAACCGTTTGACTCTGGTTAAATACATACATACTTGAATGTCACATGAAGCATAGTTGAATTTATTTTATTTCTTTGCACTTTTGTTGAGAAGTGTTTTTTACTAAGAATAAGAATGCCTTTATTGATCCCACAGTGGGGAAATTTTCATATATACTACAATATATAGAATTAACTTGGCAATTTGATATCCTTGGTTTTATTTTACTTATGGAAAAATGGAAAATAAACAATTATTTCATCTAACTTGAACATAAAATACGTCAGAAATATCTATTAATATAGGTCAAATTATACAAAAGATATGTGAGCTCTACTTCAGGGGCACAGCTAAATGAAATACACAATGTACATATTGCCAAAACATCTACATCAGGGATAGACAACTTTTTGGAATGCCGCATATGTGCCTCCCACCCCCATCCTTACCCACGACATTTGTTAATATCTACCGATTGCAGTCAGACAGTGGTGACACTCAGATTTTGGGTGTATGTCATCGTGGAATTCGTCTCCTGAGGATGGTTGCAGCATCAGGCATCGATCCAAAACACCTCCGCCTACTTCAAAACTACAGGTAAACACTTATTCAACATACATAAACAGCATTGTTTCACAGATAGATTACATTTGATCAATGGAGCACATTTGGATCTCCACATAAAATTTGGCGGTTCAGGTAAAAAAGTCATGACATAATGCTTGCTGTCTGTGTGGATGGTGGAAGCCAATTAGTCCTCTCATTCATCTAGGTCAGAGTTGAGCAACTCTGGTTATCGAAAGCTAAGGATGTCACAATAACGGCAATATCTTGATATTGTAATATTAAAACACATAACCACAATATCTTTGTCATGCCACGATTTTACTAGCAGCAAATTTGTTTAACTCACTCACTGCCAGACATTTTCAGACCCTTTTTTACCCTAATGTTTGAAATTAAAAAATATCTATATATATATATATATATATAAATAAATTCCTCTGATTGAATTTCTGGACTGTGAAAAGACAAGTAAATTTGTCAATAGCAGTGAATGAAAAGCCCAAGTTGTTTTCCGTTTGTGCAGTTCAAGCACTCTCGGTTGGTTAGTTTATTAGTGCAGTTTCTTGTGCATTCACAATGTCTGTGTGCATTACCAAGTAAGTGCCTTTGCACTTCTGAGCCAATAGGAGCGCATGACTGGCCAAGCCTATTTCTTTGTGAATGCTGTTATGGTAAATGGGCTATCACGTGTATAGCGCTTTTCTACCTTCGGTACTCAAAGCGCTTCACACTGTTACTACATTTTACCTACTGATGATGCAGCATCAGGAGCAACTGGGGGTTCAGATATCTTGCTCAAGGATACTTCGACAAGGTCACAACAGCTGGGGATCGAACCCACAACCTCTGTGTTATGACCACTCTAACATTGAGCCATGCCGCTCCCATGCTGTTATTATGTTCAAAAAAGAATACAGTGATCCCTCGCTACTTCGTGCTTCAACTTTCGCGCCCTCGGTGCATCGTTTCAGAAGCGTTCATAACAAATTTAAAATGAAACAACACAGCCATATCGGGAGCCAAATTGCAGAAAGACGCATTGTGTCCAAGATATGACTTGACTCTGAGGCTTTGTACATAACCGCAGGCACTCATAAAAGGCGGTGACTGGTTCCCAGCGAGAGATCGACCAACGAGAGCACAAGTGGATTTACTTCTTCCACACACTGTACTGTACGTGAGCTGACTGGTTGCGCATCATCGCAGCCTCCCGCTTAGTCTCGTCCATTATTCAAATGTGCCGTTGATTTAGTCAGAGTCCAGCCGGATACTTTCTCCTCCATATTTGTAATGATGTGTTTGCTCTAATAAAGTTTTGTAAAAATCGGATCGTACAGTACAACAGCTGTGTTTATAAGTCGTGAAAGCAGCGCGCTCCCGGCCGGCCAGCGGCACGGACGCCTTAGACATCGCCAAATAAAGTGTGAAAGTGTGTTAAATTTGTCTTAGGATGTCTTAAAACAGTTTACCTTAACTACAATCCCGCGTTGCATTTTATCCAAAGGACCTTATTGATGTTATTGTGCAAAGATAAAGTTAATGCATGATCCCCCTCTGGTGGCCATGCTCTTCTTCGTTTTTAAATGAAGTAGAAGGCAACAAAGCGAAGAAGCAGCCTGTTTTTACTTTCAGCTTTCACGATGACGAGGACGACAAGCGTTTTAAAGTGCACTTTGCGGTTTTCATTTATCGTGGCGCGTTCTGTCCCCCCATTTACCGCGATGAATGAGGGATCACTGTATTGTGATTTTTTTTTATATGAGCTTTTTTTTTTTTTTTCTTACAATATCGTGAGCTTTTAGACAGCATCATGAGCTTTTTATATATTGCCAACCACGATATCGTCATAAATATCATATCGTGAGGTTCATATCGTGATATTGTGTGAAGGCGAAGGCCTTTACAGACATGTTATCCGTGTGGTTTATTATTGTGTGAAGGCAAAGGCCTTCACACATGTTATTCCTACAGTTTATTATTATTCCACTTTTTCACACTTTTTTTGGCGTGCGACTCCTTCCACATTTTTTACCCGATTAACATAATTCTAGTTTCAAGACATTCCGAAAATTCACGTCTTCCGGGATAGTATTTTTTTTCGTTCCCCAAATTTACCGTTTCCCCAATATTACCCATTTTTCACCCCAAAAAAACGCATTCATTTCCAACGGCACTTTCAACATTTCCCCTTTCCACCATTCCAATTTCAAGTTCACAAGATTCAACTCATTCACCTCACATTGATAAAGCTTTTCAACAAATAAGACATCCACAATTCCTACTAACAAAATATTCATCTTATTCACGCTTAAAAAAGCCATAAAAAATCCACCATTCATTCCCAATTGCAGATACAACATTTCACTTTTACATCATTCCAATTTGAAAAAATTCACAACATTCAGCTCATTCAACTCACATTAAGCTTTTCAACACACCCAAAATTAGCTAGACTGGGGATACTCGCCCCGAGGTCTCCCCAGTGCGGCCGCCATCTTGGACAGAGACATTAGCTAGACTGGGGAAACTCACCCCGGGGTCTCCCCAGTGCGGCGGCCATCTTGGGCGAGGACATTAGCTAGAATGTGGATACTAACCCCGAGGACTCCCCCTTGCGGCGGCCATCTTGGACAGGGACATTAGCAAGACTAGGAACACTCACCCCAGGTCTCCTCAGTGTGGTGTCCATCTTGGGCAGGGACATTAGATAGACTGGGGATACTCACCCCGAGGTCTCCCTAGTGCGGCCGCCATCTGGGACAGGGACATTAGATAGACTGGGGATACTCACCCCGAGGTCTCCCCAGTGCGGCCGCCATCTTGGACAGAGACATTAGCTAGACTGGGGAAACTCACCCCGGGGTCTCCCCAGTGCGGCGGCCATCTTGGGCGAGGACATTAGCTAGAATGTGGATACTAACCCCGAGGACTCCCCCTTGTGGCGGCCATCTTGGACAGGGACATTAGCAAGACTAGGAACACTCACCCCAGGTCTCCTCAGTGTGGTGTCCATCTTGGGCAGGGACATTAGATAGACTGGGGATACTAACCCCGAGGTCTCCCCAGTGCGGCGGCCATCTTGGTCAGGGACATAAGCAAACTGGGGATACTCACCCCGAGGTCTCCCCAGCGCGGCGGCCATCTTGGACAGGGACATTAGCTTGACTGGGGATGCTGACCTCGAGGTCTCCCCAGTGTGGCGGCAATCTTGGGAAGGGACATTAACTAGACTGGGGATACTCATCCCGAGGTTTCCCCCGTGTGGTAGCCATGTTGGTCAGGGAAATTAGTTAGACTGAGGAAACTCACCCCGAGGTCTCCACAATGTGGTGGCCATCTTTGGCAGGGACATTAGCTAGACTGGAGATACTCACCCTGAGGTCTCTCCAATGCGGCGGCCATATTAGAGGAGGACCAAAAATCAACAGGAAGTTACCCATATTCAACAGGAAGTGAACCCAAATGACCCGGAAATGAACAGAAAGTGACCCAAATGACCCAGTAATAGACCGCAAGTGACCCAAATGACCCCGAAATAGACCGGAAGTGGTCTAAATGACCCGTAAATGGAACGGAGGTGACCCAAATAACCCGGAAATGAACCAGAAGTGACCCTAATGACCCGGAAATGAACCGTAAGTGTTCCAAATGACCAGGAAATGGACCGGAAGTGGTCCAAATGACTCGGATATGAACCTGAAGTCTTCCAAATGACCTGGAAATGAACCAGAAGTGACCCAAACGACCCGGAAATGGACCAGAAGTAGTCCTAATAACCTGTAAATTGACCGGAAGTGACCCAAATGACCCGGAAATGAACCAGAAGTGACCCTAATTATCCGGAAATGAACCGGAAGTGGTCCAAATGACCAAGAAATGGACCCAAAGTGGTCCAAATGACCCGGAAATGAACCCGAAGTTGTCCTAATGACCTGTAAATGGACCGGAAGTGACCCTAATGACCCGGAAATTGACCGGAAGTGACCAGAATAACCCGGAAATGGACCGGAAGTGACCTAAATGACACGGAAATGGACCGGAAGTGACCTAAATGACACGGAAATGGACTGAAAATTACCCGGAAAAGATCCGGATGTCTTTCATCCATCCATCCATTATCTCCCGCTTATCCGAAGTCGGGTCGCGGAGGCAGCAGCTTCAGCAGGGAAGCCCAGACTTCCCTCTCCCCAGCAACATCTTCCAGCTCTTCCGGAGGGATCCCATGGCGTTCCCAGGCAAGCCGGGAGACATAGTCTTTCCAGCGTGTTCTGGGTCGCCCTCGGGGTCTCCTGCCGGTGGGACATGCCCGGAACACCTCACCAGGGAGGCGTCCAGGAGGCATCCTAATCAGATGCCCGAGCCACCTCAACTGGCTCCGCTCAATGCGGAGGAGCAGCGGCTCGACTCTGAGTCCCTCCCGGATGACCGAATTTCTCACCCTATCTCTAAGGGAGATTCCGGACACCCTGCGAAGGAAACCCATTTCAGCCGCTTGTATCCGAGATCTTGTTCATTCGGTCATGACCCACAGCTCATTACCATTGGTGAGAGTAGGAACGTAGATCGACCAGTAAATTGAGCGCTTCGACTGTACAGGGTCCGCATCACAGCAGACGCTGCACCGATCCGCCTGTCGATCTCCCGTTCCATCTTACCCTCACTCGTGAACAAGACCCCAAGATACTTGAACTCCTCCACTTGGGGCAGAATCCCATCCCGACCCGGAGAGGGCACACCACCCTTTTCCGACTGAGGACCATGGTCTCAGATTTGGAGGTGCTGAAGGGGGACCCACGTTTCCTTTTCGGACTGAGCCCGGCCCCATGGGTGCCGGCCCGGCCACCAGGCACTTGCCATCGAGCCCCACCTCCAGGCCTGGCTCCAGAAGGGGGCCCCGTTCATTATATTCATCATAAGGGGTCATTTTGAGCCGTGCTTAGTCTGGTCCGTCCGCTATTCTCTATGATTTGCGGTCATTCAACTTTATTCAGTATCGTTTCAACGCATTCCACAGTTTTTCATAGAGGTCATTGAACTTCGTTCATTATCATTCAACTTCATTCAGTATTATTCAACTTGATTCAACTTCATTCCACTTTATTCAACTTCAGTCAGTATCATTCAACTCAATTCAGTGTCATTCAACTACATTCAAATCAACTTCATCCCACTTATTTCTACTTCATTTCAATTCATTCCTTTCATTCCACTTAATTCAGAATCATTCAACTTCTTCCAGTATCATTCAACTTAATTCAGTATCATACAACTTCATTCAACTACATTTAGCTTCATTCAACTTAATTCCAATGCATTACGTATATTTCATTCAGCTTCCTTCGCATTCACACGCAATTTCTCCAGAAATTGCATTCTCTAGTTATAATTATTATGATTCCTTGTTATATTCCCCCCACTTTGGCGTGCAACTCCTTCCACATATTTCACCCGATTCACTTCATTCAAGTTTCAAAACATTCAGAATATTCATGCCATCTTGGGTAGTATTTTTTCTAGTTTCACAAATTTTCAAATTTTTCACAATTTCACGTTTTTCACCCCAAAAAAACCCTGTTCATTTCCAACGGCACATTCAACATTTCACATTTAAACATTTAAACCATTCAAATTTCAAATTCACATGATTCAACTGATTCAACTCACATTGATAAAGTTTTTCAACACACCTACAATTCCTACTTCCCAAAAATTCAACATATTCCCCCCCCCCCAAAAAACACAAATATTCAACTATTCATTTCCATTGACACATTCAATAATTCACATTTACATCATTCCAATTTGAAATTCACAACATTCATCTAATTCAACTCATATTGGTCAAGCTTTTCAATACATCCCAAATTTCTATTTCCCACACATTCAACTCATTCACCCTTAAAAAAAACACAAAAATTCAACTATTCACCATTCATTTCCTTTGGCACATTCAACTTTTCACATTTACACCATTCCAATTTCCACAAATTCAAGTCATTCAACTCACATTTAGCTTTTAAACACCCCCAAGATTCCTTCTTCCCGCACATTCAATTCATTCACCGTTAAAAAATCCCACAAAAATTCCTCTATTAACCATGCATTTCCATTGGAAGATTCAACTTTTCATATTTACACCTTCCCAATTTCCAGGACTTCAAATCATTCAAGTCATTCAACTCACATTCAGCTTTTCAACACCCCCAAAATTCCAACTTCCCACACATTCAACTCATTCACCCTCAAAAAAGCCATACAATTTCACCACTCATTTCCAGTGGACCGGTGTTATTGCTCCTTGGTCTCCCCCCCAGTGCGGCGGCCATCTTGGGCAGGGGCATTAGACTGGGGATACTCACCCCGAGGTCTCCCCAGTGCGGCGGACATCTGGGCAGGGACATCTGGGCAGGGACATTAGCTAGACTGGGGATACTCTCCCCGAGGTCTCCCCAGTGTGGCGGCCATCTTGGGCAGGGACATTAGCTTGACTGGGGATACTCAACCCCAGGTCTCCCCAGTGCGGCAGCCATCTTGGGCTAGACTGGGGATACTCACCCCGAGGTCTCCCCAGTGCGGCGGCCATCTTGGGCAGGGACATTAGCTAGACTGGGGATACTCACCCCGAGGTCTCCCCAGTGCGGCGGCCATCTTGGGCAGGGACATTAGCTAGACTGGGGATAGTCATCCCGAGGTCTCCCCAGCGCGGCGGCCATCTTAGGCAGGTACATTCGCTAGACTGGGAATACTCACCCCGAGGTCTCCCCAGTGCGGCGGCCATGTTGGCCATGGAGATTAGCTACAACCATTATTCTCGCCCCTCAGGCAGCCCCAGTAAGGCGGCCATCTTGGAGAGGGACATAAGCTACAGCTAGAATTGTTCAAAAGTATTGGAACACCCAGAATTGTCATCCACAGGTGCCCCTAATGAAGCGGCCATGTTTAATCAAAACTATTGGGACACCCAAAATTTTCATCCCCACGTGTCCCTAATGAAGCGGCCATGTTGTTCAAAAGTATGGGGACACCCAGATTTTTCATCTCCAGGTGTCCCTAATGAAGCGGCCATGTTGTTCAAATGTATCGAGGTGCTGGAAGGGGGTTCAAAATGACTGGCTGCGGTGGGTCCCGTGTGTCCCAAAGCACATGTGCTTTGCTCCTGTGCATGGGTATGTTTAGTGTTGACAGCACATAACTCATGTAATGTTTTTATAGTGCACCGTAGTTTCAAGTAATATGTTGCTGGGAAACTTTTTAATAAAACTTTTTGTAAAGTGTTACTCCCAACAATGATAGCAAAACACATATAGCCTGAATAAAATTGTTGTTTTAGACACATGACGTGAATGAAGTGATCTGAAGGCATCGTAACACTCAGCGAATCAATCGCCAATTAGACAATATAATTTAAATGTGGAAACGTTTCTCGATTTAAAAAGTGACAGTAGAGGTGGGCAATATATCGTCTTCGAGATCATCGTCATTCTTGCTTTCACAATGTGTAATTTTACATTAGCAAGTGTTAATACTGCCTTAAGCATAATGTCTCGAGTCAACCGACGGCCGCAAAGTATGAGGAAATGCTGAAAGCCAGTGTACATGTCGTCAACCCCAAATGACAAGCCCAACGTCGGTGGGAATATTATTGTTAGATGTGCCACAACGGTCACTTTGAAGAGCAATTCTGTTGCACCACGAGCCATTTGGATTACGAGGAAAACGTGTCGCCGCGCAAGCACGCTAAACAAAAGCTTAAACACGCACACACACTCAGAAAACAGTCGCCGAGTTGACCCAACAAATATAAACGCATGTACGCACTCACGCACACACACACTCAGTACTTTAGCGAGCAAGTCAAACGTGACATCCTGGATGATCGGTTAACATTCAGTTTACACGCTTGTAGTCCGCATCATTCATAAGTAGCCTGTATTCCCAAGGCATGTTGCACAAATGACGGCAGCTTATTAGTGTGACGCCAGTATACACCCAACCATGAATAAAGTCACAAGTCTACATATCACAGCGATGAATGAGTGGGAAAATGAATTGGTAAATTGCAGTTTTGATATTCAACTTTATTCTGAATACGGTGGCCAATTTATGAGAATGGGTGTTGTCATGATGACGTCATTTTTTCTCTCTCGCTGGGTGACACTTCGTCACTTGTCACATAAATACATTTTTTCTCATTCTGATTGCTGATCCGTCTAGTAGTTGGCAGTGGTACACCAGTACTTACTGCAACTCAAAATGTCACATCATTATGGAATAAGAGCACAGACATTTAAATGACATACTCAAAAATCAATGTAAGTCTATACATAATTTTTTTCTTTATTGTTAAATATTGGGCGGCACGGTGGCCGACTGGTTAGCACGTCCGCCTCACAGTTCAGAGGTCGTGGGTTCGATCCCGGCCCCGGCCTCCCTGTGTGGAGTTTGCATGTTTTCCCCGTGCCTGCGTGGGTTTTCTCCGGGTACTCCGGTTTCCTCCCACATTCCAAAAACATGCATGGTAAGTTGATTGGACTCTCTAAAATTGCCCCTAGGTGTGATTGTGAGTGCGGATGTTTGTCTTTGTGTGCCCTGCGATTGGCTGGCAACCAATTCAGGGTGTCCCCCGCCTACTGCCCAAAGACAGCTGGGATAGGCTCCAGCACGCCCCGCGACCCTTGTGAGGATAAGCGGTATAGATAATGGATGGATGGATGGATGTTAAATATTGTCAAAGAATATCATTATATTTTGCAGAAGCTGTTTTTAGCAATTTAAAAGAGATGTTGCTCACAAACGCTGTCTATCCACAGTTGGTCCGTGAAGCAAGTGCAGATTTCAAATATTTATTGTGGAATATCGCAAAATTATCGTCATTGAGTTTTTTGAAAAAAAATATATAGATTATTTTTTTGCCCATATCGCTCACCCCTAAGTGACAGTGACTAGAAAACAATTTCTGTTTTTCGTATTGAGACTTTGTCTGTTCCCTCTGTTTCAAGAAAATGACTAAATAAATGTGCTCAAGAAATGTACAATTTTGTCCATCTTTTACCTCTGCCTGGATATTTATTTTCTGTGGGTTAATCATGTTTTTTTTGTGCAGTCAGTTTTGTCATCATTCTAACTGAATTTTGAAGTACTGTACAGTAATTTAGCTTGGTCCTGCATCTAAAAAGTTTTGCAGAATTGCTGTCGGTTGAACTCTGTGGCACAACCCAAGTGCAGCTGGAGCTGCCAAATGAAAACCTACAGCTGCACTCTTCCAGAGCTCCTCAAATAGTTGCCATGGTTCAATTCTTTCTCAAAGAGCTTATTAAGGTATGAAGTGCTCTTCCTCACATCGTATTCTTAGCCCCAATGGCAGATGTGTTTTATATTTCAAAGGTTTTGAATAGTGTGCTGTTTGGTTCTCCAGAATTCTGGCCACATGGTTGCCCTGAAGAGCTTTGTAACAGATGACAAGAGCCTGCTCAGCCTCAGCAAAGGTGATGTTATCAAGTTACTACCAATGGAGGGACTCCAAGAAGGTAAGCATTGCTGAAACCTACACAAAAATTTGGTGGTATTGGTAATAGCCCAAGACCTCCTGTCTCTTGTAGCCATATGCTAAATCTAACAGGAATTCCGCGATTTTGAAATCACTTTAAAATTCTGTGTTGCCTTGACGACAAAGGCTGCTGTAACTTGACTGCATGATCAAAATTTCACACATTTGATGAGAGTCTAGACCTGAAGACATCTACAAATGTATTTTTCATTGTCGTGGTAGAGCCATCTACTGGATGAAGGAAATGTTTTATTCTTTGATGTTTTTCTCCCTGCTGGTTAATCAGTTTTACTTCATATTTGCTTGGAAGTGTGTTTAAACCTTCATGATATTGAAATGAAGTTTGTGAGTTCTCACAAAAAGCTGTTGCCATGGCCAACCTCTGTTTGCAAAGAAAACAACGCAAATTTTGAGGGTCACGAAAACTCATGAACCTTTGCAAATACATCAGGCATGGACACAGTATCATTATTTTATTAGGTCTTGTGCTTTTTTTGAATGCCTTATTAGCAGCATCCCCTACAAATTCTGTTTCTTCATGAAGTTGCAACACAAAGTTTGGGAACTTTCAAAAAGCTGTTGCCATGGCAACGCATCAAGGATACTCTGGAAACTTTACAGAACAAAGTCATTTAGAGTGACAAGAGCAAAATTTTATTTCATCGTCACTGTGGTTGCTATGTTTTGTTTAATTATTGTGTTATTCTGAAATGCTTTCTAGTTTAATCCCATTAAAAATGATTTTTTTGCCCAATGATATGTTTTCTTCGAGGAATGGTACAAATTTGACAAATTCCGCTATGTATGCTTACTGTATGAGGGCAGCTTTAAGTAAGTGACATCGGGTCGCGGAAGACCAACAAAAATGATAAACGCGGAGTACCAGGGAGCACAGTACTGATGCAACCATCAATGGCGCCATTGGGCTCAATTTCAAGACCCCCAAAATACATACATTTTCACCAGGATTCACGTCTGCAAATGTTTTTTTCTAGCATGTTAAGTTCTTCAAAAAGGCAGATGGGGGGGTGTTCGTGTCCCCAAATGGGTCCACAAAGGGCTTTTTGTGTGTGCATTACAGCATTGAACAACTTTACTTTATCAATGAAACATTGAAATATAGAAGGCAAACCATGAGGTAATACAAGGTGTCACCGAGTGTACAATTAACTCTTCCTCTCAAATGATTTTCTGCAGGTTGGCTTTTTGGCACAATGGGAGGACGCTCTGGTCTTTTCCCAGAGGATCTAACCCAGCCGTCTGCTGCATTGGATTACCATTATCTCCAACTGGATAGAAGAGATTATCGGTGGAAGAGTATGAGAGGTGCAAGAGCCAATCAGCAAAAAGAAACTCTGGTTCCCGTTGAAAAGCAAATTGACAACATCGATTCCAAGTGGACTACTGTAGATGTCCCTTCCCAGAGAACAGGGCAGACATCCATCCAGGGGTCACATCAAGAGTTACAGAGGCCAAACAGTGATTCAGAGTGGCAGAGAGATGTCTCATCCCTGAGATCAGTACAGACGTCCGTCCAGGAATCGATTCAAAACAGAGAGATACAGATGTCAGCAATGGCTGAGTTTGCCATGGAATTCTTTAGGTACTGTATGAGATACATATTCACACTCACTACCACCTTAATGCAAAACAAGTTGCTGCAAGCAGGGACACCAAAACTACTACTAGCGTCTACTGTTCTTATAGGAGTACTGTGAGTTTGCCGGTAACTGGGGGAAAGAGGAAACAACATGAGCTTATGCAGAGAGAAGCACGTTGCTTTGTTGTTTGCATTTTTATAGCATTTGGATTTGTAGCTCACAGTTAGTGGAAATTTCTCTTGCTCTTGATTTGTTTTGGCCTACAGGACTTGTGCAACAGTAATGATGACTAAAAGCAGGGCTGGACCTGGCTTGTTTTACACCCTGGGCAAGACATACTTTTGCTCCCCCCAGCCAATGATACCCTGCAAGGGAAACAAAAAATATAACAAACAAAAATATAAATATAAATGAATATAGCCTAAAGAATATAAATATTAACAACACACACAGCATATATGGCATACTGCATTTTCCGGGCTATAAGCCGCACCTTCATATAAGCCGCACCCACTCAATTTTTTTAAATTAATGAAAAAAAAACATATATAAGCCGCACTCAATTGTTTAAGGGGGCTCGTGCTGTGGTCAAAGCAGTTTGATCCGCTGTACGGACCGCCCAGGCATATTTGGTTAATAGGTCCGTTATGTTCTGGTATCCGTCTGTTCGTTTGGCCAAGATGTGGAGAGGGGCCTTTGCCACAAGAGGGACCAGAGGGACTTTTGCGTCTTGCTGAGTTTTGTGTAGGGTGCAGCGGGGGCAGCGCTATATAAACATGGCTACTGAGGCTTCCATCTGTGGCCAATAAAAATAATGCCGCATTAGGGACAGAGTCCGTTCTCGGCCTTGGTGGCCCAATTGGGAATGGTAGGCATCCAGGAGCGGCAGCATCTGGGTCTGTGGAACCACTATTTTGGTGACCATTTCATTGCTCAGCTGGTCTTGGACTAACTGGCATAATACACCTTCCTTCAAAGTCAAGCGCTCCCACTGTCCAAGTAGCTGCCTGACCGTCTGGGTCTGGTCCTTTCTCTGCAGTCAGAAACACTCCTTGCTCGATGTACCGACGGACTGCCATCAGGTCATCGTCTTCCTCCTGGCGTTTCCTCCAATGGTTTGTGTCCCAGCCCCAGGAAACGGGGGCGGTGGCCTCAGCCACTCCTCGAGCCTCTACAATCCCGACCAGAAGCCCGTCCTCCCCGATGATGGTGCATCACTGGGGGATTCGATGCCTGCAGATGGGAGTCTGGAGAGTACATCTGCATTAGTATGTTGTCTGCCTGGACGGTACTGGATTTGAAAAATCGCCAACTGGGCTGCCCACCACTGCTCCACCGCCCCCAGATTAGTGGTGGACCAGCGGGTTGTTGTCAGTCACGACAGTTACTTTTTCCCAGTTACTTTTTGGTAATCTTTGAACTTCTCAGCTAGTGCCCACTTCATAGCCAAGAGCTCAATTTTGAAGGAGCTGTAGTTTGAATCATTGCGCTCGGCCGGGTGGAGGCTCCTCCTGGTGTATGCAATGACTCTCTCTGCCCCATCCTGTTGCTATGCCAGCACTGCTCCTAACCCACAGTTGCTTGCATCAGTGTAAACAATGAAGGGCTTTGTGAAGTCTGCATACGCTAAAATGGGTGCCTGGAGTACCACTTCTTTGAGCCTCTGAAAGGCTACATCGTGCTCGGGGCTCCACTCTATCGTGGGGGACCGCCGCCCCTTGGGGCGTCCAGTGCTCACCAGTAGCTCGTTGAGTGGTTTGGCAATCTTAGAGAAGCCTTTGATGAATCGTCTGTAGTTGCTTGTAAACCCCAGAAAAGACAGCACTTGCCTGTTCTTGGAATATGCCATGCCTGTACCACAAAAATCTTCTCAGGGTCAGGTGCCACCACTTGGCTGCTAACACAATGCCCCAGGAACCTTATTTTCTTCCGGAAGAGATGACATTTTTTGGGACTTAGCTTCAGCCTATACTGCTCCATGGCCCGGAACACCCCCTCTAGATGGCCCAGATGGGTGGTAAAATCTGGGGGGAAGACAATCACATCTTTAAGGTAGACTAGTGTAGACAAAGCTAGCTGCCCCCTTAAGCACTGTTTGAGCCTCTGGAAGGTAGCGGGAGCATTACAGAGACCAAAAGGCATTCGGTTCCACTCAAACAGTCCAAAGGGGGTTGTGAATTCAGTCTTCCCCTGGTCACACTCTTCCACCCGCACCTGCCAGTAGCCGCTGGCAAGGTCCAGGGTAGTGTACCACGCAGCCTGGGTCAAACTTGTTAAAGAGTCCTCAATTCTGGGAAAGGGAAAAGCATCTTTCCGGTCACATCGTTTAGCTTTCTGTAATCTACACAGAACCTCCATGCCCCATTCTTTTTCTGTACTAAAACGAGAGTGGCCGCCCAGGGGCTGCTGCTACTCACCCCCTTCCAACATACCTTTAGTAGGGTGCAGATCTCCCGATACAGGGTGGGGGGTACTGGACGGTATCGCTCATGGATAAGGGCTGTGTCGCGCCAGTGGGTATTTGATGTTGGACAACACTAGTGCACCCATAATGCTCCTGCTGGGCAGAGAAGACATGTTGCCACCTAGTCAGGAACTGCTGCAACTGTTGCTGTTGGTCCGCATCCAGCCCTTCACCCTGTAACGTGTCACATGCTAGATGCCGAGGTACTTTGGCAACTCGCACATCAGCCCCCAACCCAGTTTGTATCACTCCAACCTCAAACACACCTGGATTGGCCAGAGTGCAACGGATGTCTCTCCCCTCCCTCACCTGGTCGAGGCCTACTGGCGTTACCCAGGCAAGCCCCTGGTATCTGTAAATTGTCACTGGATGTGGGTGCATGTTTCTCACCCTCACTGGAACGCGTCCCTTCTAAACTGTGGTGAGCGAATGGGCTACCTGGATGTTCGGGCATCCGTCATGTGGATCCACAACCACCCATCCCTCCGATCCATGAGTCTGAGCTGGCAGCTTGGCCCAGATCAGGGACTCACTGCAACCTGGGATGGTGAGGGCATAGCGGCAGGCTGCCCGGGTTGTGTCTGTTTGTTCTCGGTGGGCCAAGCTGGTCTGGATACGATGGCAATCAGCAATGACTGGCTCCCACTCCCTGTCTTCAGGGGTTCTCGTGCAGCTGCTTGTAGTCAGGCCATCTACCTGAAACATATCCTTCCAACATGCAGCAAGCATTCCTAGCAGGGCCCGATGAGCCCCCAAACAGTCATCTTTAACAATGACAATCCCCTTATCTGGTGCCTGGATGCTACGCACCTGGAGGTCAGCAATTAGATAACCCACATATGGCATATCTAGCCCATTAGCTCCTCGTAAAGTCAGCCAAGGAGTCTTGCTCCCAAGCATCTGCAGTTGGCCAAAGAGTTCTTTACACAGACTTTCGGCAAACAGAGTAACTTGTGAGCCAGTGTCTACTAGACACCAAACCGGTTGGTTGTTAACTCTAATTTCAACTACAGAGCATTGTCCAACTAAGGCATTTAGTGTGTGGGCTGAGGAACTTATGGAGGCTATCCCGGACACTTGCCTCACAGTGGCCGGGCGCTCTGAAAATCCACCTAGGAAGTGGGCGAGCAGGACAGTGACGGCTGATGTGTCCAGCAACCCCACTTTGGATATAGATTGGCTGTCCTTGGCTATCCCACTAAAATCTAGAGTTATTCTAGTCTGCTTGATGGGGTCCTTGTTCTCCGTATTCCATCAGGGAAGGACAAGTCAAATCTGTCGGTCGACTGCTACGAAGCTCCTTGAGCAGAGTCTTGGACAACTCACTCGTGAGCGTTCAGATCCTTCATAATTTCTTCCCTTAACTCTTGCTTCCAGTCAACTGCTGTACCTGGCTTTGGGGCCATCTCTAGTGCCAGAGCTGCAGCTTCAGGGCTTGACAAATGGGCCCCTCTCTCAGACCCAGAAGGAACTGGTCACCCACCAGGGCATCACCCTCACCCAAGCCAGCGTCAGTTAGGTTTTTCAGTCTGGAAAAGAGTTCTCTAATCTGCATTGAGAAGGATTGTAGTAATTGTTTAACCCCTTGTCTGCAGTTGAAAAACTGTGCTCTCAAGGTTGGTGTGTTATCCCCGTACAGCCCTTTGAGGATATTGTAAATCTTCTCAGGTGTGTTGCGATCACCTAAAGCAACTGCCAATACTTCCCTCTTGGCTTCACCATCCAGCGAGCCCAGTACAAACTGAACGTGTTGCTGCTCGCCCAGTCCTTGACAACTGGCCAGGTATATGGTCTGAGAAACCCATTCTCCTACTGTTCTCTCAGAATTTAGGCCACTGAATCTAGGTGCCCATGGGGCTCCCATGAGTACTGCCATTACTGCTGGACCATGCTCCAGTACTGGCGAGCGATGCTCTGGTGCCTCCTCTGTCATACTAGGGGTGGGAATCTATGGGTACCTCACGATTCGATCCGATTCCGATTCAGAGGCCCACAATTTGATCCCATTCCTACGCACTACAATGGCTTACATTTTATAGTTAATCTAAAACACAGTCTTCGACTTTAATTAAAGTAGCAAGGCAACCTTGTTTACGTGTCAACACAAATTTCAAAAAGTGCCAATGGCACCATTTGTTGTAACAAATGTCTGTAACTTCTTCTATAACAAAAAAAATATCAAAACATATCTAAACTTAATCTGATTTAGCGTAACCTGTATTTTAATACTTTTAAGTGCAATATGCATCATCTGATTGACATTACTGTGTAACTTAGCAACGAACGCTGCTTTTATTTAATCTAATGTAGCACCTGGTGTAATATATTTTCTTTTAAATGTTGCAATTTGCCCTGCGATTGGCTGGCAACCAGTTCAGGGTGTACCCCGCCTTCTGCCCGAAGACAGCACCCCCGCGACCCTCGTGTGAGGATAAAGCGTTTTAGATAATGGATGGATGATATTTCAATTGGTGACCTTTGTTGTACATGATATTGTGCATTACAGCAGAGGGCAGTGTTGAACAATGTGTGAAAAATGACTGTTGGCAAAGTGAACCAGAGAGCAAGAATGTTCCTGGGCGGACAAAAACAAGAGGACGAGACTGAAGAAAGAAAAAGGTGCGCGGTGCTGTAGCAATTTGGCCAGTAGAAGTACTGTACTGTGTATTTCCTCCGTTAAGAGCAATATAGGTTCGAGCTCGTTCCACAGCTTACTGTGAGTGGTGTAATTAACACTAACATTAAACCCTCCGAAATTGCCATCAAACAGAACAGCTTTATTAATCGAAATATAAAGCAGCATATTTTGTAACAATAAATAACAGACTTTAATGTGTTAATCTTGCAGAAGATGTGCATATTCTAGGTTTTTGGGTGTGGAAAGAAGTACTCTACATGCTCTGATGTTATTTTACTGCGCGATGGGAATTTTATATACAGCGTCACTGTGCAACGGGGCTGTGAAAGCCCCTTCCTTCCGCAACCGATTCAGACGCAAATCCGATGCAATGCACTCTGCAATGGATTTGATCATTTTTCTTACCCTTTCTGCGTTTGGTGGGAGAATTGCGAGAACACCTGACAGACTAAGTCGGCTGTTATCTCCGATGGGTCGCAGCACTCAACTCTGTGTGGTAACGTGTCATCTTTGTTGGGTTCCCAAAATATTTTTATCAACGTCTCACACTTAATAAAGAAACGAAATGTCTCCAAACCGATGCTTTTAATGAGGATGCGCCGCTCGTGTGAGGTTTTGTTTGTCCCGCCATCTTGTCACGTAAGCCTAGGCACAGATGTCTGACGTACAAACGCACGTAATTGCTTGCACATATATATATTTTTTTATTTTATCCTTTAAACTTCGATTATTAATAACTCTAAATCGATGCAGAATACTTTTAATAAAACGAACGATGCATCGAAAAAAGATTATCGTACCTACCCTTATGTCACACTGGCGGTGCGTTGCTCTACTCGGGGTAAAATTTTGCAGACAAGGCCACTTGTGACCAGTTGGGGGCGCTAGGCCAACCCTCGGGTACCTGTCTACTCTGAGGAATGACACACATGTCAGAAGGATACAGAGGATCAGCAACTTGTTTTCTTTTTATTTTAGCCCAGTGTAAAGATGTTGCTGTAAAGATGATGTAAAGATGCGCTGTTCGGTGCCGTGGGAATCTCTGGGCCGGGCTCTTAGACGCCCCCTTCCTCCACACTCCCCCACTCAATGAGTCCTGCTTCCATTTAGGGTCTTGCCAGTCCAACTGGCAACCATGCCCAGCGCCACCTTGTGTCCAGAGTCTGCAGTTAGGACTTCACAGCAAACGTGGGCACTAGAACGCGTCACAACACAACATGCACTAAAAAGAAAAAAAAGCGTGAGGAACAATTGGCAATCTGAATCCACACAAAGACAGGCAATTAATTCAAGGGGCAGCGGATGGGCAGTATGGCAGGAGGGGTGTTTTAAAAGCTGGTTGGCAAGAAATCAGTACTTAAGATGGGCAAGACGCTTTAAAAGATTTTCTAGAAGTCCACTTTAAAATTCTATCCAGTCTGATATGATACAATACAATACAATTTTATTTGTATAGCGCATTTCATAACAGCTAGGGCTGTAACAAAGCACTTTAATAAATAAAACAAAACAATAAAAGGCTGTGGTACATGTATTAATAAATATAGACATAAATAATTTATACTATATAAATAAAATGTGAATAAATAAAGCCAATAAATTAACATAAAACACTATATACAATTGACACCGGAAAAGAGCCGAAAAATTCAGGTCTGATCAAAAGCCAGAGAAAAGAAATGTGTCTTCAACTGGGTTTTAAAAATGGACAGAGAGCGGGCTTGCCTAACAACCAATGGGAGGTCATTCCAGAGGGAAGGACCAGCGACAGAAAAAGCTCGATCCCTTCTGAGGCTCCGCTTGGTCCTCGGCACCTCGAGCAGCGCCTGGTCCGCAGACCTGAGGCTGCGGGAAGGTGCGTAGGAGTGGAGGAGCTCGGAGAGGTACGCCGGGGCGAGGCCATTTATTGATTTGAAGACGAATAGGAGAATCTTAAATTGAACCCTGAAATGCACTGGGAACCAGTGAAGGGAGGCCAGAATTGGTGTTATATGCTCGATCTTCTGAGCTCCAGTTAGTAGGCGGGCAGCAGCATTTTGGACCAACTGCAGACGTTTGAGGGAGGACTGGCTGACTCCAAAATAAAGTGCATTGCAGTAATCTAGCCGAGATGTAACAAAGGCATGGATGACTGTGCTGATTGGAAAGGAGGAGCTTTACCTTAGCCAGCTGTCTAAGGTGAAACAAGCTGATTTGCTGGTCCAATTTAAGATCACTGTCCATTTTAAAACCCAAGTCTGATTGGGTAGAACAAGTGGAAGGAGTCCACTAGTCAGTCAAGCAGGGAGTTTCGACCCTTCAATCTTCCCTCTTTGTCTACTTAGCTCATAAAGCACTTGGTTCGCAGTCCATCATCCAGCTCTTCCGTTGGCAGTGAAGCCCAGCAGTCCCTCCAGAGCCCTCCCGCGACGTGTTACACCTGTGCTCAACCCGATCCCGTTCTCCAATCACAGTCCCTCGGCCCAGGTTGCGCACCTGTGTTTAGTTGGGGTTAATTATTGCCAATCAATCTGTCAATAATAGGTCAGGCTTAGGACAGAGCCACCTGGTGACATCTCTCTCTCTCTCTTTTGTGTATATATATATGACCGATGGTGGTTGTGTTGGTGGTAAATGCTATCTTGGTTAAATAGTGGTGAACAATTCACATAACTCACGATACTCCCAGCCAGTAAGTGGATGTGAATAGGAAATCAGCCATCTAATGAGCTTTAAATAATGTTTATGAATCATGAAACCTCTGCCGTTAGCATCTCTCTCACAGCATCTATGAACACTTTTTTTTATTGTGTGTGTGGCGGGGGAACAGGCGTGACGGAATGTAATTAAAAATAACTCCTTGCATGTCTTACGACCATTTAATCAATTGCTTACGACTGTTTTGCAAACACTTGCCACTGTTAGCGAAACAAGTGATTCGCGAAATTTCCTTGCAGCAAGAAAAACTGTTTGCGACATGTAAAACTGTTTGCGAATATGTTTTCAATCTTTCACGAACCCTGACAAAACCCAAAAGTTTCTACAAGCATTTGCCGTTCAGTGAGATACGGGCTTAACTGAGGATGTGTTTCTGCAAGGGGGAGGATATCGAACACACACAACTGTGTTGATAACCACCATTTTCTATTGTTGTCATTGGTCATGCCCACATTCATAAAAATCTAACTGCAAACCTAATCTCACTATAATTTGAAAGTGGCAGCACTCGTCAACAGATGGGTAAAAAAGTGCTAGCTCATGGATTTTGTTGCCATGTAATTTGTCATTTGAAACTTGAAATTAAGTCAATCAATCAAACTTTTTTCTTTTTCAAAAAATGCTGTTGGGAGCGCTTTCGGGAATAAAAAATAAAATTCCGACGAACTATTGAAAAACATATTGAAAAAAAATCTGTGAATAGGTGAATCTGCAGGTGCCAAGACAAGAGTATGTAGGGGTCCACTGTGTATTATGTATATGTATGTCTATACAAGTGAAAGACCTTTTACCATTTACATGTGAATATATAGTTTTTTTTGTTTTTAGAGTTATGTAATGAAAATGTAATATCTCTTAATCATTATCTTCTTATCAAAGAATGGAAAATGACAGCTGGAAATCAAGTGTCAGGACTTCTCATGAGGCAGTTCAATTCACAGAGGTAAATTAAAGCCATCAATAAAAATGTATTTTCAATTATGCAGCATTTTCAAAAACACATCTGATTAATTTGCAGGTGCCCATTCAAGAGTCCCTAATTCTCTACAATGATCCTGACAGCAATGATTTATCAGTCCAATGCTTTAGTAGTAAGTCTAATCATTCTAAAATGTTATTCTAAATAAAACTATTGTGCTACTGTAGTTTGTTTTTCTAATTAAAATGTTTTCCTCAAAGATGTGATGCAGTTGATGGGTGATACAGCCATGAAAAAGCAAACCACCCAAACAGACTGTCTGAGTCACATCTTGCTGGTTAGTGCTCACATAAATACTGTACCTTACACAAAATGGACTTTGAAAAATAAAGGTAAATCTTGTTTCTGTTCTCTTTTCAGCTAGGAAAGGAAAGAGAACTGCTGAGAGATGAAGTCTACTGTCAGGTTATCAAGCAAACCACGAACAACCATACTGAGTAAGTGTGTTTTGTAATATTTGAAACAACTTTCATATCACTTAACACCGCATAGTAGCAATTAAAAAAAGTCACGGTAAATATTTAACTGTAATTATTGATCTTTTGTGTATTTTGATGGAAACATGTGTCTGATCTCATTGACCCATGCTTCCAGGCGCTAAGGAAGTCCTGACCGACTTTGCGATCAAAGGGTTAGGGCTTCCTGTCCCTCCACACTGCAATGTTGATAAGATAGAGACGAAAGCTTCCTTAAATCGGTGTTGAGATCATATGTGTGATGCCACACCGTCTTAAATAAGCCCTCACCCCGGTAGAGCGACCAAACCCAGAGACCGGGTGCAGATCTGACCGCATCACTATCGTTTGCACTTGTTAATACCTAGGTATAGGATGTTTGTTAAGATCGTCCTAACTTGTTGATCTTACTAATTAATTAGCCTTTTAAGAGGAAAGATTAACTGCAAAGCCATCAGGTCAGCCAGTACCAAAAATATGAGGCAAAAATTCTAAAAAGAACACAAAGATGCATTCTTATAAAGTTGAAATATAGCTATCATTTGACAGGAGCAAGTAAGTAGTCAATATAGGGTTTAAAAAATTAAAGGAACTATTCTGTACTAAAATTACAAAAAGGAACTAGAGCTGCAAGCAGCTATAAAGGGCCCTCACAACCCTGGCAACGTTGGGGTACTGGCACGTTGGGATGGTCGCACATTGGAATTGAATAATCGAAATTATCAAGTGGATCAAGTTACAGCAGCTTTTGTAGTCAAGGTGAGTCAAGCTTTAAAGTAAATTCAAAATGGTGGAATTTGCTGTTAGGTTTAGCATATGGCACCAAGAGGCTTTTTGTAGGTCTCTTTCTGTTTTATATACTATCAAATTTTCGTAGATGTAGGTGAAACGTGCAACCGGGGCCACTTTTTATACATTTTCTAGGGGTCGATAGTGAGCCATCTTTTGAAGATTGCACAATTGAATGATTAATTATTGATTAATTTACCAGGCCTTCTATGTGTGCAAAGTTTTATGAGTTTTTGTGCATGTTTACATTCTCAAAATCATCATGGCAACAGCTTTTTGCGAAAAATCTCAAACTTCGTGTTTTAACATCATAAAGGCTTAAACACTCTTCCGAGCAAATATGAGGGAGATCTGGCTAACCTGCCAGGAGAAAAACATGAAAGAATAAAACATGTACTTCATTTAGCCAGTAAGTGGCGCTCCCACTATGATGAAAAGTCAGTTCGTAGATGTCTTCAGGTGTAGACTCTCATCAAAAATGTGAAATTTTGACAAGATATTATCATGTGGATCACATTACAGCTGCTTTTAAAGTCAATGTGATGCCGAATTGTAAAGTAAATTCAAAATGGCGGACTTCCTGTTAGGTTTAGCAATTGGCTCCAAGAGACATTTTTGTAGGTCTTGAGCTGTTAGATATACCACCAAATTCTCATAGATATAGGTGAAACGTACAACCGGGGCTGCTTTTAAAAAAAATTTAGGGAGCGCTAGCGAGCCATTTTTCAAACATTTGCGACGTAAAACAAACAAACAAAAAAAGGTGGTTTCACCAGGCCTCATGTGTATGCAAAGTTTCGTGAGATTTCATGCATGTTTAGACAGTCAAAATCGGCGTGGTTTTATTTGCGAACTGCCCGTAGCCATGGTGACAGCTTTTAACGAAAAATCACAAATATCATATTTTAACATCAGGAAGGTCTACAGAGTCTTCCAAGCAATTCTGAGGTCGACCTGGTTAACTGGCGAGGAGAACAAGTTCAAAGAGTAAAACATGTACTTCCTTTCGCCAGTAGTTGGCGCTACCACTACGATTAAAAATAAGTTCGGAGATGTCTTCAGGATTCGAATTTTATCAAATGTCATTAGTTTCTTTAGAAGAAATTATCATGTGGGTCAAGTTCCAGCAGCTATTGTCCATCCATCCATCCATTATCTCCTGCTTATCCGAAGTCGGGTCGCGGAGGCAGCAGCTTCAGCAGGGAAGCCCAGACTTCCCTCTCCCCAGCAACATCTTCCAGCTCTTCCGGAAGGATCCCAAGGTGTTCCCAGGCAAGCCGGGAGACATAGTCTCTCCAGCGTGTTCTGGGTCGTCCTCGGGGTCCCCTGCCGGTGGGACATGCCCGGAACACCTCACCAGGGAGGCGTCTCGGAGGCATCCTAATCAGATGCCCGAGCCACCTCAACTGGCTCCTCTCAACGCGGAGGAGCAGCGGCTCGACTCTGAGTCCCTCCCGGATGGCCGAACTTCTCACCCTATCTCTAAGGGAGAGCCCGGACACCCTGCGAAGGAAACCCATTTCGGCTGCTTGTATCCGAGATCTTGTTCTTTCGGTCATGACCCACAGCTCATGACCATAGGTGAGAGTAGGAACGTGGATCGACCGGTAAATTGAGAGCTTCGGCTTTCGGCTGAGCTCCTTCTTCACCACGACAGACTGATACAGGGTCCGCATCACAGCAGACGCTGCACCGATCCACCTGTCGATCTCCCGTTCCATCTTACCCTCACTCGTGAACAAGACCACAAGATACTTGAACTCCTCCACTTGGGGCAGAATCCCATCCCCGACCCGGAGAGGGCACGCCACCCTTTTCCGACTGTGGACCATGGTCTCAGATTTGGAGGTGCTGATCTTCATTCCGACCGTTTCACACTCGGCTGCGAACCGCTCCAGCGAGAGTTGGAGATCGCGGCTTGAAGAAGCCAACAGTACCACATCATCTGCAAAAAGCAGAGATGCAATACTGAGGCCACCAAACCGGACCCCCTCGACACCTCGGCTGCGCCTAAAAATTCTGTCCATAAAGGTTATGAACAGAATTGGTGACAAAGGGCAGCCTTGGCGGAGTCCAACCCCCACAGGAAACGAATCCGACTTACTGCCGGCAGTGCGGACCAAACTCTGACATCGGTGGTACAGGGACCTGACAGCCCTTATCAGGGGGCTCGGTACCCCGTACTCCCGAAGCACCCCCCACAGAACTCCCCGAGGGACACGGTCGAATGCCTTCTCCAAGTCCACAAAACACATGTAGACTGGTTGGGCGAACTCCCATGCACCCTCGAGGACCCTGCTGAGAGTGTAGAGCTGGTCCACTGTTCCATGGCCGGGACGAAAACCACATTGCTCCTCCTGAATCCGGGATTCGACCTTCCGACGGACCCTCCTCTCCAGCACCCCTGAATAGACCTTGCCGGGGAGGCTGAGGAGTGTGATCCCTCTGTAATTGGAGTACACCCTCCAGTCCCCCTTCTTAAAAAGGGGGACCACCACCCTGGTCTGCCAATCCAGAGGCGCTGCTTATCATATGGATGTCTTCAGGTCGCGCCTCTTTACGTACAGGTGAAGTTTGGGATTTTTTGGAGCATGTGCAGGGGAGTTATTAAGGTTTTTCTCCTGAATGGCGAAGGGAAAAAAAATTACACCAATTTTAAGGCCCCGCCCCCGTCATATAGTTTATTGAAAGCTCAAAAAAATGATTCCAGTTGTTGCCCCACGTCTTAAGATGATATATCCGAAATTTGAAGTCAATTGGAAGAATCGTCTGAGACATGGATGCCAATTTATGCACCCTTGTAAATGTGCAAAAATGTTCCAAAATTGGACATTCAAAAATTCATAGTTCACTTCCTGTACACTTTGGACTATGGCTGCAATGGACGTTTTTGTACGTCTTGGGGTGCTACATGTGCCTGCCAATTTTCGTAGGCCTAGGTCAAACGTGCTCGAAATC
Source organism: Filicampus tigris (assembly GCF_054856515.1). NCBI lineage: Eukaryota > Metazoa > Chordata > Actinopteri > Syngnathiformes > Syngnathidae > Filicampus > Filicampus tigris. Next base: position 15,125,542 of record NC_141235.1, on the reverse strand, counting down.
TATTTTGTTTTCCCACTCTAGGTGGCGTTACAGAGCCATTTCGTTTGCCTCGTTTACGGCGACTTTAATATCAATTATCAAATTTTTCACCAGGCCCGATGAGACTGCAAAGCTTGGTGAGTTTTTGTGCATGTTTAGGGGTTCAAAATTGCGATCATTTGGTCAGAAAAAAAACAAATAATCATTCCTACAAAAACAATAGGGACCTCGCAGCGGTCGCTGCTCGGGCCCTAATAATGATAATAATAATAATTTCTACAAAAACAATAGGGACCTTGCAGCGGTCGCTGCTCAGGCCCTAACTAGAGCTGCGAACAGCTATAACGGGCCCTCGCAACCCTGGCCAAATTGGGGTACTTGCAAGTCAGGGTACTTGCACATAGGACAATAAACATAAAAAATGTAGGTGTTAATGCCAGGCCTGATGTTTTTCCAATGTTGCATGAGTTTCGCCTAGGTTTAGACTGTGAAAAACAGCATAATTTGTCTTGGCAAAGAGCTCATCACAATGGCAACAACGTGCAACAAAATAAAAAACTTTATATAACTTTTCATCTTAAGCATGCTTAGATGAAACACTCAAAGTTTGTAGATGAGGCAGCGGGTCCAGATGGCATCAGCCCCCAGCTCCTCAAATCCTGCGCAGACCAGCTGTGTGGAATTGTCCAGCACATGTTCAACCTGAGCCTGAAGCTGGGCAGGGTCCCCCAGCTATGGAAAACATCCTGCCTGGTCCCGGTGCCAAAGACCCCCCACCCGAAGGAGCTCAACAGCTTCAGACCGGTGGCGCTGACGTCTCACCTGATGAAGACCCTGGAGAGACTGGTCCTTGTCCACCTGCGCCCCCTGGTGAGCTCCTCAATGGACCCACTCCAGTTCGCATACCAGCCTGGCATCAGTGTGGATGATGCCATCATCTACCTCCTCCACACTTCACTCTCCCACCTGGAGAAGGCGGGGAGCACTGTGAGGATCATGTTCTTTGATTTCTCCAGTGCTTTCAACACCATCCAGCCCACCCTACTGGGAGACAAGCTGGAGCGGGCGGGGGTGGCGCACCACCTCACCACATGGATCCAGGACTACCTCACAAACCGGCCACAGTATGTGAGGACACAGGACTGTGTGTCTGACGTGCTCCTCTTCAGCACGGGGGCCCCACAGGGAACTGTCTTGGCTCCCTTCCTGTTCACCCTCTACACCTCGGACTTCAACTACAACACCCCTACCTGTCACCTGCAGAAGTTCTCTGACGACTCTGCGATTGTCGGCCTCATCACAGGCGGAGATGATCGGGAGTACAGAGAACTTACTCAGGGTTTTGTGGACTGGTGCCAGCAGAACCGCCTCCTGATCAATGCGGGGAAATCCAAAGAAATGGTGGTGGATTTCGGTAGGCGCCAGCACTCTTCACCTGCACCAGTGAACATCCGGGGAACAGATGTTGAGAGAGTCTCAACTTACAAGTACCTGGGTGTTCATCTGAACAATAAACTGGACTGGTGCGACAACACAGACGCCCTCTATAGGAAGAGTCAGAGCAGACTCTTCCTCCTCAGGAGACTGAGGTCTTTTGGGGTTCAGGGGACACTCCTCAGGAACTTTTATGACTCGGTGGTTGCATCGGTCATCTTCCAGGGAGTGGTCACCTGGGCAGGCGGCGTCTCGGCCCGGGACAAGAAGCGGCTGGACAAACTGGTCAAGAGGGCCGGCTCTGTCCTGGGCTGCTCCCTGGACTCTGTGGACTCGGTGGGGGACAGGAGGATGTTGGCCAAGCTGTCATCAATGCTGGGCAACCCGGACCACCCCCTCCAGGGCACCCTAACAGCACTCCACAGCACCTTCAGTGACAGACTGTTACACCCTCGCTGTGCAAAGGAGAGATTCCGCCGTTCCTTCTTGCCTGCTGCTGTCAGACTCTTTAACAAGAACATTGTGTAGTCTCTACAAACTGGCGGTCATTAGTGCAATTGTGCAGTCCTGCACCTGAGCTCGTATCGTGCAATACCCAATATTCCCCACTACTGTAATACCGTGCAATACTCAACATTCCCCACTACTGTTAGTCTAGTTTTATTTTTATCCAATGCTGTTCCTTACATTTCACTACAGCACTGCAGCACTGTCACTTAGAGTATTTTTTCCTCTGTACTATGTACAGGCCGAAATGAGTGTTCCTCATATTTTTTATGTAGATGTAGGTTGGTGTGTATACACATGTGTATATACACATGTTACTGCGTATATCTACATAGGTTTGATTCTAAATGTTTGCCGTCAATGTTATACATTAATGGCCACATTATGCCGCCGCCCCTGTGTGACCTATATCTTTGCTACTGTAACAATGAAAATTTCCCCACTGTGGGATCAATAAAGGCATTCTTATTCTTATTCTTATTCTTATGATCAGATAAAATCTCTTGAAGGAGTTTGTTAAAATATGACCTCTCCAAAAGGCCAAAAAATGTCAGCCAATTCCAAAATAAAGTCAACATGGAGAACTTCCTGTAGATTTAGCCTATGGCTATAAGATACTTTTTGGGAGGTCTTGGGCTGTTACAGATGTCTCCAAATTATCTTGGATCAAGGTAAATCGTAGAACCGGGAATGCTTCTTTAAATGTGTGTAGGAGGGGCTATAGAGACATTTTTTTAAAAAAGCACAAGAAATCTCTACAGTTTTTATTCTTATGCCAGGTCTAATGTGTGTGCAAAGTCTTTTTCGCCTGGTTCAGACCCACAAAAACAGCACAAATTTTCTTCATAAACATTGCCTCACTGTGGCTAACAGCGTGCAATGACATAAAATGTTGGCAATAACTTTTCATCTTCAACATGTTTCAATGAAACACAGAAAGTTTAAAAACGATCGGATTAAATGTCTAGGAGTAGTTTGTTAAAACATGATCTATACATGACCAATGTAGGCACAAAATTTCAAAATAAATCCAAAATGGCAGGCTTCCTGTTAATTTAGCACATGACTCGAAAACACATTTTATAAGATCATGGGCTGTTATATGCCCCCAGTTTTCACAGATGTACGTGAATAAATCAACATGTCCCAATAAATTATGTTAAAAAAGCAAAATATATACGTGCCTGAGCAGCGACTACTACTACACCAAATACAAGAGTCAAGTTAAGTTAGTTTATTATTATTTTTTAAAATGATTAGCCACAAGAGGGGGCGGCACGGTGGTCGACTGGTTAGCACGTCCGCCTCACAGTTCAGAGGTCGTGGGTTCGATCCCAGCCCCGGCCTCCCTGTGTGGAGTTTGCATGTTCTCCCCGTGCCTGCGTGGGTTTTCTCCGGGTACTCCGGTTTCCTCACACATTCCAAAAACATGCATGGTAAGTTGATTGGACTCTCTAAATTGCCCCTAGGTGTGATTGTGAGTGCGGATGTTTGTCTTTGTGTGCCGTGCGATTGGCTGGCAACCAATTCAGGGTGTCCCCCGCCTACTGCCCGAAGATTGCTGGGATAGGCTCCAACACGCCCCGCGACCCTTGTGAGGATAAGCGGTATAGATAATGGATAGATGGATAGCCACAAGAGTCTCAGTGGGGTTAACAGTCCCCCGTGACTATGATTGGCGAAGTCCCATGACGCAAACCCCCATCTAGGCAAGGAAAAAAGTCCAGTTAAGGGGGAAAAAAAAACCTTGAGAGTAGACCACAGATGAGGGGCTAAACGTGTGAAAATTCACACAATTTTGCACACGCGTCAGGTGTGGCAAAAAAAAAAAAAGATTAATGATCAAGTACATGTTTTATAAATTGTCACATTACAGTTTGAAGTTGAAGAATTTGAAAGTGACCCTTGTATCATTGTATTTTTATGAATGTGGCCCTCAAATGAAAAAGTTTGAAACCCCTGTGTTAGAGGTTTATTGTGTGTTTATTGTGCCACCAAAAATTCCAGTTCCAATGTGCCAGTACCCCAACAGGCCAGTAGTTGTAGAGGCAACAATTTGGGTCGATCATGGACGGAGTGTGGGTATCAGCACAGACGGGGCGTAGCATTCTAGATGGGGCCTTATGAAAGTCACTTTACCACGGTACCGGGCTGCGGGCCGCTTTGTAAATATAAATTTACAATTATACATGAACGCATGCTACAAAACAGGGACCTATCATGGGCCCTGTGAGCTTGTGGGCCCTGGGGCGAGCGCTCCCTTGCCCCCGCTCTGGCTCCACTTCTGGGTTCGATAGAAAGGAAAACGGGCAAAATGTACAATATAAAGATGAAATCTTCCTCATAAATTGGAAAATAACATTCCAGTCTCAACATTTTAGGAACAAATCAAAATGTCTCCTACAACTTGACATGGTCTTCCAAATGCACCTCTACCCTCCGCTGTTAGAACCCCTTTTTAAATCTGATCCCCAATAAAGAATAACATCTACATAGCACTCACAGTCACCATGCAAAAGTTAAAAATGGTAACATGGAATGTACGGGATATTTGAAACCATTAAAAAAAAAAATCTTTAATCATCTTATTAAGTTAAAGGCTGACATGTTTTCTTCAAGAAGCTCAAATAACAAACTCGGAACAACACTATCTTAAGAATAAAGATTACAATCAAATATTTTCATAAACTTGTAATATTAAAGTGTATGGGACCCGATTTTTACAAATTTTAATATGTTTTATTAAACAATAAAGTATGTTTTTTCAAAATGATACACATTAACCGAGTATTCCCTTGATTTAGCATTACGATTTGAAAATCTTCCAGGCCACTCTCTGACTTGCCAGCTGTGAAGTGTGCTTGTCGTGGTTTTTGTTTTGATTAATTTAGTTTCTCCTTTAATTGAACAATAAAAACGACCGACCAATACTTACTGACAGCTAGTCATAGCCATTTTCAGGGCCTGAAGACGATCAAATGGCCAATGGGCGGACTCAGCTCACGAAAATTTTGAGTTTTCTACATCTTTTTTGAGACCTTTTCATTATGTTATTACCAAAGTAATCATTGAATCTCATTATTTGTACTTGTATTCCTTCTTTCTTAGGGTAACTTTTTTTGTGTCCGTTGTACTTTAACCGATTAAAGCCGGAAGCGCTGTTGCGTGTTTCTCCCGTTAAAATCCGGGAGAGCATATACGTAATTTTCTTTTTGTAATCCAATTCTCTGTGTTTTAGCCAATGAAATGCATCAGAATAGACATGTGACAGTGTCGTGAGTCATTGGAGGATATCCAAATTTTTTTTGAAGAGTAACAGCGGCGCAATCGATCGTGGGAGCTCTGATATGTCAAGGCAGTGATATAGACGATGCGCTTTTGGACTTTAAAGCCATGAAACCAGCCAAACGGGATATGTGGTTAAGATATATGTTAGCAGACGATGGTGATTTCAACGTCTTTGTAAGAGAATACAGCATGGTAATTACCACTCGATTATTTTTTTATTAAAAATCACTTGCATCTTCGATTGAAACCACAAAGATGAATAAACCCAGGCCTGTGTGAAAGCCATGTGTCTAAGATCTCAACTTCTTTTGGAATTATGTTTCTATCTGATACAGGGGCAGAGATAAAATTCTTTTGTAGGTGTCGAATTCCGCGAAAATGTCAGGTTTTCAAGGGTTACTCGAATGACGACCGTAGGTTTTAGAGAGATGGGGTCTTCAGGCTTTAATGGGTTAAACCAACCAAAAGAGATGTCTCAATATTAGTCAGTAAAAGTATCCCACGTAACTACAACTCATCTATTATTGATACAGAAGGTAGATGATATCATCATCACGGTAACGCTCACAAAAGGACAATCCTACCTTTTTTCATAGTTTCTTCCCCTTACTGTGTGAAGCAACAAACATGAGCTTATATTATAACCCTGCCATAGACCACTCTAATAGCCTATATTAGGTAACAAAAGCAATTGGTACTCAATGGACAAAATAAAACAGTATATAGAAGATTATGGACTTTGCGATAGTTTGAGATAAAGAAATCCATCGCTCAAAGAATAGTCACATTTATCCCCCATGCATCAGCCTTTGTCCAGGATTGACTTTTTTCTTATGAGTAACTCACTTACAAAATATATCAATGAAAATACAATTCACTCTCTTATAATCAAACCTCCACCAAGATGGTGTTTCAATACATCTCTCTTAGATGACCTAATTTTCACCCTCATAATCTCAAAAGAAGTGGCCATCCTTCCTGGAGCTGGGCGACTCTCCCGAAATCACGCAATCATTATTTTGGGAAACTGGACAAGCAGTAATCAGAGGTAAAATTATATCATATGAATCATATAACAAAAAACAGCAACAGACACAAGAAAATAATGTGGTACAGTAAATTAAACCCTGAACAAATCAACACTCTAATAAACCCAGTGGACAAATACAAAATCATTTCAGACTTGTTAAATTCCAACTTGAAACTATCATACCGTCGCTGTCCTGTGAAAAACACTTATCTCCAATTTTGGAAACTTTTTTATTTTTCACTTTAATGCGATGTCTGTAACGCGGAAACATGATTCATGTAAAAATAAGAAAATGAAAAAAAATTGAGATTTTGTTATGTTTTTCACCTAACAGCGACAATACACAAGAAAACATTATTTTTAATCCAACAACTGTACTATGAAAAATTCCAATATATGAATTAGGGGTGTAACGTGGGTGTATTAATACGTTTCGGTATGGCGGATTGGTTCGGTCCACTTGCGTTCGGTTCGGTCCACTTATTAGCGCGATCTTACGCACGGGCGCTTTTGACTGTTGCATGCGGGAGAGGAGAGTGGCGGCACAACAGTGAGAGCCAGAAAAGAGCCAGAGCTCGAAGGTCCCCCCGTACACTGCGGTCTCCTGTTTGGGAACATTTTTTATTTTATTCTGGTGTAATTTCTTAGAATGGTTCGCTTTTATTTATTTATTTTTTTAAAAAGTAGAGTTTACTTGTCATCTTTTCAAAATAAACATAAAAAAAAATCAGTTTTTTGTACCGAAAATATGCCGAATCATTTTTCCCAAAAAACGAACCGAACCGTGATTTAGCGTACCGTTACACCCCTGATATTAATAAATCATGCAAATTATTGGCAAATTACAACATAAGGAAAACATTCTCCCATTAACACTATGCCCAGCAGGCACAAAACCCACATCAAATAATATATTTTATCATTCCTTTTTTTTTTTAGAACTTTGTTTATATTTTCCAATTTAAGTACGCACAAGCATAAAGGAAGAAAAAAAACTGCCTGAAATCGGCAAGTATCACAGATAAACAAGTTATCCCAAGCAATGGCGCAAAGATAGGTTACAATATTTTGTTCCAATTCAAAACACTAACCGACCCCCCCCCAAAAAAAAAAAAAAAAAAAAAAAAACAACGATGGACCCAAACAAAAAAAAAGCAGCAGCATTTTTTTGATAGGAGCTGAGGCCATGTTGATTAGGGATGACACCAAATATTGCTGTTATGGGGTTAGGGTCAATGGCCCTGTTGCCAATATGGGAAAAAAAACCTCTAAAGACTCCATACCAAAACCCTCTCAAGTCACCACAGGACCAAACCATATGACCCATCGTAGCAGGTGACTGTTTAAATCTCGGGCAGCCATCATCAGAGGTGTTGTAGATCTTTGCGAGTTTGGCTTTGGTCAAGTAAGACCGATGAAAGATTCGGAACTGAATTAGACAGTGGCGAATGCAAATAGATGTCGAATGAATTTGATTGATACTAATGCCTCATACGTCCTCTGAGAGCTTCAAGTTCAAATCTGATTCCCATGCTTTTTTGAGAACAGATAGGCTTTCAGGTTTCAGTTTATGCAAAAAATTATATATTCGGGAAATAGGACCTCTCACGGTGGGATGTAAATGCAAACAGTCCTGAAAAGGACAAGCAGGTGGTCAACCAGGATACGCAACAAAATGTTTAGCTACAAAACTACGGATCAGTAAGTACCTAAAGAGTGCGTCCTGGGAATGTCAAAATCTTTAGTCAACCTATCAAATGAATGAAATGCACCATCAGCAAAAATGTCAGAGATCTGCACAATAGCCTTATTAATCCACATTCTAAAACCAGGATCACTCAAAGCTGGCAGAAAAAAAGGGTTTGCTACGATAGGAGAGCAAATGAATATCTGCTTAAAATCAAAATGTTGACGACACTGAGACCAAATATTCAAAGTATTTTGGACCACGGGGTTATTAAACTTGACACTACGGCCAATTGGTAAGGCAGAACACATAACCGCGATAGACGAAGCAGGAAGGCCCGGCTTTAGTTCTAAAGAGGACCAAAGTGGGCCGTGACCTTCCCTGAACACCCGAATCCACGTGACTAGTTTCACAACATTAGCGGACCAGTAATAATACATAAAATTCAGCAGAGCTAACCCTACTTAAGATTTAGAGCATTGTAACAGGGATTTACAGATTCTGGGTACTTTTTTTTTATTCCAGATGAAGGAAGACACAGCCCTGTCTACTTAATTGAAAAATATTTTAGGTAATAAAAGTGGGACCATTTGAAAAAGTTACATGAATCTTGGTGGAACCACCGTTTTAACTGTGTTGACACGCCCTGCTAGAGAAATAGGCAATATTGACCAACGCGTAAGGTCTGACTTCGTTGTCTCTAGAAGGGGAGCAAAGTTTTGTCTAAAGAGATCCTTGAAAAGCATCTGAAACTTGAATCAATCAATCAATCAATCACATTTTATTTATATAGCACTTTTCATACATAAGAATGCAACTCAAAGTGCTTTAAAACATTCAAAGCAAAACATAGAATTATCTTCAATCAAAAGAAAAGATAAATTATTTAAAAGTTGTTGAAAGCCAAACTAAAAAGGTGTGTCTTGAGCTTCCTCTTAAAAATATCAACAGTCTCTGCAGACCTGACATCCTCTGGCAGGCTATTCCAAAGGTGAGGACCAAAACGGCTGAATGCAGCCTCGCCATGCAGTTTGGTCCTCACCCTTGGAATAAATAAAAGGCCCGCGCCAGAGGACCTCAGGATCTGCGAGGGCTGGTATGATAAAAGCAAATCAGATAAATAAGATGGCCCAAGACCATTAACACATTTATAAACTAATAAAAGTACTTTAAAATCGATCCTGAAACACACAGGGAGCCAATGCAGCAATTTCAAAACTGGCGTAATGTGCTCCCGCCCTCTGGTTCTCGTCAGCACCCGAGCGGCTGAATTCTGCAGTAGTTGCAGTGGTGAAATGCTCTTTTTCGGGAGGCCAGAGAGCAGGGCATTACAGTAATCTAAACGACAGGAAATAAAGGCAACACTTCCGTGTTAGCCTGAGAGAGAAACGGGCGGACTCTGGCGATATTCTTAAGGTGATAAAAACCAATCATTGGTTACATTTTTAATATGAGGAATAAAACTGAGCTCAGAGTAAAAAATGACGCCAAGGTTCTTCACACAGTGTGAGGGATTAAAAATGTGTAGTTTTGGTAAAAGCTTCTCTCTCTGACCTTCGGGACCGATAACTAAAACCTCAGTCTTGTCCTGATTGAGCTGTAGGAAATTATCTGCCATCCATGACTTGATATCTAAAATGCAATTTAAAAGGGTATCAATGGGTCCTGTGTCATCAGGAGACACGGCAATATACAGCTGCGTGTCATCAGCATAGCTGTGAAAGCTGATGCCGTGTCCCCCGATGACATCCCCGAGGGGAAGCATATAAAGATTAAAAAGTAGGGGGCCTAAAATCGAACCTTGAGGAACCCCACATTTAATTTCATGAGTTTTAGAGGAACAAGTATCCATACTTACAAAGAAATATCGGTCTGTGAGATAGGAATAAAACCAGTCAAAAACAGTACCAGAGATGCCCACTAGATTTTTAAGTCTATTTAATAAAATTTGGTGATCTACTGTATCAAAAGCAGCGCTTAGATCCAGTAGCACCAAGACTGTGAGGTTTCTCACGTCTGCAGTGCACCTAATATCATTTAAAATCCCTAAAAGAGCAGTCTCCGTACTGTGGTTCATCCTAAAACCAGATTGATATTTCTCCAAAATATTATTTGTATTTAAAAAATGATTCAACTGGATGAAAACCAGTTTTTCTAAAATCTTACTTAAAAACGGTAAGTTGGATACGGGTCTGTAATTATTAAAAACGCTCGGGTCAGAACCGCTCTTCTTCAGAAGGGGCTTCACCACCGCCGTTTTAAAGGCAGCGGGGAAGACGCCTGTCTGAAGAGAGCAATTGACTATATTTAAAATTTGTTCTTCAAAAAATCCATTAAATGTCTTAAAAAGAAATGTGGGAATTGGATCCAAAAGGCAGGTTGTTGGGTTTACCTGGGAGAAAACTCGAACAAGTGTCCTTGCATCAACCAGGGCAAAATTTTCCAGTGTTTCCTCATGTAAATATGATTGTCCGGGTTTATTAAAACTTGTGTTTTGACGGGCTAAAAGACTGGATCTTATGTCATCGATTTTACTTCTGAAGTGGTCTGCAAAGTCCTCACAGAGAGCATCTGTTGGTCTCTGTGGGGACTTATTAAAATCAGAACTAGTTAAAAGTTCAAAGGTGGAGAAGAGAACCCTGGGGTTGTTTTTATTGACTGTAATGTGGTTTGAGAAATAGGAAGATCTTGCCAGTTTTACTGTTTTATTGTAGGATTTCAGTTGTTCGCATAAAATTTCATAGTGTACTGTAAGTTTACTTTTTCTCCACCTCCTCTCTGCACTCCTGCATTTTCTCTTTGATATTTTGATAGCATTGTTTCTCCACGGGGGTACAGTCTTTGTTTTTGTTGTTTTAATTAAAAGTGGAGCTACTGAATCTAATGATGATTTAAGATGTAGGTTAAAATTGTCAACAATAAGATCACAGGGTGCAGGTAAAATGTCAGCAGGAGTGCTTTTTAAGATCTCGATAAAATTTGCAGCCACCTCAGAAGATAGGTAGCGTTTCTTCACTGTTCTGACCGGGACTGCTAGATGGTTAAAACTGGCGATATTAAAATAGACACAGTAGTGGTCTGACACTGCCAAGTCAACACCAGAGGACACACCAGCAGACAAGCCATAGGTTATAACCAAATCCAGGGTGTGTCCTCTGTTGTGAGTTGGCTGCAAGACGTGCTGTTTAAAATCCAAGCAGTTTAAAAGGTTTGAAAAATCTCTGGATAGTGGGTCCGAGATGTTGTCCATGTGTATATTAAAATCGCCAGTTATTAATATTCTGTTATAACTGGAATATAAAATGGATAAGAATTCTGAAAATTCTGTAATAAAAGAAGTGGAATGATGGGGAGGTCTATAGACGGTAATGCAGAGAATAGGGGGACTGCTAAAAACAAAGGCATGGTGTTCAAACGATAAATAGCTGCTAAAAATGATCTCCTTTGATAAAAGAGTATTAATAAAAATTGATGCAGTCCCGCCTCCTCTTTTGCCATCCCTTGTAGAAAATAAAAAGTTAAAATTCGGTGGGCAAGCCTCGTTGAGAGCAACTTGAGCATCTGTACCAAGCCATGTCTCAGACAAAAGTATACCATGTAAATTATTGTCTAAAATCAGGTCGTTTATGATAAAAGTTTTGTTTAAAAGGGAGCGAACGTTCAGCACGGCCAGATTAATTATTGTGCTGGACGTGCGCTCATGGTGGTACGAATGAGCAGTATTAACATATACTAGATTACCACTGTTAAAACCACGTTGTTTGTGTGTGCAAGGGAAGCGTCTGCCGGTGATGGTTTCAATGGGAAAGTTGTCCGATAGTGGTAATGATAATGAGGGCCTGCAGGGGGAGCTAGTGAGGGTGGTGGTACTGTGAGCAGCTGGTATTGGCCTGTAAGTGATGGTAGTGACATTGTCATTGCAGCGTTTATGAGTAGAAGAAGAAATATGATTGGTAAACAAGAGTCAGCTGGGAGTGGAATTGGTTACGACATGGTGGATGTTAGCGGCTAAAATCTTGCTACCAAGAGAGTTCGGATGAACACCATCCGGCTGGTAAAATGACGGGCGATTCCAGAATAGGTTAAAATTGTCAATAAAAGCAAAGTCAAGGTGGCCACAAGTGCGTAGGAGCCACGTGTTCAAGCTTAAAAGGCGGCTGAAGCGCTCGGCTCCGCGAGACAATGCCGGCAAAATGCCACTCACCCAGACCGACAGACCGCAGGTTCTTAACAAGGCAAAGAGGGCGTGAAAGTCTCTCTTCGTCTGCTCAGACTGTCGGCGTATTGTCTCGTTTGTCCCAACGTGAACGATGAGCCAGGTAATGGATGATGGCAGAGAGTCAAGAACACCCGGCAGGATGTTAACTATGTCCATGACTTTCGCTCCGGGAAAACAGCGGGTGACGCAGCCGGGATAGTGAGTACGTCTAATGGTGCTGTCGCCAATTATAACGGTGGTCGGTGGGTGACGTGAGGAGGGAACGCCAAGGGACTCACCACCGGCGGGAGATTCACGACCCCACTGTCCAGGATGGCTCCGCCGAGGCCGAGTGAAGACGGTGGATGACACCGATGAGTGTCGCCGATGATGCTGGTGATGACGACCACCCTTGTACCGGGACACCGCGTCCCGGAGCAGCCCGACGCGTGAGTGGACGGCCGTGTCACCGGCGGACCCGCCCAACATGGGGTTCCCGGCCGAGGTCGTCGCCGTGGGTGGCGGGGAATCCGAGGGAGCCCCTGGGAGCACAGCCCCAGCGTCGGACGCAGCAGTCGGTGTCTCCGACTGCTGTAGTGCAGTGATGGGAACAGGAGACTCACTCGCCAGGGCGGCGAACCGATTCCCCAGGACCAGTTGGGGGCGGTGGGGTGGCTCCCCGGCCCTCCGGCCGCGGGACACCACCTTGACCCAGGTGTCACTCTGCAGCGGTGTCGAGCAGGATGGCCCCGGGCAGGCAATTGGATCCCACTTCGCCGTGTCCGAGAGGCCAGCCGCCTCAGCCGTCATTGTCGCCGACAGGATTTCACGAGCGCGCCTCCTCATGACCACCGCGGAGAGTTCGGGGAAACGGGTCGCGAAGCAAGAGATGACCGATTCCTTCTCATGGAGCTCCTCTGAGAGACGACGAATATCCCTTCTTAGGTCAGAGATTGTCTTATTTGCCTTCTCCAGCAGGCCATTGTGTTCGTCGCTGTCGTCTGAAGGCATTTTAATACACTAGCTCCAAGCTAGCCCCAAGCTAGCCCGTTTCCGTCTCAAGCTAGCTGTATGCTAGTCCGCGAGATCAAGCGACCCAGAGATTAACAAAAATTTAAATAAATAAATAATAATAAAAAATAAGATAAAAATAGTCTCCAAAAATTAAAAAGAGTAAAAACGCAACGCGCAGGTGAGGTAGATTCGAAGGCGAAAGTGCAGAAGTGCAATGCCCAGATAAGAGATTGACGAGTGCTCAACTGTGAATGGAAATACAGAATAATCTACTTTGTTAGCCAATTAATTTAGGCGGAACAAAATTCTCTTGCCAAGATTGAGTTTGTATCCAGAGTATTGTCCAAACGACCCGGAGAGCTCTAAAATTGCTGGAATAGATGTCTCAGGATCTGTAAGATACAAAAGGAGATCATCCGCATACAAGGACACTTTGTGAGTAGTACCGTACGAATGATCCCCTTGATCTTTAAATCTGCCCTAAGCAACAGAGCCAAGGGCTCCATTGCAAGATTGAACAAAAGGGGGCTAAGGGGGCACCCCTGATGACCTCTATACCTCTATGTAATGGAAAATATTCTGAGGTTATGTTATTAGTGCGGACAGAAGACCGTGGAGCTGATTACAGAATCCTGATCCACAATATGAAGTTGGGTCCAAAACCAAATTTGGCAAGCACAGAAGACAGATATGGCCACTCAACATAGTCAAAAGCCTATTCGGCATCAAGTGAAATTATTAATTCAGAGTGTGTGGCTGCGTATATGATCTGTCGAGTGGTCAGAATATAAAATGTTGAACAAGCGATGGGCATTGAAATATGACTGACGATTTGCTATGAAGCCTGTTTGGTCTTCATGAATAATAGTGGGCGCTACCTTTTCAAGGCGAAGCGCAAGTCAGAATCTTGTAATCAACATTCAATAAACTAATGGGACAGTAGGAGCCACATTCCTGAGGGTCCTTACCTTTCTTTAATATCACAGCAATTGTGGCTTGAGACAAGGTCTGTGGCAATTTGAAGGTTTTATGAGTTTCGAAGAAAACATCACTTAGTAACGGGACAAGTTTGTTTGCAAATGTTATGTAAAATGCACACGAAAGTTCGTCTGGCCCTGGTGCCTTGCCGCTTTGGAGAGATGGATTGCTTGTGAAATTTCAGCTGCTGTCAAGGGACCTTCGAGCTGTTCAAGTTGGTCTTGCACAATAGTAGGGATATGAATCTTATCCAGAAATAAATCTATTTCAGCACGTGAATGATTAATTCGGGAGGTATAGGGGTCCTTATAAAACTGCTTAAAAGTATCGTTTATCTTTTTGGTCTGAATCTAATCTTATGTCTGATGACAGATTGACAAAGCTGATGGGAAAGAAGTCTCCCTGCCTTTTCCCCATGTTCATAGACATGATGTCTTGTCCTAAGCAGGAGCCTCTCATTTTCTTTAATTGAAAGAGCTTCAAATTTGGTTTGGAGGAGAAGCCTCTGCTTATACAAGTCAGCAGAAGGTCCGTTTACATATTGTGAATCGATGTTTGCTATGAGCTTGGTTAATTCTCTGAGTCTTGCACTGCGGTTTTTGTTTTTGTTTTTAGCTGAAAAGGATATTGGCCACATAGGTAAGCCTTTAGATATATATGGGGTGTTATTGGTTTCTAGAAAAAACTCAATGTGATAGTTGATAAATTTACAGAAGTCTTCAACTGCTAGTAGCGAAGAATCAAATCTCCATGTCCATTGCGGTGCTGACACATTCGGAAATTAAATTCCAATGTGAAGTGGGGCACGGTCAGATATTACAATTGCAAGGTATTTACACATGGTCACCTTTGAAATAAGGCGATTGTTCAAAAAAAAATAGTCAATCCTCGAGTAAGAGTGGTGTCCAGGAGAAAAGAAAGAAAAATATTTTCCTGAAGGCTTGACAGCACGCAACGTGTCTGAGACACCATAGTTCTTAAGAAATGTACCAAGCACAGAAGCTGCCATAGACGTAAATATGATTTACGTGATTTAGATCACATAAATCTAAATATGATTTAGATCACGTAAATCAGATTTACAGGTCTAAATCACGTAAATAAGATTCACGTGATTTAGACCTGTCAAGCATTGGATCGAGAAATAAATTCATGTTCCCTCCCATAATCAAGTAATGTGTGTTCAAATCTGGTAGTGTGAAAAATTATGGGTTGTCCCAATTAGGAGCATAGACATTCACCATTACTACCGGGGTGTTATGTAGTTTCCCAGTAACAATCACAAAACGTCCACTGGAATCGTTTGTTACACTGGTAGAGACAAAGGGGAATTTTTTCCTGATTAGAATTGCAAATCCCCTACACCTTGAATTGAATCCAGAATGGTAAACATGAGGAAGCCAACTTTGAGACAGTCTTTGTCACCTGCTCTCTGAAGCTGATCCGAGATTGGTCGTTACCTGAGCCCTGAGCCCTGAGCAGTTGTGATGTCATTTTCAGTCAACAGAAGTGACAAAATGGCCACCCCCTGAGATGGCTAAAAAGGGGTGGATTTTGCTGCTTAACTCATATTCCACAAACGCAATATTAATCAGAATGCCGTGTTTCAACTAGTGGGCCTGCTGGGAACATATTTGAAAAAAAATATGTTTGGGTAGATTTTTCTCTTTAATAAGATGCCCAAAAACTAGTGCTGTCAATCGATTCAAATATTTAATTGTAATTAATCAACATTTTTCATAGTTAACTCGTAGTTAATCGCATGTTATTTATTGTATAAAAAATCCCTTGATTTTTCTGTCCCATTATTTTCTTGAATTTTAATACCCTTAACATGAATAAGAGGATTGATTTTCTTATGCAAATACTTTACTAAAGGGAAGTCAACCCAAACATATTATTTTTCAAGAATATGCCCTATGCAAGCCCACTAGTTGAAACAAGGCATTCTGATAAATATTGCGTTTGTGGAATAATAGTTAATCCACCGGTTTTTAGCCATCACTGGGGGTGGCCATTTTGTCACGTTTGTCGACTGAAAATGACATCATAATTGCTCAGGGCTCAGCTAACGACCAATCACAGCTCACCGGTTTTCTGAAACTGAGTCATGATTGGTCGTTATTTGAGCCCTCAGGGCATCTGTGATGCCATTTTCAATCGACAGAAGTGATAAAATGGCCGACCCCTGAGATGGCTAGATTTTGCTGTTTGACTCATATTCCACAAAACCAATATTAATCAGAATGCCTTGTTCAACTAGGGGGCCTGCATAGAACATATTCTTCAAAAAAATGTTTGGGTTGACTTCCCCTTCAATTGAAAAAACAAGCATTGGATTCAACTCACACAAATAGCCCCAGCGCTTTCAAAGACAGACGCCCACGCACACATATGTGCACACACACACACACACAGTCATTTACATTGTTGTTGTTCTGACAGATATATTTATTGTTTCTCGAGAGGGATTGTTGCCCAAGTACCGCATGGTTTTCTGGATTGTGCGTAAAATTGGACTACGAGGATTAGAACTACGAGAGCAGTCATTATACGGATGTTACTTTTATTGCGCTCTGGCAATGACTTCGACTAAAAAGATTATTACTCGCTGCTTGAGTGTCTAAAAAAGGTATTTTGTTTATTAAAATTCTGTTGTGGGTATATTTTAATGTTAATTGTGTCAGATAAATGAATGAGAAAGAGTTGGTGAACCGCTGAGATTGTCCCGTGCGGCCCTCGCGTGTTTCGTGCTGTTATAAAATACACACATATTAGTTTGTATTTATTATTTTTCTAAAATTCTGCAATATTCTTTTGTGAGTTAAGAAGAAACGAGAGAGAGATGTGAATTAGAGCGAGGCTGTTCCCTTCTGAATAAAGACGCAACAAAGCATTGTCCTGCCGTGTCAGTTGTCTTTAGCAAGGAAGACGCCAGAAGAAATACATAAAGTCAAACCTATATTGTAACCTACCATACCACGGCCTCCGAAGACAAGGAAGAACAACTTTTAATAGTTACACCACCAACGCATACGTCACGACAATCACCGGGGAAGAGGGACTCAGCCGTGCATGTGTCAGCCGAGTAACTCATCCTCATCGTCAATATTTTGAAGCACATGTAACTCTACTCTAAAGCTTTTTTTTAAGTATACATGTATAGATCATAGGCGGCACGGTGGTCGACTGGTTAGCACGTCCGCCTCACAGTTCAGAGGTCGTGGGTTCGATCCCGGCTCCGGCCTCCTTGTGTGGAGTTTGCCTGTTCTCCCCGTGCCTGCTTTTCTCCGGGTACTCCGGTTTCCTCCCACATTCCAAAAACATGCATGGTAAGTTGATTGGACTCTCTAAATTTCCCCTAGGTGTGATTGTGAGTGCGGATGTTTGTCTCTGTGTGCCCTGCAATTGGCTGGCAACCAATTCAGGGTGTCCCCCGCCTACTGCCCGAAGACAGCTGGGATAGGCTCCAGCACGCCCCGCGACCCTTGTGAGGAGAAGCGGTATCGATAATGGATGGATGGATGGATGTATAGATCATGGTGACCAGCAGCCTTTATCAATACAGCCGCTGGTTGCTATGGAAACCTTAATCACACGATCCAAAAAATTGACGGCGTCAAAAGGGGGTTTGATTCACGCCAAAAATAACACGCTAAACTGACACGCCTACCAACAACAGATCATCAGAGTCTGATTAATTGCCAGCTGAATTTTATAAACATTTCTGGGATATTTTATCACCACTATTCATTAAAGACATTAATCAGAATGCCTTGTTTCAACTAGTATACCTGCATAGAACATTTTCTGGAAAAAAATATCTTTGGGTTGACTTCCCCTCCGAAAGTTACTACAGAAATCAAACCGACTACCAGCATACCTACTCATATGAATATGGCAAGCACAACACTTGTATTAAAACAAAAAAAGATCCCTTCTAGTTACCACCCAATCTCAATCATTTGTGACTTAAAAGTCCTTACCAAAAATCATGCATATAGAATAGAAACAATCAACCCCATTTTTATCCACCATGATCAAATTAGCTTTATCAAAAATAGACTTGCCTCAGAGACCTGTCACAAAGTCAGTCAAACCAAACAATAAACGTGTCATTAGATGCAGAGAAAGCATCTTACAAAGTAAAGTGGCGCTTCCTGTTCAGTTCACTACATAAATTTAGTTTTGGAGAGTCGTTCATCTGTTTGATTATTATTTTTTGAACTGCACCGAAGGCCAAAATAATCACAAATGGGATCACCTCACAAAATTTAACACTTCAACAGGGAACTAGGCAATGACTCCCACTCTCAGCATTACTATTTGCTATTTTCATTTAACCCTTTGCAGCAGCAATACGACAAAACAGTCAAGTTAAAGGAATTCAAGTAGCCGATATACAACATAATGTTAGATTAAAACTCAGATGATCACTTTTATACAAACAGAACCTCGCTGTATCACTGTAGGAAACATTCTAAATTATTAACAATGGCTACCTCACTACTCAATAAACTGGAATAAATAAACTAGTTTATCATCGTATGGAAACTCTACAGTATAAAATAACACCCTCCCACTCCACATTAGCAATATAATTTTGAAGTTATTACTCCCTTGACATGGATTTTCCTGGCTGATAAGATTCACTTAACATGTTGATATTTGGAAAAATCACCAAGGTTCCACCATTCTACCATTTCTTCAACCCACTCCACTCAACACTTTCCTCGCTTTAACCCAGGGGTTTCAAACAAATTTTTGTCGTGAGCCATATCATAGTCATGGTCTCTTGGAGGGCCATTATTACTCAACCCTTATACTGTAATCACATACATGAAACAGGCGGCACGGTGGTGGACTGGTTAGCACGTCCACCTCACAGTTCAGAGGTTGTGGGTTCGATCCCGGCTCCGGCCTCCCTGTGTGGAGTTTGCATGTTCTCCCCGTGCCTCTGTGGGTTTTCTCCAGGTACTCCGGTTTCCTCCCACATTCCAAAAACATGCATGGTAGGTTAATTGGACACTCTAAATTGCCCCTAGGTGTGATTATGAGTGCGGATGTTGTTTGTCTCTATGTGTCCCATTATGACATTCGATTTCATGTACTGTACATGTTTGAGATAAACACTTCACTAAGACACAATGGTTCTTCTGTCACTGTTAAAATTGGCTTTGGGTCTTTAAAAGATCTTTGAAAAATTCAGTATTCAATATATCACTTTTTTTTTTAAAAACATTGACACTTTTACAAATTACCACAAACAGTCAGTTCCTTCAGTTTTTTTTTTTTTTTTGAAGCTGCAAGGATCACTGCTGTTCTCACTTGTGTATCTCAACACACTGTATAGTGGAGAATCTTATAGCACAAACACTGCAACTGAATGGTTTCTTTCCAGTGTGTGTTCTCATATGCTTTATTAAAACTGATGTCCGAGAGAAGCTTTTGCCACAATCTGCCCTGCGATTGGCTGGCAACCAATTCAGGGTGTCCCACGACTACTGCCCGAAGACTGCTGGGATAGGCTCCAGCACTCCCCGCGGCCCTTGTGAGGAGAAGCGGTTTAGAGAATGGATGGATCGACATACAAGAAACAAATTATGGTCAAGTTTTAAAATCAGAAGCAAGTAAATAATTGTTTGTTCAACTATTCATTTTTTTTAAAGGAGGGAATGGTAACAAAAGATGCTTGCAATATCTCAGATATCAGTGTTGTTAAAAGTGAATAAGTTTGCATGAAACATGACTTGCCTTCGTGGGCCACATAAAATTATGTCTGGGGCTGGATCTGTCCCCTCGGCCTTGAGTTTGACACTTGTGCTTTAACTCGACAAATATCAGAAACCTTATATGAACGGCTTTTCAATTGTGGGAAAAAAACTCATATTCATGTTTATTTACACAGATCCAGTTGCAATCTAGGCTGGCGTCTACTCAACCTGATTGCTGGGTTCTTCCCTTGTTCTGGTAATCTAAAGCCCTATGTTATACGCCACCTGCATGACATTGCTACGGACCATGAACACCATTACCAAGGTATAGCAGTATTCATGAAAGCTGATTCCTTTATAGATTATACAAGTGAGACTACTTTTGCTTTTAGGGCTTCTCCCATTCATGCCTCAAGGCCGTATCTCACTGGGCAGCAAAGGCCTCGTAAAACATTGCAAACGTGTTTGCATATAGTTTTTCTTACCGCAAGACAGTTTTCTTGTTGTAAGGAAATTTTGAACATGTTCCTTGCAAATCCATTGTTTGGCTAACATTGGTAACACCCTCGTTAGCCTTTAAACCGGTGTAAGGCGTGTCGTCAGCGTTCGTTTTGATTTGACAAAGAAGAAGACAAAGACCCCCTGGGGTTTTGAGGATGTTGTGGACGTTCATGCCGAGGTCCCGGCCGAGGAAGAAGTCCCGTCAGTTTCAGAAGATGTTGCGTACTTCACTGTTGCTGCTGAACTTGCAGGTAACTCCTCTTCCTCAACCTCAGATGAGAAAAAAAGAGGTTGAGCTATTCTTGCACATTGGCCGACTAAGAAATGTCAGGTGACATTTTTTAAGAGTGCTCAATGTTTTACAACACGTTTGGATGACTTAAAAGACAGTGATAGGAAAAGAGAGGTGGTAAAGCAGATGGCGAAAGAGAAATATGAAGACGAGGGCAGCGCTGCACCAAGCTGCAAGTATTAAAGTTTTGTTTTTTGTTAACATTCCCTAATTGTCGCAAAGCATCGCTAATAGTCGCTAATGACAGCGACCACCTGCTTTTCATCAGAAAAGTTGGCAATTCCAACATTCGCCACCCTTGGAAGCCTTCACTGCTCAGTGAGATACAACCTTATGTCTTTTTTTCACGGCTGGTCTTGAGCACTTTTCTTATACACACTTTCTCCAATCTAGAACTCTTACACCCACCACATGTTAGGTGGGAATGAATGCAGATTACCAAAGAGGTGTAAATCATTGACATTGTTGGCTGCATGGAAATCCTTAAACATACTTTTCTTCTTACTTGTTAAAGTATTTTAAATATTTTTTAAAAGAGTCCCTTGTTTTAATCCCCATTTGCATGCTATCTTTTAATTTATCTAGGCTGATACTTGATTTTAATCATATTATTGAATTATTTTAGATGATTTTTGTAATGTCTTATTTTGTTTCTCTTTCTCTAATACTCTTAATGTTTTATGTAAAGCACTTTGAATTGTCTTGTACATCAAATGTGCGATACAAAAACTTGCCTTGCCTTGCCGTGGCTAAATAAATAAAAACTTGGACAGAAATACACCTGGGAGTTGTTTTAAATTGTTAAAAATACATTGTCGTCTTTAATGTAAAACTGAGTCTTAAAGGGGTAAATCATTACAGATGTCTTCAAATCAATGATATTTTTGCAAACTATTTCATATGATTACATTATAGTGTATTAAATTATCAAAGTAATGAAATGTAGCATCTCTTTTGGTTCCTGTAATTGTATTTGCCCTCAGAGCTGGCATCTGTGTGTCAGGATAACCTTCAGCGA
This sequence comes from Filicampus tigris, assembly GCF_054856515.1. Lineage (NCBI taxonomy): Eukaryota > Metazoa > Chordata > Actinopteri > Syngnathiformes > Syngnathidae > Filicampus > Filicampus tigris. The sequence continues at coordinate 15,103,902 of NC_141235.1, read as the reverse complement.
TCTCTCAATTTTGGTGGTCGCCGTAACATCCCTTCACATATTGAGCTGGAGGCCAACCTGGCAAGTAGAACTATTGTTTTTTACACATTAAAGTACTGTACAAAAAATGCTCTCTAAATTGAGAAGAAGCAAACTACTCTATTTGCAGTATTATTCATCTTACATGTTTTTTGTGTTGCGTTGTCTTGTCTTTTCTTGTGTTGTGTTGTTTTGTTTTGTTTTGTGTTGTGTTGTTTTGTTTTATTTTTGCAGGCTGGCAAATCTGCACAGCTCATTTCTATCCAGCTGCCAGGACAGGTGAAATTCCCTATCAAGATACATAGTTTCAGTGTAGGTATTACATTCTGCCATCAGAGGATCTGTGTTTATAAGAGTACTTGTTCAACTCAGCATGGTCAAATACAGTATTTTGATCCCTCAGATTACAAAGGAAAATAGCCATCTTGATCACATTACACTTCCAATATGCATGTTAATTATGAGGATAGACATGTAAATGTCTCAAAATGCCATGCCAAAAACAAACAGAAATTTGGTCATATATGAGTAATTTTTTTCCTTGAGTCATATTTAAAGGATTTCATCACATTACTTCCAAATTTGAACCAGCTATACTATATGGTGGTGATGTCGTTATATTGTAGATGTTTTTGTTTTCTTCAAACCAGCAGTGCAACTTTCTCTTGTTCTTGCTGACAGTCCTGTATCGAACGGAAGTGCAAGAGAACTATGGAATTATTTATGTGGCTCTACAACTTTCACTTACACAAAAAGGCAGCAACTGGGATTTTTCTTTAATAGCCAACCAAACTTTGAGGCAAATGTCAATCACTGTTATCCATCCCAACTTGTGAACTTATTCCATCTTTTTGACTCTGTGATGTGGTACAGTCATTTTAGTCTAAAGCCTAAAATTGTAAAGCCCAAAGTGAAGCCAACTAACTTTGAATCCTTTTGCTTTTAGTCTCTGACAGTGTTCCGTGGCCCTTTTGTCACAAGCCTGAATGTTCCCAATGATTTTAAAGGGAGTGAGTCCTGAGACATACAATACAATACAATTTTATCTATATAGCGCATTTCACAACAGCTACAGCTGTAACAAAGCACTTTACATACAACAACAAAATAGCCATTATGCAACAAGTTAAATCAATAAATTAACACAAAACACTATGTACAATAGACACGGGAAAAACAGCAGAAAATTTGTCAGTCTCAGGTCAGACCAAAAGCCGACCAATATATTGTGACAATTTATATATATATATATATATCTATATATAGATATATAGATATATAGATATATATTCATTCAGATATCGTAACATCCCTAATAGTCAATCATGGTAAGCCCCCGAAAACAAGACACACTCTAAAAACAGTTGTGTTAAAAATAACAACCTTTTGGGTCAAAAATGGACCGATCCACTATATGGGTCAATTCGACCCACTTTCTTGCATTGTTTTGTACAATACAGCCCAATTTTTGGGGTTGTTTTGTACAAAACTACCAATTTTCGGGGTTGGTTTTGCAAAAAACAAACCAGAAAATTGGGTCAACTTGACCCAAGTAGTGGATCTGTCCATTTTTGACCCCAAATTATGTTATTTTTAACCCAACTGTTTTTAGAGTGCAGAGTGCAGACCTCAAGCACTTTTGTGAACAAGCCTTTCATCTTGTTTCATGGAATTGTGACAGGTCTAGAATCCCCTCAATTATTAATGTGGAGTCAGCCAGAAAATTATTTGATGACACCTTTTTCGGGATCATAAAGCAAGTTTCCTCCGCAGGTGTCCAGGCTCTCCCTTATAGATAAGGTGAGAAGCTTGGTCATCTGGGTGGGGCTCCGAGTCAAGCTGCTGCTCCTCTGCATACAGAGGAGCCAGATTAGATGGCTCAGGCATCTTGTCAGGCTGCCTCCTTGACGACTCCCTGGTGAGGTGCTTTGAGAACATGTCATTGGGAGGAGGACCTAGTGACAGGACACGCTGGAGTGATTATGTCTCCCGATTGGCCTGGGAACACTGCAAGATCCCCCCTGAAAAGTTGTTTGTTAGGTTTTCTGGGCAACTTCCCCATTTTACATTCAATTTGTCCAGGTCAGAGGAGAATACAAACAGATTTTCCCTCTCTCATATCTTTGACTGATTTCTCAAGGACTTCAGGCAGAACCTCTGCTCATTTTGCACTTATAAACACAGGGTATAATGTCCAGGTCAATTCAGATTTTTTTATGCCCTTATGTGATACATTACATTTTTTGTCAATTTGAACAATACAATTCTGATTTCATTTTTTTTTTCAAAATATGACCCAGGCTTCCTCATTAGTGGCTATAAATCGGATATACAGTATATCCAATGCCAGTGCAGTCTTGACGCTTAGGTTGTGCTCTTCCAACATTAATCATCAAAAGTCAAGAAAACACCAGTTATTTGACAAAATGGGCAGGCCCGAAAAGCTATGGTGGACAAAGGAGCACAACAAGTGGTTAATATATGGGGCGACTGGTCAATTTAACCACAAATCGGCACACAATTTGCCATAAATGCATCAGGTTGACAGGCCGCATTATTATTTTACGGCCCTAAATGGAGTGTTTGGTGGGACACACTGTAATCTGTATTTATTTATGTATTTGTTTGTTTATTTGTCCTCAAGATGGCAGCAGATGTGGTAAACGAACTCTGCAAAGAAATGAGCATCTCCAATCTCTCTGAAATGAAAGAATTCTCAGTTTTCGCCAACCGCCTGCAAGGTACAGCTCAGACCTACTTGACATTTTACTTTGACATGCTGCTGTTTATCATTCATACTGCCTGCCTATGACACAGAGGCTCAACTGTACATGTCCAGCCTGTTTATAAAACATGTGTCTCAGGCATAACTGGCCTCTGCTGCCTCACAGCATGAAAGCTATGAAAGCAAAAGGTTTTTCTATCTTGCTTGACCTTTACAGAGTTATATTTCAGTTAGTTACAATGACAATACTTTAACTGTCCCAGGGTAAAGTGTTTAGGTCATGGTGATTCAGTTGGTGAAAATGGAGTGTAAGCATTTTTTTTTTCTTTTTGGTATCTGTTATAAACTGATGAAACACTGTTTTTGAAGAGCAATTGTGGACCTCTTTCAGATGGAATGGTGCGCCCTCTTCATTCTAATGAGTACCTGATGGACTTTTTGCTGGATGATGGCTCCATCTTCTTGTCATTAAGAAGAGTGATGTGGCAAAGCCCTCTGTGCTTCAACAATGATGTATATGTGGAGTTTCACTATCAACAGGTAAGTTACCAGTTTCTGTCTCCCTCTCTGTATAGTCAGTTGCAAGAAATGGTCAAGTATAGTGAAGAATGGTGGTGCCAGCATCATACATTGGGACTGTTTTTCTTCAGCTGGACTTGGGGATTTAGACAAATTAGAAGGAATTATGAAAACATGTCAGGAAAAGCCTACTAAAATTCTGAAATGTAGTTGGGTGTTGGCCTATGGGTGCTCTCCACCTTAGTTTGATTGCGTGACACACCTCCTGCCCCATGATTGGTTAATTGGATGGAAGACCTTGTATGTATATTTGACCATTTCCTTAAAAAAACAAAACAAAATGCTGTTACTTTGTTGGCAAGACCAACGTGAGTGTTTGATTCCTCCTGTATGCCTACATAGCGTTCTAGCCCATGCATTGCCGCCGATTGTCAACAGATTATGGGCCTAGAGTGCTGAAACTATGGCGAAACAGGAAAGAAGTTCGCGTTGGGCGCGACTGCCGTTTGACGGAGACGAAGAAAAGTTTGAATTATGGGAAGCAAAGTTAATGGGACATCTCCAACTACAGAAGCTCAAAGACACTCTAGAAACTGAACTGCCTCTTACCGCATCATGTGAAGAGTTGAGAAAAATGCGGGGATTTACGCTGAGCTCATTCAGTTCCTGCACGATAAAAGTTTATAGCTTGTAATGTGGGAGGTGTCAGATGACGGATAAAAAGTCCTCGATATTCCACGAAAGTATTATGCGGGTTCAGGAAAGCAAAGAGTGATAAGTCTTTACACTGAATTGACCACACTGCAAAAGTCAAGCGATGAAACAGTGACTGATTATATCGTTCGAGCAGAACGGGCCGTAACTGCACTGGGAAAAGCAGATGAGGTTTTGAGCAACAGCCTACACGTGGTTATGGTGTTGAAAGGGCTGCCTGAGACATTTAAACCCTTCGCCATTTATGTCACACAAAGCGATGAGACAATTACATTTTCTGAGTTCAAAGTGAAGCTCAGGAGTTTTGAATAAACTGAGAAAATGCGCACTACCGCATCGGAGGACAATGTAATGTGTGCGCAAACCTGGTCGGACCGCGGTGCCCAAAGCGCGTGTGCGACCAGAGCGCACAGCGACCATACGCTGTCTGCTACCGTTGCGGCCTACGAGGACATCTGAGAAGGTTCTGTCGAGAGCAGAGGGAGAAGACTGACCACTACACTGCGAGTAGCGCTCTACGTTCCCTCATTTCCCCAGAACATCTTCTCTGTGAGAGCAGCCACTGAGAGTGGGGCTACTGTGATCTTCAGGAAAGTAAATGACGTCCTACAGCACAGAGACGGTACTGGGTTTCACATACATGAACATAATAGGCTATATTATTTGCCCGTTGTAAATGACCAATGTGATCAAAGTAAGAGCTGTTTTGATTTGAAAACATGGGATGAAATCCAAGGACATTGTAATTTTGATGATGTTCAGAAACTCCAAATGTTGTTGATGGCATGACTATTAAGGGGAAAATGGATAAGTCTAAACTGAGCTGTGAAGTCTGCACTCAAGGAAATTTTTTACAGAGCTTCAACAGGAAGCCTTATCCACGGGCCAAAAATGCATTAGAGTTAGTCCACGCAGACCTAGAGGGTCCAATTGACCCAGTATCCAGATCAGCACAGGTATGCACTGTCATTTACAGATGACTAATCTAGCACAGTGGTTATCTATTATCTCAAAAACAAGAGTGATACTGTGCTAGCAACAGAGCAGTTCATAGCAGATACCGCCCCTATGGAAGAATCAGACGTATCAGGTCAGATAATGGTGCTGAATTTACAGGTAAAGAGTAACAACCGCTATTGAGAAGAAATTGTATCAGACATGAGACGTCATCACAATATACACCACATCAGAATTGCACTGCGGAGCGCCAATTTAGGACTCCCTTTGACATGGCCAGATGTATGCTCTTAGAGAGCAAGCTACCAAAGAAATTATGGCCATATGCAGTGCAGACTGCATCTGTAATGAAAAATAGATGTTTTAACAACCGCACAAAACAAACACCTGACATGATGCTAACTTGGAGATGTCCAAACATGTCTAGAATGCAGACGTTTGGAACAGAGTGCTATGCCTACAAACAGGATAAGAAAAAGCTAAATCCAACGAGTGAGAAGGGATTCTTTATAGGGTATGACAGGAAAAGCCCAGCCTACATGTTTTTCTATCCTGAGAGTGGAAAGGTGAGGAAGCGACAGTGTAGCAGATATGTATCAGCTCATGCAACAACAGACAGACATTACGAAAATGCACGCTAAAAACCAGGAACTGTTTCGCTTGCCATAAAGTGCCAGTGTTCAGTGGAGAACCGCTAGAGTTCAGATCATTTATAAGAATCCTTAATCATGCTGTTGATACTCGATCCGACAGCTACCCAGATAAGCTGTATTTCTTAGAGCAGTATACCAGAGGTACGCCTCGAGACCTCGTGAAGAGCTGCCAACATATGACTGCTGAGCGCAGTTACGAAAAGGCGGTAAGGCTGCTTCATGATAAGTATGGAGACCCGCTGAAAATCACCACAGGCTTATATAAACAAGGCCTGCAAGTGGCCAGTGATAAAAAGAGAAGATGGCAATGCTTCAACTGCGTTCTCAATGTTTCTGGTGAGCTGTCACAACGTTATGGAAGATGTGGATTATATGGAAGAAATGGACAATCCAACAACGATGCGGGCAGTCCTTGCCAAACTGCCATTCAAAATGAGGGCAAAATGGAGACTCCACGCATATGATATACAAGTCAGCCGTGGTACACGAGCCAAGTTTACAGATTTAGTGACCTTCAATGCCATGTCTGATCCTCTTTTTGGAGACCTCGACAGCACAGCAGCAGAAAGGAAGGACACTAAGAAAACTCTGAAACAAAAAGACACAAAGATGGGAATCAGCTTTGCAACTAATGCCAAACAAGTTGAGTGTTGTAAACTAAGAGAAGACCCACTTAAAGAAAGTGTGGAATTTCTGAAGAAAAATGGCTTCTGTTGACGGCTGCTTGGTGAAAGGTCACCTCTCTAAGGAGTGTAAGAAGAAAATGACGTATGAACACTGTTCTCTGAAGCATCCTAGTGTGCTACATTTTGTAAAGCAAGACAAAAGAAAGGAGATTACAGAAGAAGTTGCTTTATAAGATGTCCCCAACTACCAAGATAATGGAGCCAGTGCAAACCCTCCACGACACGAAGAGACAAGCGCCTGCACTGGGGACGGAGATGATTGCAAGCTCGCTATTATGCCCATCCTAGTTAAGAATAAAAAGAGCAACAAAGTTGTGGAGGTGTATGCATTCATTGACCCCGGCAGCAGCGCAACATTTTGTACAGAGACACTAGCAGAACGGCTGAATGTCCAGGGGAGAAAGACGGAGCTATTTTTAAGCACCATTAACGCAAAGAACCGAGTGGAATGTTATATTCTTATTTATTTCAGTGGGTTGGAAGAGAATGCCTTCATTGAACTGTCGAAAGTGTTCAAACATAGGAGCATCCCAGTCTCCACAAAGAATGTTCCACAACAAAAGGACATCGAAAAATGGCCATATCTAAGCGAAGTCAGATTGCCCCATATTAACACCGAAGTAGAACTCCTGATTGGAACAAGAGAACCCAGGCTACAGGACCCATGGAACGTAATCCATAGCGAAGCCAACAGACCATATGCAGTCAAAACTGCACTTGGTCAGATTCTAAACAATCCACTAGAGAAGCCGACCAACACCACAGCAGACAGAAATAAACATTCAGTTAACAGAGTTGCTGTGGACAATGAGAATGTTGAACAACTGCCTCTTCAGCAATATAACCACGACTTTCCTGAGCGGAAGTGCGAAAGTTAGAGGTCACAAGAGGATCACCGTTTTATGGCCTCATGATTGGTTAATTGGGTGTGGAACACATTGTATGTATATTTGACCATCCATCCATCCATTATCTGTACCGCTTATCCTCACAAGGGTCGCGGGGCGTGCTGGAGCCTATCCCAGCTGTCTATGGGCAGTAGGCGGGGGACACCCTGAATTGGTTGCCAGCCAATCGCAGGGCACACAGAGACAAATATCCGCACTCACAATCACACCTAGGGGCATGCATGTTTTTGGAATGTGGGAGGAAACCGGAGTACCCGGAGAAAACCCACGCAGACACGGGGAGAACATGCAAGCTCCACACAGGGAGGCCAGAGCCGGGATCGAACCCACGACCTCTGAACTGTGAGGCGGACGTGCTAACCAGTCGACCACCGTGCCGCCCTTATATTTGACCATTTCCCTGAAATTAAAAAAACGCTGTTACTTTGTTGGGACCAGTCTCGCGTGAGTGTTTGGTTCCTCCTCCTATGCCTACATAGTGTTTTAGCCCACGCATAGCCGCCGATTGTCAAAATTGGGGCTTATGAGCGGAACTTTAAACGGTGCCAAATGTGCGTGCGAGTGTATGCGTGTGTGTGTGACTCCAATTTAACATGATTTTGAATGTGATTTGTTAAGTCTGAAAAACAGCCACATCCTAGTTATTAGAGTGCACACTTGTGTACCCACATTATTTCCGTCAGCCAATCCTCCATCAAGCGTCTCCAGTTGGTCCAAAATGCTGCTGATCGCCTCTTGACTGGTACTCATAAGAGGGCGCACATAACTCCTACTCTGGCGTCCCTTCTCTGGCTCCCTGTACATTTTAGAGTTTAGTACATTTAGACTTTTGCTCCATGTACAGCACTTTGTATGCAGCGTTGGTTGTCTTAAAGTGCTTTATAAGTACAGTTGAGTTGACTTGAGAATTATGTGCTGTAAATTACTGTATACTATTTGCGAATCTATTATACTATTCGCCATGTGCATCCACATGGGCACCTCGCAGAAAGAGGAGAGGGGTGCTAAATGAATATGCCAAGAATAAATCCTTCATAATAAACACAATACAAGGGATGTGACAGCATTTTATAAAGATCACTGTTCCTGAACCTTTTTTCACGGGGGGCCTGACAAACCTTTCGCCTGGGTGTTGAGCAAAGCTGAACTAGATGTCACAGTCAGGTTTTATTTTAGAATGAATGAATGGTAATGTAAACACAGAGCTGGGCACTTTACCCTTTTTTACCTGTCCGGCTGCGACCGTCCACCCTTGACCTGGGTACCCTTCCGGCCGCGACCCCCTGCCCTTATTCATAAAAATGATCACCCGCCGCCACGGGAGAGATGCTAAAGAAAAAGGTTTATTTAAAGATCATTAGCTGGCTAATTTACTATTCAAACCCGCAGTGGACACGATTCAAACATGCTTCAACAATTCCTGATGTGTGCGTGGCATGTGTCGCAGACCTGTCGCCAACAGCACAATGCTGGTCATGTGAATCAATGCGGCAGTTGTCGCTCGCTCCGACGCGGCAGTAGAAAGAAGCCTAAAAAGAAGCCTTTCACCGAATAGACTGAGATGAAATTTGGCTGCCTCGCAACCACGTCACACGCATGAAGGACGATTAGTGGGCCGGACTAAAATCCACTTCCAGCCATGCTTAGTCCAGCCCTTTTTTAAAATTTGTCAGCCCCCAGCCCCCATCCCATAAATGGGCATTCGGCCGGGCCGGATGCTCTGACTGGTCCGGCCCCGGGACGGACTGCCCAGCTCTGTATAAACAGAAGCTGACAGTTAAATAAGACACAGAAGTGTCAGCAGTACGAATGTGTCCTGGGACTGCTATCTTGTAGCACTTAAGATTATGTTCAACAAGAACTCAATGCAGGTCGACTGGTTAGCACGTCCGCCTCACAGCTCAGCGGTCGTGGGTTCAATTCCGGTCGCCGCCTTCCTGTGTGGAGTGTGCATGTTCTCCCCGTGACTGTGTGGGTTTTCTACGGGTACTCCGGTCTCCTCCCACAGTCCAAAAACATGCATGGTAGGTTAATTGGACACTCTAAATCGCCCCTAGGTGTGATTGTGAGTGTGTGTTTGTTTGTCTCTATGTGTCCTACGATTGGCTGGCAACCAGTTCAAGGTGTACCCCGCCTACTACCCGATGACAGCTGGGATAGGCTCCAGCACGCCCGCAACCCTAGTAAGGATAAGCGGTATAGACAATAGATGGATGAAGAACTTTCATTGTTTGAGCCATTTGGCCGGCAGATAAATTTGTACATTCGATTTTTTAGCTCGGCCTACAATGTACTGACTCTTGCACTTACAAATATTTCACTTACATTGGTCCACTTAGGTCTATTGAGTAATAATCTCAGCATCATTATAGGCTATGTTAATTTTCTGTAGGACAGTTTTATTGTAATCTGACCACAGATGTGCTGCATTGAGAGAGGTGCAATATGCAATAGACAAAGACATCTTTTTCCTTATTTGTTCATGCATTAAACTTGCCTTCAAGGATGTTTGCTTGTACAGTATATACAACACACAAAATCTTTTAAGGTTTTTCCCAATATAAAAAAATAAAGACATGACAAAAGAAAATAAGAAACAACAACAGGTGGATTGCTAGCAAGTCATTAACAATTTTCAAAGAATTGCACAACAACAAAAATAGCAAGGTATATATATACATACAGTATATGGATAGCGACAGATATTAGAAAACTAATAAGTCCCTGTGTGATTGAGTAGTCTCAAGAACAGTTCCCACACTTGCAAAATGCTCTCTGAATTGATTTTTGGCAAAATTAATCTGCTCCATCCTTACATAATGAGTTGTTTCATTTAACCATCTCTTGAAGCATGGGGTTTGTGGAAATTACCAATTTAATAAACTACATTTTTTGGCTACTACCATGCCAATTTTAAGAGCCTGCTTCTGGTCAAAGGCGACACCCCAGTCAAGTTGGAAGTTGGTTGAAGTTGGTAGACAGAAACACAATGGAAGTCCATTTAAAATGATAGGCGGACCGGCCTATTGGCGATTACTCAGTGATGGGCATTCCATCCCAGACGGATGCATATTTTGTGGATGGACGGATGGAGGATGAGAAGAACTTTTAAAAAGGATGGACTAAGCAAGGGTGGAATGTTTTCATGTGTTAGGTTAGGTTATTTTAAAAAGCAAGACCACTGTTCTTTTCCGCGATACCACAGAGCCGCCTTCATTAATTGCCTACACAACACTCCACGTGGGTTCCCTGCAGAGTGACATTGCACAGGCATAGTCTGCCCTCCAGTGGTTCAACACATGTAACCACAGGAGTCAGGACGCCATTTACCTGACAGAAACACGCTTAGTTAATTGCATGATGTGAAATGAATAAAAGTCTGCCTGTCTGTCTGTCTCTCTCTCTCTCCCTCAGCTGAAGGGTGACTACTTGAATGGGCTTCTCCAGTTTGTTCCTGCCGCAAATGGGTCCCAATCAGTCGAGCAGATTGCAGAACTGTCAGTCCTGCAGCACCTGTCCCAGGGACTGAAAATACAGCTTTCACTGTGAGTGTTTATCTACAACAGTCATGTCCAAAGTCTGGCTTGGGAGCCAAATGCTGTGGCCCATGTTCAAATTTCAACTGGCCCACTGTACTCTGGCATAAAATTAATAATGAGTGGCCCGACAAGCAGTCGTGTTGACCACAGTACAAAATACACATGTAAAAAAAAGTTGTTTTATATTTCACCACCAGATGGCAGCAGACCTGTGGCTGCACTCTGCCTCTCCAAACACACCACTCTCAAAGTCGTGTTAGGTGTCAGAGGGAACACCTTGTTGCATGACCTTTTGTGTGGCCCTTTCCAGCCCATTTCTAAAATAGAGACTGGAGTGAAGAAACAGAAAGTCGACAGAGAGGGCTGTTGCTTCCAGGACAAGTGGAAATTGTCATATTTTTCACTGAAATGCAAAACAACTGTCTGTCGAGTTCGCTAAGAGACTGTGGCTGTTTTCAAGAAATTCAATCTTTAAAGTCACTACCAGACGAAACATGCAAACTACGACACGGTGACTGGTAACAGATACCGTGAAAAATTTAAGCAACTTGAAGCTCAATGGTCGGCCCCCACACATTTTCACCTCAACAAATCTGGCCCTCTTTGCAAAACGTTTAGACACCCCTAATCTATAGTATTTGATATACTACATCAGGAATGGGAAACTGGCCCCTTGATTAATTTCAGTCTTCTAATTAGGTCTTTTAATTAATTAAAAAAATAAATAAAGGAATGTTTTTTGTTTTGTTTTGTTTTGTTTTTACAAAACCAAAGAATTATTAAAAAACAAAAGCATTGATAAACATCCGATATACCTTTTCCATGGAAAATGAGGGAAATGGCAAAAAGAATCCTGGTAAAAATCCAAAATATAAACAATTATTGAATAAAAAAAAGAATCTGTGAATATGCGAATCCACTGTTGCTAAACTGCACTTATACCTCAATACCTGAAGTTAAGAACTTAAGTCGTTATGCGACCCCCATTTGTAAATCAAGGTAACTTTTCCCATTGAAATGAATAGAAATTTAATAATCCGTAAATCAAGGTAACTTTTCCCATTGAAATGAATAGAAATGTAATAATCCGTTCCAGCCCAAAAATTGTTATATTTAAATTTTATGATAAATATATTTTTTTCAAATTTTAATCGGTCTGGTTGAAAATCACTTCAGTACAATACAAAAATAAGTGAAAATATACTTATGAAGAAATAACACACTAAACAAACATAAGTGGTTATTGTGCTTTAAGTGGAGCGGGAGAAGGACAGTAGCTCCTCCAATGAAAAATCGTCTCCTTTCAAAATAACAATCTTAGTCAGGTGTTTTTCCTCTTTTGTCTGTTTTTTTCTAATTAGGGTTACTTTGACACAAAAACACGAACCAGGGAAACTTGTCTTTTTGCCATTAATGAATCAGACATCTAGGTGGCAGCTCTGAGAATTGTGATTGGAAGAAGCGTGCGTGTCGGCGGAACATCCGGCTGCACACAAGAAAGAATAAATCAAGTTCTCCGTTGGGAGCGGTCTGCTATTTACAATGGCCATTTCCTCACACAGGAAGCAATGAAGAGGGGTACTGTCAAGTCTCTTTGCTGATTTATCAATAATTGCGGTTAGACCACTTTTGATGGTTCTTATTTGCCTTTTCCAAACACCTCCCATGTGACTTGAGGAAGGAGTATTGATCACAAATTCACATCCATATGCCTTCAATTTTTTCAGGTCTATGTCTTTCATTGCCTCAATAAAGTCCCTCTGTACGCCTACAAAATTGGTGCCTTGATCACATGCCAATTACCTTACTATGAATCTAATAATCATGGCCCTAATGCAAGTAACACAACAGCCACAAAAACCAAACATGCCTAGTTAAACTCCTATGGAAATAATGAAGATGGACTGATTTCATATGGTAATGATTAAGATGCCTATACAGTAAGTATTCCCACCGACGGACCTCTGTCAAACGGAAATTCCCTCACCCGGAAAAAATGTATGCATGAAATTTTCTTCTACTATATTACATTAACGATCGATTCCTTACAAGGGAAGTTCCGGTATCCGGAACCTGGAACCCATAGCGAAGCCCACAGTCGCGCAAACTCAAGCAGTCACCGCTCTATACTACGGAAAAACTTTGACTGCTCCGCCATTATCGGATCAAACAGAAATTCCCTCACTTGGAGAGAAAAAAAATTATGCATTAAATTTTCTACTACTATATTACATTAACGATCAATTCCTTACAATGGAAGTTCCGGTGCTGTATCCGGAACCCATAGCGAAGCCCGCAGTAGCGCAAACTCAAACAGTTCCCGCTCGATACTACGGAAAAGCTTTGACCACTCCGCTATCATCGGCAACATGCATGTAAGTTGCTTCTTTGGCATGCGTTATACTGAAATTGCAAAAGATTTCAAATGTATTCATTTACATTTTCGTCTGGAGATCATGGCATACGAAAGAACGAAGAAGAACGGTAATGACCATGGAAGAGAGAGTGAAATGCATCCGATTAAGCGAAGCTGGACACAAAGTAACAAACATCCAGGAGACACTTGGAGTCGGAAAAACTAAAATCTACGAGACTTTGAAAAACAAGAAATCGATTCTGGCTCAGTACGATTCTGGCAGTTTGCCTGCTCAGAGGAAAATGTTTGCGGCTCGACGGACGAAGTACAGTGGCGTAAACGAACATTTTGCATGCACAAGAATCACCAGACATCAGTGATGATCAACGGGATAGTTACTTGCAATTAGCAACAAAACTGTATGATACGCAAACATTTTCAGACAGCAAAGAATGAAGCCAACACAACAATTCAAAATCGACTCATTTTTTCCTAAGTCTGAGAAAAATCAACATTAAAATACAGTACAGTTTACTGTAGTTAAATACAGTTCTGTACTTAAGTACTGTATTGTTGTTACAATTTGGTATTGTTTGGTATTTTTTTTCAACATTAGTTGGACCATGTTTGTTATACTGTACTGTATTTTGTTCATATACATGTACTTTATACTGCAGTTTTTGTTTAATACAATTTTGGGGGATTTTTTTTTTGCATTATATTGCTTGTGTTGTTAACTTATTACACATGTATTTTGTTAACATACTTGCGTGTTTATATAGGACAATGTACCGTAGTCGTTTCCCACATTAGGAAATTCCGTTATAAGGAAAGATTGGACAATGCAAATATGATTCCTTACTAAAGAATACTTACTGTATTCCTTTCATTCGTCTCACTAATAAATCCTTTAATGGGGTTAAAATGAAATGTGCCAAAGAGGTCTAATCTAAGAGTGTCTCACACTTCTTGAAAAACTGTCAGGGAAGGGGAGGCTTTGTTGGCATATCCAAAACCCAAACTGCTGGTCCTGAGTAGAACTGAATTGTCAAAATGTTATCAAGTCTAGTAATTAGTCAGACTGGCAGGCATCTCCTGGGTACATACACCCTGTCCCAATTATAGTCTCGTCATCATTATACCTTTCCTATATGTGCTTCAGTTTACCGTGAGTGCCGTCACTTCGTAGTGCAACACTGCAATTCCCCGAAGTTTGAGGTCAATTATTTTCATTGTGTAAGGTGATCCAGCTGGTGGGAGGAACTTATCACATTAATGACACACCTTTGTTGCATGCCGGTGTGTGTTCTTCATTCGGTCCTAGCTTGTACCTCAGCTTGTATGCTGCTACTGTATAAAATGACACCAGTAGAGGATGACACCAAAAGCCTGCAACACATGTCTGTACTTGGTGGATAAAATTGAAACAGAGATTCACATTGTACCGTATTTACAGTACATGACTGATGCTTTTGTTTTATGTATCCTATTTCAGGTTGGAAATAAAGAAATACTTGCCTGCTCAGCAGGGGCGGAACATGAATATGGATGAGATCCACTCTTTCTGTTTAAACAAGATCGAAACCATGAAGGCGCTCAGCCCACTCGATGCCAAAATACAATTTATTGGTTAGTATGAAGTTGCTTGTCCTTTACCCGTATCCTTGAATTATTTGTAATCAAGTTGTTTCTTCTTTGGCAGTGCTTCTGACTGGCCGATATCTGTTTGGCTTCAACAATTACTGGGCCCAGAAAGTCAGCCGACGTGGATGTCCTTCCCCTTGCATGGTCAGTGTCAACCATGATGGAGTGCTATTTCTTCACCCTAAAACACAGGTACAGAATATAAATAATATCATATGCATTTTTCACTGCAGTGTTTTGTTCAGGCCCAAAGTCCAAGTGGTCCTTATCTTAAATCACCTTTTCGAGGGCTTTCCGATTTTCAAAATCTCCCCAAGATTGAAGGGAAAGGCAAACTCCTTTGACAGATTTTCTCTGATTGTTACCTAAGTTGGACCACGTGTACTAGACAGAAGGTCAAAACTAAATTGCAAGTGGAAAAAACTAATGGCATGTGGTCTGAGTACAGTGTAACATGTTGATGACTTGCCAAAAAACACAAAATTGCAGTATGGCAGCTCCATAGGGTCAGATCTTAATCAAACTGTAGAGGCCTTCATTCACTGCAACACAAGATCTACTCTGGCCACATGGGCCAGAGCAAGGGGTTGGCAACCTTTCATCCTTATGTTGCAGCTCTGCTTGGCTTGGGAAAATAAATTATAATATATATAATCCGATTGAAGTCTGCTATTTGTCTCAAAGATGTGTATCATGTCTTCTTATTAAGTCAAAGTTTTTAACTTATTTCTTCAGACCTTGCAATTTTGCTAAATTAGCATTTGCCTTCTCCAGAAACAGCTCTTGACATGTCACTTGACGTGTCAGGAGGCAGCCGGCATAGGGGGATGCCTGCTGATACACCTGCTGCATGCCAGCGACACCAAAACTGCAGAATATCTGAACAAAGTATATTATTTGTGTTTGTTCATTTCTTTAATTGATGTTGTAAATTGTAAGATTATTGTTATATTGAAATAATACAATAAAATTATATATCGTCGCTGTCGGACGAAAACCTTGGTAGTCCAAATATGGTCAAATTCATTTTTTTCACAAATCAATTCTAATAGTCCATCCGTACTTGGTCTGTAATTTTTATGCAGTTCTAGCCAATTAAAAGTGGTGAAAATATCAAATACTCTATAAAGCAGGATTTCACGGCCGGAGGTGTGTGCAACACAATACGGAATACGGAAGTCATGTGCCGTAATGGCTGCCCTTATTTACTGTCTGGTAGTGTTTTGTTTTCCTTTTTTCTTTTTTTTTTAGACAATAACGAGTGAAAGTAGTAATGTTTGCTGGATTACGTTGGCTTGTTTGATTAATACGGATCGATAAGATGGTTCGTTGCAAAAAGACCCCCCCTTAATTGTGTGTCGTGAGATAAGACCGTTTCACTTTAAAGACGCGGTTATCTTCATTTCAGATGTCAAAAAGTGTTTGTGGCTGCCAGTGTTTTCTTTTCCATGAAAACCGGATTGAAATGGCTCTTTGAGTGTTAAAGGTTGCCGACATGGGCTAGACCGAGAGGGTTACCCCCATCACTGCCTAAAGCTTTAATTTCAATAATACTTTGGTGGATTTACAGGGCCCTGCTCCTGCAAAGTGGATCTCCATTCAAAAGTCAACCAAAAAAATGCTCTAAATTCTACTCATTCAAAATAATTTCATGAAAGATAAATCTAGGCATACAGTAATATTAGTGTTTGCTGATTCACGTTACAAATTCTTGTTACAGTCAAATCAAAGGTGCAAATCTGTATCTCTTTTCTTTGCAGGAGAAAGTGTTTCATATTCCTCTCACAGATGTTCAGTCCATGCGCACTGTGCGACCGAAAAATGCAGGAAAACTACCATCGATGGACATCAGTTATGGGTCCCCAAGTCAGCCCCAAAAAATAACAATTCATCTCAAACAGGTGATGAGTCAAATTACTTCTCTCCAGCTGACGTTGCCTTGTCCCTTTTGAATACTTTTCATTGAGTGAAATCAGTTACTGAATTGGTTGCAAGTAAAAAAAAAAAAAAAAAATCAAATTGCAAAGACTGGTTGAAAATTGTTGTACATCTCTGATTCGAATACTTAGATACACAAAATATGAGACTTAAATATTTTCGGCTCCATTGCCATACATTTTTCAATGTTTATTTTTGTTTATCTGTATTTTTCTGATTGAATATACAGTATAATGGCCTCAAAGTGAGTTGTAAAAGCTCTATTTAGAACAGCCACTAAAATCTATATATACAGCACTATTCCCAAAAAGTTAATGTGGAGTTTGTTCCCTCCTCGCTTCCCTGACCAAAGCCACGCCCCTCACAAAAGTGTGAGACATGCACTGTACGTAACGTGCACTGAGTACGAGACGACATTAAGCACAGCTTCTACTTTGGTAGAAGTAGAAGAAGAAGAATGGCGTGCTCATGTTGTGAACTTGCAAACATTAAATGTTACCGGTTTGATGATGTATTTTTGGAATGTGCTATCAATTCAAAATATAAGAAAGATGATAAGCTTACCTGATGACTCGGTGAGAATGGTGACATTGGGAGTGTGTATTCCAAGCCCAGTGATGCAGCTGTCCACGTAGGACACAACCGTTGCTTACAGTATCTTTATTCTTGATTTGTTTTGAGAGCTGTCCAATTCCTACTCGTTTTGCTAACTGGAGATCAATAATCCTCCAAAGAAAGCTATCAACGTGAGGCTCAGGCTGTGTTTGGCAGACAGCGTGTGCATAGTAAGAGTGTGCGGTAATAATTCCATACGCTTCGGCCACAACAGTCTCTGATAGGCTATTCTTGACACGGTGTGACGTGTATTGAAATAATGAAAATACAATTACATTTCTAAGATGCGGCTGGAGATGGATGTTTTTTAAAAGAGCATTTAAATAATAATATACTGTTAGGTAATAGAGATAGTTTTAACATATATTGAATTAGAAAAAGTGTTTTGCTTTGTCTTGTTCTGGTTTAAACTACAAACTCCCCTTTAATGAAATTCGGCTGTCAGGTGAAATTTAACGTTAAACCTCGTTTATTCGTTCAATTCTTGACAACAAAAACTAAAAAAAATGAATTTGTTTGTAAAACCCAAATGAAAACAAGGAAAACGACTTGTTTTCCAATTTTTTATTTTGTGCACATATGGAAACTTGAAAAAAAACACATAACAGGCAATTTGTACGTTTGATTCAATTCTGATATTTTCATCTGCTGCAAGAAGCGTCAACTGGAAGTAAATTTGAACCAGAAGAGGGCTTTCCACATCACTCGTGGGAACTTCACTTATTTCGATTGAGATTAAAGCATGAGCGAACTTTTTTTATTAATCATAACGCACTGACTTTTTAGGTGATTTTCTTGCAGTTTGTTTTCTTGCAAATGTCAAATGTGGCTATAATACAAGAAATCAGTTTGTTTAAAATGTTTCTTTACTTGAAAATTTTGACTTTTAAAACTCATTCACATGTATATAGATTAGCAGAGCTGGGCACCTGACCCGATTTTGCCGGTCCGGCCCCAACCCTCCACCCTTGACCTGGGTACCCTTCCAACCTCGACCCTCCGGCCTAATTCATAAACACTGTCGGTCCCCGACCCCATCCCCCCTCAAAAAAACGTCTGTGCATGATGCCGCTTCGGGAGAGATGCTAACGGCAGAGGTTTATTTAAAGATCATTAGCTGGCTGTAGGTCTGGATTTCTCCTCTGCCTCTCCGCCCATGAGTCCAGGTCAGACTGGTTTGTGAGTGTGGTTATGGTGGCCTGCACGATAGCCCCTGTAGTCTCCCATTGTAGTCGTGACAGGATGTCAGCATTTTGGTTCTTCGCTCCTGGTCGGTACTGAATCTAATATGAGAAGTTGGCCAACTGGGCGGCCCATCACTGTTCAGTCGCTCCCAGTTTCGCGGTGTCCAAATGGACCAACGGATTATTGTCAGTGAACACCGTAATGTGGGCCCCCCCACAGATAGTCCTTGAACTTCTCGGTAATGGCCCACTTTAGCGCCAGCAGCTCCAGCTTGAAAGAACTATAGTTCTGGTCATTGCGTTCGGCAGGGTGAAGACTGCGACTGACATCCGCAATGACTCACTCCTTCCCGTCCTGGACATGGGCCAGGACAGCCCCAAGACCATCCAGGCTTACGTCAGTGTATAGACGGAATGGAAGATTGAAGTCGGCATAGGCAAGGATGGGGGTGCTGAGGCAGGCCTGTTTCAATTTGTCGAAAGCCGCCTGACATTCGGCTGTCCAATCGACGGGCGCTGAGGGCCTGTTAGCTTGGCCCTGGAGGAGTTGGTGGAGGGGGGCGGCAACCTTTGAGAAGCCCTGGATGAACCGTCTATAATAACCGGCGAAGCCAATAAAGGGCCGCACCTGCTAGACTGTCGGCGGTGGGGCCCAGTAACGAACCACAGCAGCCTTTTCTGGGTCTGTTGCTACTCCCTCACTGCCATCTACATGCCCCAGGTACATCACTTTCCTCTGGAACAGGCGACACTTGCGCGGTTGCAGCTTCAAGCCATGGTCGTTCAGCAGGAGAACACCTGCTCCAGGTGCTGCAGATGGGCGGAGAAGTGGGATGAGTAGACAATTACGTCATCGAGATAGATCAGCAGATGGTCGTACACCTGGTTTCCTAGGCAATGCTGCATGAGCCTCTGGAACGTTTCGGGGGCGTTGCAGCGGCAGAACGGAATCCTTTGGAACTGGTAGAGGCCGAATGGTGTGGTGAAGGCAGTCTTCTCTTGTTCTTCTGGCGCCACCTCCGCCTGCTAATAGCCACTAGCCAGGTCAAGCGCAGAGTACCATTCAGCCTTCGAGAGGCTGGTGAGTGACTCTTCGATGCGGGGCAGGGGGAAGGAGTCTTTGGGTGTAACGGCGTTGAGTTTGCTGTAGTCCACGCAAAACCTCCAAGATCCGTCCTTCTTCCTGACGAGGACAACTGGGGCAGCCCACGGGCTCGAGCTTTCTCTGTCCACCCCACTGTCCAACATGCCTTGCAGCAGTGCACGAAGCTCTGAATAGAGGTTAGGGGGTACGGGGCGATACCGCTCTCGGATAGGTGGCGCCCTTTCTGTCGGGATCTGATGGGTGATGATGGATGTCCTCCCGAAGTCTTCGTCATGTGTGGCGAACACATGGGACCACTTGCGCAGCAGAGCATCCGGCTTGTTGGCTCTTGTCCAGGCCATTTCCACCTAGAGTCAGTGCTGGATTACCCTCGCTGGGGGTCTGCTTGGTACGGTGAACGCTCACCTCCATTACATGGGGACTGGTGTTGTACAGGGTCATCCTCCCTCTGATGTCCTGCTGGTTGATTTGGGTTACGGTGGCCAGGGGGCACCGTTTTGGCAGTTCGGGGGGGAAGGGGTTTGGGTTGCAGATGAGCAAGGGGACTCTCCCCTTTCATGTCCAGGCCAACACTCTAGCCACTCGCCACTCCCGGCCATAGTCAGCCGCGTCCTCCACTAGGACAAGGCGGTCCGCCAGGCCCGCGACTTGTGGTACTTTGGCCCAGACGATAGTCTCTGTGGAGGTAGCACCACCGGGGGCTTTCACCACAGTCTGGCCACTCCATGCAGTTCCACCGGCGTAGAAGAGAGAGAGAGAAGAGAGATTTAAAAGCGTTAGCCCCCAAGTGGCCGCCCTTGCTGAGCTCAGCCCAGCACTCGCCAATCACATTTATCCCCAAAAGTCAGAACTCTGTGTTGATACAATTGTCAGTAACAATGATGACCCCCTTCTTTCTTACTTTGATTGCCCCAACCATGAAATCAAGTTCTGCGTAGCCCACAACAGGGATGCGAAGGCCGTTGGCTGCCCTTAAGTTCACCCATGATATGCGATCGGGGTCTTCCCTGAGTTCGTTTCCAAAGCGACGCTGGAAGAGTGTTTGGCTCATTAGTGTAGCTTGTGAGCCAATGTCCACAACACATGGAATAGTCTTGCCCTGTGTAATCGCCACAATCTCAGGGGGTCTTCCTAACACGACAGACCTGCGGGCGCTGTCAGGGATTCCTCCCGGGTCACTGGCCCTGATGTGACCGAGAATGCAGAAACTTCTGCTGTGGACAAAAGCACTGGATGTGCCTCGCTTCCCCACAGTCATTGCAGATCACCGGTCATCCCATTGGTAGTGTGATCGTCCGGGGGGTTATCCTAAGCTCTGACATTGGGGGTGGTCAGGTTGCGGGCGCCAGGGTGCTTGGGGAGCTGCAGCGGCTGCTGGGGTTGTAGCCATTTGGGCCGCCCTCAACTGTTCCCGCAGGTCCTCTATCACAGATTTACTCCGGGGAGTCACCTGCTCTTTGAGCTCCTGTCATAGCTCATTGCACAATTCCTCCTTCATCAGCTGCCAATCTGGGGTTGGTGGTGGAGGCCCCTTATGGGGAGGAGTGAAGACTGGGCAGGCTAAGGCCTCTTCCGACCCATCCAACTCATGATCCATAGCCCTTGCCTCCTGACACATGTCCATGATCGTGGTTGCAGGGTTCCGTTTGAGCTGCCTCTGTAGCTCCTGCTTCACTGGCCCAGGTCTCTGGGCCCATGACGAATTGGGTCTGTAGTAACTCACTGTCATTTCCAACTTCTGGCAGTTCCCTGGCTCTCCACCGGTGGTTCAGTTCCCGCAGCCAAAGTATGAAGGCCTTCAGTTCTTCTCCCGGTTCTTGTTTGCAGTTGAAGAATTGTACTCTGAGCTGGGCAACTGGCTGTGGCCCCCCATATAATCTCTCTAGCTCTGCTAGGATTTTAGCCCCTGTATCACGGTGACCCGCAGCCAACAACACTATCTCCCTCTTAGCCTCGCCCTCTAACGCACCCATCACAAAGTCTACTTTCTGTTGCACGTTTAGTCCCTGCACTCGAATACATGCTTCTATCTGTGTCCTCCATTCTCCAAATTTGGCTGACTCACTGCTAAACCTGGGCAACCAGGGTGCGCCCATGAACCATGGCATCATGGCTGTCACTACGTGTGGCTGCCTGACTGCACTCTAGTCCATCCTGCTGTGTACTCAAGGGATCCTGCCGACAACGCCACTTGTAGCGGGCCAAAATACCCACTTGGCACCCTTGAGACGCAGCACGATGGACACGGGATGGTGATTTGATGGACAATGTTTTATTGTGTACCTGGGTTCGTAAAATAAACTAAAACAAGGGGGCCTGAGCAATAAAATACTATAAAATAGCAACAATAAAAAAGATTAAACAAAGTACAAACGGGGGAGGAAGTCAGTAGGGCAGTGCTTGGTCACGTGGGGTTTGGGCACGCTAAAAGGTACACACCTGTGATAAAACACTGCACTCACTGAAACTATTAAGTCGGGCTACGGTCACGACACACTAAGAACACTGCACTCACTAAAAATATAAAACAGAACTATTAAGTCGGGCTTCAATCATGTCCACTAAGAAACGGCACTCTGGCATGCGGGAACATACAATGTCGACAGGCAGATAAAAACACGCGCACCTTTGGGTCGGCCCCACCACGGGAAAAGAGTCCAATACTCCACCCCGTTGCTAAGGTTTAAAAGATTATAAACCCACCCCTTAAAATAATATTAAAACTATGCGCAGTAGTGCCCTCTGCTAATGGCCAGGCAGACGGTGTGCTCGCTTGGCGGGACGTGCGGCAAGAGTCTCATAGCGGCAGTCAGGTCGCTGTTGCTCGGTTCGGCGGATTGGGGGCATCCCTTAAGTCTTGTCTCAGTCCACTGAGCCCACTCCAGCTCCGGTGCGTGAGGTGGGGAACTGTCCCGTTTTGTCAGGTACGGTGTTTCGATCAGCGTGCATGCCACTGCGGGTTGCTCCTCTCTTCCAACATCCGATGGCACCGTCTTTATAGCCCCTGCTCACTTCCTGGTGGCTAATGAGGCTGTCCCGGTGCCCATCATGCCGTGATGAGGGACACCTGGGGAGGTTGCGCTCACTCTCACACACGCGCACATGCACACAAACTTGACACGACCACTCCTCCTCGACAATCATGCTGCCTTCATTCACTCGTTACATAATCTGTTTAATTTCTGTGTAATTTGGTTGTGTGGGTGTGTGTATGGTTTCTGTAGAACCCGAAATACAAAAATAAACATGAGCATGTCAAACATCTCGACTAGGGCTGTCAAAGTTAAAGCGTTAACTATGGAGATTAACTTCAATTTTATAATGCATTAAAAAAAAAAAAAACTCAGTTAACTGGATTTTCAATCAATCAATCAATCACATTTTATTTATATAGCACTTTTCATACATAAAAATGCAACTCAAAGTGCTTTAAAACATTCAAAGCAAAACATAGAATTATCTTCAATCAAAAGAAAAGATAAATTATTTAAAAGTTGTTGAAAGCCAAACTAAAAAGGTGTGTCTTGAGCTTCCTCTTAAAAATATCAACAGTCTCTACAGACCTGACATCCTCTGGCAGGCTATTCCAAAGGTGAGGACCAAAATGGCTGAATGCAGCCTCGCCATGCATTTTGGTCCTCACCCTTGGAATAAATAAAAGGCCGGCGCCAGAGGACCTCAGGATCCGCGAGGGCTGGTATGATAAAAGCAAATCAGATAAATAAGATGGCCCAAGACCATTAACACATTTATAAACTAATAAAAGTACTTTAAAATCGATCCTGAAACACACAGGGAGCCAATGCAGCAATTTCAAAACTGGCGTAATGTGCTCCCGCCCTCTGGTTCTCGTCAGCACCCGAGCGGCTGAATTCTGCAATAGTTGCAGTGGTGAAATGATCTTTTTCGGGAGGCCAGAGAGCAGGGCATTACAGTAATCTAAACGACAGGAAATAAAGGCATGCATCAGCACTTCCGTGTTAGCCTGAGAGAGAAACGGGCGGACTCTGGCGATATTCTTAAGGTGATAAAAACCAATCTTGGTTACATTTTTAATATGAGGAATAAAACTGAGCTCAGAGTCAAAAATGACGCCAAGGTTCTTCACACAGTGTGAGGGATTAAAAATGTGTAGTTTTGGTAAAAGCTTCTCTCTCTGACCTTCGGGACCGATAACTAAAACCTCAGTCTTGTCCTGATTGAGCTGTAGGAAATTATCTGCCATCCATGACTTGATATCTAAAATGCAATTTAAAAGGGTATCAATGGGTCCTGTGTCATCAGGAGACACGGCAATATACAGCTGCGTGTCATCAGCATAGCTGTGAAAGCTGATGCCGTGTCCCCTGATGACACAGGACCCATTGATACCCTTTTAAATTGCATTTTAGATATCAAGTCATGGATGGCAGATAATTTCCTACAGCTCAATCAGGACAAGCATATAAAGATTAAAAAGTAGGGGCCTTTTGTTTACTTCCTGTGGCAGCTGATGTCTGCTCACTTCATGTCTGCAGCCAAACTTAAGAGGAGAGTCATTGCCGCAAAGAGAAACTTTTACATACTTTCAAAAGTTGCTCAACTCCTCAGTGGAGAAATGCCAAATAATTTGTGCACTTTGCAAAGCCAAATTCAAATACCATATTAGTTGTATGTCTTTGGTGCATCATTCAACAGTTGTATTATACAGGAAAAGAATAATATTCAAGGATGACAGAAAGCTATTAGAACAGTCTTTGAATCAAAATATACTTTTTATTTTCTTCCATATTAATTCCAAGAAAGAAAGAAAAAAAGAGTGGGTTTTTTTTGTCACGTGAGGATCAGGATTTGGACCCATATGCAGACATGGCACGGAAGTAGTAGAGTAAAAAGTCTTTATCAACGAAAAACACAGTAACTACAGAAACCTGAAACTGGAAGAGGGTTTGCATCCCACTCGAAGAAGGTTTGACGTACTGACAACGTGTCACTCAGTAACTCAAGCTTATAAACTGTCACACATCAGGCCTATATGACATCATAAAGGACAAAGCATAAAAGGACCATAGCAACTGTATGGGAACAGATACATCACGTAACAACCAGTCCTAACAGTCAGTCCTAACAGTTTTGTTCATTCACGCCAACCTGACAACCCAGTCAGCGTCACTTTTCAGTGTGAAGTGGCGACGTAAACACCAACAGAGCAACTCGGAGCAACTCTGGGGATCATTAATCTGAATTGATTGATTATGTTCGTGGAAATAGAAAGAATCTATTTGTGTCTTGTGTAACACACACACCAACAGGCCTTCACATAACTGCACGCATAGAGCTTTGACTAATGTAATGGAATGTGGCTTTGAAGTGATTAACCATAGATGGAGAAGATAAGAACCAACGTTTTTGATTGGACTTATCTGACAGCACAACACTATATATGTGGGGGTTGCATCTTAGACAGCGCCCTTTTCTCACTTCGCCCCCATGGGTGTGAGTGTTTGCGAGGTAAGAAAAGAAGCCCAGATCCGTCTTTGTCTGATTCCTGTATATCAGAGGCATGTCAACCAGGGCAGCCACAAAACATCCAGAGCCTTTACTCCAGTCGGGATTTCATACACTCCCAGGGCCCTGCTACAGAGGAGCTTTCTAAGTACCACAGCAACCTCAGCCCCAGAGAAAGAGCTCACTACAGATTTCAGTGGAGTTTTGTCCTGCTCCTTCCCTCCTAACTGCGTAATGTTCACTGTGAAGGAGAAAAAAGCTCATTGCAGGCAATTCACTTCAAAGAGGCTTCTCTTTTACTCAGCTCTACAAGCAGCCACTCATACTGTGCTATGAATAGACATCCCTCCAAAACAAAAAGAAGAGCCCAATACCAGTGACAAGTGGTATTAGCGGTTATTCAAACCTTGACGTTTTAAAACAATAGGTTGCTTTCTTTGACTGCGATTGGCTGGCAACTAGTTCAGGGTATACCCTGTCTCCTGCCCAAAATCAGATGGGATGAGCTCCAGCACGCCTGCGACCCTCATGAGGATAGAGCGGTTCAGATAATGGATGGATGGATGCTTGCTTTGAAATAGAGAGAACTGCAACTCTGAGAATTTTACTGGGAATTTGACCAAATAACTTCACTACTTAGAAATTCTGGTATTAATGCAAAGTTGCTATGTTGTCTGTTGTTTTTGTTAAAGCTGTGCTGTGTCAATTTTTTTGTTCATCATTGTGATTGTCTCTTTTAGGCCAAGGAGCTGTGTCACATCCTTGCTATGATAATGGAGGAGTTGATCCGGCCCTCAGTCAACAGCTCCATCTCAAATCACCAGTAGACACATTCCTTTCTTTTTAATGCATCAACAAATTGTTGTTTATTCTTTCATCTTAAATACAATTAAATTATGTCTGTAATAAAGTTACTGATTGACTTACAGTATACTGTAAATGTTCTGAAAGCTCTGAACAAATCATCTTTTGTATTAATTAGCTACTTTATGGTGATATTGTAAGACAGATGAGTAAATAAACTTAACTAATGGTTCACAAAGTGGTTGAAATCTAGCCGCAGTTAATGCTGCATTCAAGATAACTCGGGTAAATGGGCTGTGAATTGTAGAAAATGAATTGAACAATGAAAAGCGTTAATGTCAGTAATTACAGGTCTGAAATTACACATATATTGATCTTCGAATAAACATAAATTGATTAGATTTATGACCTGAAAAATGTGTGTCATTGTGAAACATGGGTTATAATTTACAATCGTAGCTCTGTGTAAAAAAGTAGCGGTTGGTAAAAATGCTTTGACAAAACTGTCTGCTTCCAATCAGCATGCATGTTATATGAACACACAAGGCATAGCACCACAGTTCAAGAAATGTCTGTCTGACAAGCTCAAAGGATGTATGTTTTCTCTGAATATTGATGAAGCAACCACCCAAAAAATGGAAAACTTACTGAATGTATTGGTTCACTTTTTTAATGATGATGCGGCTGAAGTTATAATGCAACATCTCATAAGCAACATAGCATTAACAATGCTTCAGAACTAATGATGGAACGGTGTGTATAATTTAATGCCATCTAGTGGTGAAATAATAGATTGCAAATACCTAAGCATAAAGCACATGCATTTTGAATCACGTGCACTACAGTGCCTCAGAGAGACCACACTTCGCAAGCCTACCACCAATTTCTTCAGCAGAGGTACAAGCAAAATGTCATCACAAACCACTTCTAGTATTCCATGAAGTGACAAAGTAAGCGTTTCAATCAATCCATCAAATTTTATTTATACAGCACTTTTCATACAAATAAATGCAACCTAAAGTGCTGTGCAATAAAGGCATCCAAAATACAACAGAAAAAGAAGACATGCTCCCTCCCTCCCAACATAAAGACACATATCCACAAGCACACCCGAACGCACACAACACACATACACACAACCTAATAAACTATATTAAACAAGACATGGCAAGGCACAGGGAAACCATATGAGGAAAGAGTACCCAAAGGGAGCTCCTCTACGCTGATTGGAAAGAGCCCTCGGCCACAGGGAGCGCTACCATCACAGAGACCCCCGGCCCAGAACACCCGGCTTAGACCTACACATTGTGCAGAGGCTACCGGTCATCCCAGGAGGAGGACCCGTGGGAAGGCCAGCCACACCTCCCAGCACCGAGGCCCCTCCTTGAGGAAACACTGGAGCTAAAAGCTAAAAAACTAAAAACAACAGAAAACAATTAAGACAAAGCAAGAAAAGAGGCTAAGAACAAAAAACAAAAAAAAACAGTAAGATTGGATAAAATAATAGTCCAAAATAAAAAAGAGTAAGCGCAATTATTTAACAGCCAAACTATTAAGGTATGGATGGCCTCCCTTCAAAAATATCAACAGTCTCTGCAGACCCGAGGTCCTCGTGCAGACTATTCCATAGCACGGGGAGAGAAACGGCTGAATGCAGCCTCACCGTGTGTTCTGATTCTCACCCTAGGAATAATTAAAAGGCCGGTGCCAGAGGACCTCAGAGAGATTATATGACAAAAGCAAGTCAGATAAATAAGATGGCCGAGGACCGTTAAGACATTGAAAAACTAACAAAAGCACCTAAAAATCAATCTTGAAAGACACGGGGAATCAATGCAAGCGTTTTTAAAATTGATGTAATGTGATCCTGCCCTCTGGTCCTCATCAGCACCTGTGCAGCTGAATTCTGAGTAATTGTAAGGTGGAAAATACTCTTTTTGAGAGCAGGGCATTACAATAATCTAAATGACAGGAAATAAAAGCATGAATTAGCACCTCAGTGTTAGCCTGAGAGAGACTGGCAGACTCTAGCGATATTCTTAAAATGATAAAAAATGATCTTAGTTACATTTTTTTAATCTGAGGAATAAAACTGAGCTCTGAGTCAAAAGAAACACCCTAGGTTCTTCACACATTGTGAGGGTTTAAAATATTGTAATGGTAAAAAGGGGCTGTTGTTTTGGGGCTCTGATTGGACAGCGCTGTTATTCGGGAGGCCAATTAGATCGCTTGTTGTCCGACTCCCACCCTATTCGCACATGTGTTCTGTTGCTTTCCGCTCTTTCTTTCTGCAATGAGTCTCTCCATGTGCGAGCAGCTGGTTCTGCTCGGGAGAGTTGTGCATGAATCTGAAGTGAGTGCACACTAGTTATGTGATCTTAAGTTTACGCCGTGTTTTGACGAAAGGTTTTTACTTTATTCGCTAATAAGAGCGATGCACGAGCGTGCTAATTGTTTATTTTTAGAAGCCGCTCCACTTTTAGTTGTAGCTGCTGTGCTACCATGTAATTTATACGCTGTTTGTGCATCTTTCCTGATTTTCAGAAAACCACAAACTCTTTCTGGACACACTGTAGGTGGTGAAGAGGATTAAACATCCTAACAAACATACATCTGCCTGCTTGTCTTAAAACGGACAACTGTGGTGTTTCTGAGCTCAATATCCAGTGTGCAGTTACGGGAGAGGGCTCTCTTAGCCAACTGGATTTTTCATGTAGGTTTGGTAAAATTTTCTCTCTCTGACCTTCAGGGCCGATAACTAAAACCTCTGTTTTGTCCTGATTGAGCTGCAGGAAATTATTTGTCATCCATGACTTAGGGTTATATAATATCTGAAATGCAATTTAAAAGGGCATTGAAGAATTTGTCCTTTATTAGAATCAGGCTGGTAATTACTGACTCTCGATTCTGATAAAGGGGTCTGCTTCATCTGTAAATTCAGTTCACTTTTCTTGCTGCCCACTCCCGGTATATTATTAAGTTGACTTTTCATATTGTGTTGCATGAAGTTAATTTTTTCAGGGTTTCATTGGTATGAATAAAGGTCAATAAAGGAGTTATGTTCCCCATAAGCAATCAATGATCCTTGATTGGGTCAGAGTGACATTCTGCAGATTCTCGGTGAGATGTGTGATCTGTGAAGGACTTTTTTTCAGTAACATAAGCACTCACCACTCATATCTTCTAAGACCTGGTCAATTTTAGGTATTCATTATTTCTAAAGATACATTAGTCTAAATATTAACTTAAATAAAAACTAGAACAACAATTTATTTATCTTTCTTCTTTTCCTCTCACTGATCCCTGGGTACCCTTCCGGCCTCATCCCCTCCATCCTTATTCATAAAAAATATAAGTAAATAAAAAAACATCGTCCCCGACCCCGCCCGTCCTCGTCCTTTTAAAGCAGGGGTGTCCAGCTCCGGACCTCAAGAGCGGCTTTCCTGCCCGTTTTCCAGCTCTCCTTGCTGCAACACACCTGTTTTAAATGATTAGCAAGCTCTGAAGAAGCTTGAGAATCTCTTGAATTAGGTACGTTGCAGCAGAGATAGATGGAAAACAGGCAGGGCACCTGCCCTTGAGGACCAAGTTTGGACAGTCTATGGTGGTCCTTAAAATTAAAAGTTGGAAATTCTAAGCTGCAACCCTCTAGAGTTGAAATAGTTGGAAAAAAGGTGAAGTTTAAGGTGAAGTTTTGTCTAAATCAGACAAGATTTACCCCTGCCTCAATGACCTTGAATGTCACAATCACGTGCACAGAATTCCAAAACCCCAAAGCAGAGCCAAACAAAACTTATACAATGTTTTATTAAACCAAGGGAGCAAGCAAACGTGAGCAAGGAGAAATAAATTCAAACAAAGAACAACATCAGCATAAGGCTGATGTGATAACACGAAAATCCAGTGGATGGGCGGAGCACAGTGGAAACTAGACGCCGGAAGAACAAACAACACTAAACGGAAATGTATGTAACAGGAGTGCAGCAAAGGAACTCAGCCCAATTGGGAGAAAGACAGATGAATAAACAAGTCAAAAGGAAAGACAGAATCTAAACTAGATTGGTTTGGAAACAAAAGAAAACAAAACTAATCTAGAATTACCAAAACCGGAATTAATTACGTGTGACAAAGCTAAACGACGTATTGTGTGGCTGTGGAAATAAGCACGCGATCGACAAAAGGGGAACAGACCAACAGCAACAATATTCTGGCGACTAGCTTCCACTTCTCCAGCACCTATATACCCATCTGATTGTCATGCCAAACAGGTGTGCACTGGAGGCTGCGCCCATCCACCGGACTCAGGGACTGAAAAAAATAACAATCGGCCACAGAACATGACATTGAATTTTGCCCTTAAGACACCCAAGGTGCATTTTTTGTCTAGAGGTAACTGTGACATAATGATTGAAATTTGTATTCAAATAACAGTTTGCCAACAGTAGGCCAATTGATCACTTCTGTGAGTGTGAATTGTGGGTGTGAATGCCGTATGAATGTCCTCAGTGAAGAGAATCTAAAACTGGTGAAACGGTCCTGAAATAACACCCAGGGGTACCCTCTCCAATTGGGAGTAGAAGCTTGGTATCCAACACAACACCAGGCCCGTGGCATTTTCTCTGAATAAAGGAAAAATACATAAGTAGAATGGTAAAATCAAATAAGTCCTCTGATGAAGGGGCTCGGCCCAAGGAGGCAAGTGAGTCAACAACCTGTTGTTATAGTAAAGAAAAGTTCAAGGAAAAAGTATGTTGTGCAGAAGTAGACTATAAAGGGTCAACGCAATTTGTACAGAAATGGAAAAATAAGTACGGTTTTTCGGGTAATGTAGATGACTGCGACGAGTTTGGAAAAGTATTGAGTAAATTGTCATTGAAAGATAAAGGAAAAGAAAAAACAATGAACACGGAAAACAATGGTATAAATGTAAAGCCCTCTGACTGGGCTGGCCAAAAACGGTCTAAGAAAACATCGTAAAAAAGGAAAAAGATTGACGAGGATTTAACAATGGCCACAACAACCGCCGCAGCCCCAGCCCAAATTGACCCATTAAATACTACGCCATTATCCTCAACCACAGGAGGGCTGTATCCAACCCTACCTTCATATTCTCAAATAACAGAAGAACAAAATGCATTATCTACTCCATCCAGGGGAACAATTCAAACCCCTGTGACATCCCCTAATTAGAATTTAGCAAGTAATTGGAATCCAAACACTTCCTTCAAATTGCAATATACTTAAACTCCTGGACCTTATCACACCCGATCCAAAGGTCCAGTGGGGGACTGGAAACGCACTGTTATTCCGTCCTCTCCCCAAATTCAAAATCTGAGTGAATCTGGATATGAAAATTACCAAGTTCAGGCATATCCGATGGTGGAAATGCCAAGCCAAGGCGGAGAAGATCCTCTTTTTGTATATCGGCCTTGGACTCCTACTGAATTCAAAGATATAGCCATGTCACTCCCAAAACCACAAAAAAACCCAGACGATTTTGTAAATGAAATATCAGTCATGGTACATAGTCACAGGTTAAATGCAGGAGAATTGTTGAAATTACTCGCATTAACAACTGGCTGTAAATATGGTGCAGTAATTGGTCCCTTTAATGGAAGACAGGTGGCGGGAGGCTTCATCCCATATGAAGAACTCTCACTACCTGTGGGTCCCCTTGAACAAATTATGGAAAGATGTACCCGAGCCTATAGGCAGCCCCAAGATCCCAAAGAAATAACTAAATGCATACAAAAGTCAGATGAGACAACTGATGATTTTTTTCATCGCCTCCAAACAGTCTTCAAAACACATGGGGGACTTCCTGAGGGACAATTGGAGTTGTTTAATTCGCATTTGAAATAACATTTGTTGAACCCAGCCCGGCCTGATATTGTCCATTACATTAAAAAACACAATCTGAATTGGCCAACTTGCCAGATTGAGGAAATGTTGAATTATGCACAAAATTTTGAGCGAATTGAAACCCAGAAAAAGAAGACTGAGAGACACGTAACTAACATTTACGACACCGGAAAAAAACAAAAGTCCTCATTATAAAAATGACAAACAAAAAAGGCCACTTGATCCCTCCAAATTGACCCCAGAAAAACAACAATGGCTTAAAGAAGGCAGATGTTTTAATTGTGGCGAAACAGGTCATATTGCGAGATAATGCAAAAACAACAAAAGGATGGAAGCATGTGGAACCAAAATGACGACTCCTCAAGATGAGGAAGTATGACTAGAAAGGGGAAGTACAGAGGGAGCAGTCATGAAGGCGGTAAAGCCCCCTGCGCCTCTGTTAGAGTCCCCTGATCAAAGTGAGGATGAAGGTGATATTTTCGCTGAGTGTTTGACATGGAAGTTTACTTGCTAAGACATCAAACTGTCCCCATGACCAAACCTAAAATGACATTACTGTTGCAAGGAATCCCAACCGTTTTCCTTGTGGACACAGGCGCCGATATAACGGTCCTAGGGTACTGGGATCGTGCCACGGTAAAGCCAGGCAAAGTCAAGGTCTGCATGAAGGGAGCCCATGGCTCAGTACAGCCCTTGCCATTGTCACGTGACACATGGATTGAGTCATGTGTCAACAGGGGGTATGATATCACAGTACACCAGCACTACCACACACATGGATTTATGCACTATTAAAAACATTTTTGCGGACGTTGTATAATTTGTTTAAAAAACAATGCACAAGGTTATTTGAGACGACAAAGAGAAACATTTCCAGATCCACCAGAACCATTTCACACGATACACATGGATTATATTGAATTGAACAAAACACAAGGGAAACTATACTGTCTTGTTATTGTTGATGTGTTTTCAAAATGGGTTGAACTGTTTTTGAGTACCCACAATGATGCGAAAACTGTTGTAAAGGCTTTGTGTGAACGCATAATTCCAACATTTGGGATTCTGTCTGTAATCAGAAGTGACGATGGGACACACTTTGTGAACAAAGCAGTTACCAGACAATGGAACAGTTAAAGCCAGACTCATTAAGATCATGAAAGAAACAAAGAGACAGTGGCCTGATTGCATTCGCATTGTGGCCATAGGAATGAGGATAGTACCTACGGAAGTAAAAATGCTGTCCCCATTCGAGATTCTGTATGGGCGACCATATAGACTTCCTGACCTTGCCCCAGAGCAGCCAGTACCAGGGACTTCCATTCCTGTCCACATGAGGAAGCTGTTTGACCAAAAAGAAATGCATAAGCACAATGACTTGCCAGTGTGTTCTGCTCCACAGACGTGCCAGCTCCAGATTGGAAACCAGGTCTTCCTTAAAGTGCTGAGACGACCCCATTGGGATAGTGAACGCTGGGATGGCCCCTTCCAGGTGATTGCAGCAAGTCCAACTGCTGTAAAGATTGAAGGGCGTGACGGCTGGATCCACCAGTCGCAGTGCAAGCTCCTTCGGTTCCCTCTTGCCGGTTCTAGCGATGCCAGTCCTTCGAAGTAGGATCAGCAGCCAGTGCGCTGACTGCGCACCGTCAAAAGACCACACTTGGAGAGAGGGTTTTCCGTGCTTGCCCACACCTTTCGGGAAGATGGAGCAGACCACAGGCCGGAGGCTGACAGTTTTGTCAGCTAAGTACATTGTTTGTATCCTCGCAGGACTGTGCCTGTTGACAGTTGGCTCACAACCTCGCGACCAAGGAAGCACCAACACAGAACAATTACCTAGTCGTAGACTGCTGTCTATCTCTATTCTGGAAAACCTACAGCTCCTGACGGACAAAACTGGAACAATGATTAATGTGACTTCCCTTTCTCAAGAACTTTCCATTACCATACCTATGAACCAATTGCAGTCCCGCCAGACCAGATTTAGCACACTCTCAGCAGTTCCAGATATTTCGGTGGGAGATATGAAAGAAAAATATACTGAAGTGACTCAGATGAGTCAGTGGAGAGATTATTGGTTCTATCTAATGAGTGCCCATGATGCAGATAATAGAGAATGGATGTTTTGGTCAAACTATTTCATTTCGGTTGAAGGTGAATATTGGTCCAACCCGCATAGAAATCAGGGAGCGTTAAATTGGAACAACAAACTATCCTTTACAATGATGAAGTCCAATGAACCCACCATAACCTTTGTATTGCAGCCAATGTCGTCCCTGTCTAACGAGGACAAAGACCATGCTCACGCTATGGGCGTGGAACGGAGCAGGGGCCGATCCACATTCCAATTAAATTGTGTCGCAATTGGCAGCCACTCATCAATAGTGATCAGTCAGAGAAAGAACATCCACAAGTTGTTGTCACCTCCCGGCGAGGGGAAACGAAAAAACAGGTGTGTGGTGTTAAAACACACTTTAAGGGGGAAGATATTGAAACTCTGTTAAAAGAAGACATGCGTTGGGATCAACGATAACGTCTTCCTTGAACGAGTGGTGACAGTAGCTAAATCATTAAAGAAAGATTGTGTTGTCTGTATGAAACCACGTGCTGCTTTGCAAGTTGTGGAGGCAGTTCCATCTGAATGTGTTCTCAACATGACCTGAGGTCTGTCAAGTTCCTCTTTTTGTTCACCATACTCTGCTCATTTCCCTATTGTGCAAGTAGAGACAAAGCCAATGTTGTTTCACCCCCCCCAACCTCCGGGAACTTCACATGCTTTAAGCGAGGCGGTTGTAGCCCCGTACTAAGTGCACTGATCATGGCAACATTGACTCCACCATGTGCAACACCACTGAGACTTGGCGAAAAAATTTCACCAAGTTCATTCGACGGTCTCAGATGGTATTGTGGCGGAGGAACATTGTACTATAGATTATCTCCCTATTGGACAGGAACGTGTGTTTATGTCATTGGAGTCCAGCAAACGACTTCCTACATTGTCAATGATGATGTATTGACACTTAACAGTACACACAGGGCAAAGAGAGATTCGGGCAGCGCTGATTCAAAAATTCAGATTACACAGAACCCGAAATATTCCAGATAAAGATAAATTATTAGATGAAATAAGTGAAATAAATCTTTTTTCCTATTACCACGTACAAGCACATTGAACTAATCAATTATCTGAATCACAAGGTTAACACTTCAACAAATTTCACAGAAGCATTATTTACGCATACAGCTTCACAATTGCATGCAACTTCACTTGTGGCTTTGCAGAATAGGCAGGCATTAGACATGATATTGGCGGAAAAAGAAGGGGTTTGTCAATTGATTAAAACTGGTGATTGTTGTACTTACATCCCTCTACACACATTGTCTAATAGATCGTTAACAGAAACCCTTACACTGCTTAGAGCTTACAGAGAGAAAACTCTGAAAAGAACCAAACGCCTTTTTGCAATGGCTACAGGGTACATTTAGAGACTGGAAAAGTATAGCTGTTGCTATAGTTGCAATTATTATCTGTGTTCTGTTAATGTTCTATTTGTGTATCTTTTGTGGTATTCCCCTGTGCAAAATTTGTACTGATGCTGTTGAATTGAAAGTAGCTGCCCAGGTTACTGTAGCCATGTCTGAATACCAGCAGGTGCACATGGATTCTGATGATGACAATCGCTTGTCGTACTAGTAGACTGATGATGATACTACTATTGTGTAAACCCTTTTTGACGACTTCACAGAAAAGCAATGCGATTGTGAATGTTTGATGTTTACGGGTTTACCTTGTACATACATGTATTGGACCAAAAACAGCTTTAGTTCTTGCTATCTTTTTGTGTTTGGCTTTTGCTTGGGAAGGCTTTCTGCCCCTTTCCCACTGGATTTCTGGGTAGCTTCTGCCCCTTTCCCATTGGGTTTTTGGGCAGTTTTCCTCCCACTCAAGCAATGCTTTTGGGTGATGTTTATGTTTTGTTTTATTCTAATCATGATATACAGGAGGGAAATGTGAGAGAAATCGACAGTTACAATATAATGTTTGAAAGTATATGTATTTGATACGCCTGTTGTGACCTTTTGTTGAACTAACCCACAAAGTTTCTGTCAGCATTAAAAATGTATTCTTAAATTGTGAAACAGGATGTCTGTGATAGAAGACTGTCAGCCCACGAACCGGTGCAATGTTCAGAAAAGAGGAAGTATGGCTGGTTTCGTGTGTCTGGATTTTTAAATGGATGTGCTGAATAAAAGGCGAACGAGAGGACACGGAGGGCGACGGTCTGTCCCTCGCGAGCATGAAAATTCAATCTTGGCTGGTCTGAGTTGCTTTTTACAGTCTCAAACAAGGCGGTATTAGCCTCTGGTCTTCCGAGCAGAATTCCCTGACACAAACAAACATCTGCGCTCACAACCACCCGTAGGGGCAATTAAGAGTGCCCAATCAACCTACCATGCATGTTTTTGGAATGCGGGAGAAAACCGGAGTTCCCGGAGAAAACCCACACAGGCACGGGGAGAACATGCAAACTCCACACAGGAAGGCCAGAATCAAACCCACGACCTCTGAACTGTGAGGTGGACATGCTAACCAGTCGACCACCGTGCCTCCCCAGTTTTGACATCAAAATATTAAATTGTCTGATAAACTTTAACACTGACTGTTAAATGTTGTTGGACTGTATGTAAAGCTGTTAAACGGTCTTCAAAACTCTTATTTTTGGAGTCCCAAAAGGAATTCTGTAGAATGTTGCAAAACAACTTGAAAGAGAAAATGCTGAGAAGTTGCTGCTCATCACTGGTTAGCTCATGCTATTCAGGGATTGCCTGAGCTTCACCTTGTTTTGTTTGACTTTCCTTAACTCATTGAGAAGCCATTCTATTTTTACCAGGGTAGTGTCTCTTCATTGCAATGGTCAATCACAATGTTTAACGCATCATTCACTGCCTCCTTCACAGACTTCTTGTTTTGCTCAATATGGCAGATCAAAAGTCCAAGTATTTCTTCAGAGTGAAGTTAAGAGCCACAAATGTCTTCAATTGGAGCAATCAAATAATTCTGCTTAGCTGCAGCCGTGCAGGGCGGAACGGGGCGGGGGATGATTATTTTTATGAATAAGGGCAGGGGGTCGCGGCCGGAAGGGTACCCCGGTCAAGGGTGGAGGGTCGCGACCGGCTAAAAAGGGTCAGGTGCCCAGCTCTGGTCCTTTGTCAGCCATAAAACAAGATGAGGCTAAACTTCAAGATCATCGAGGCAAGGGTAAATCTTGAGTTTTTCCAACTATTCCAACAAATTCAGGGAGTTGGAGCTGAAAAAATATCCATCCATCCATTATCTATACCGCTTATCCTCACAAGGGTCGCGGGGCATGCTGAAGCCTATCCCAGCTGTCTTCGGGCAGTAGGCGGGGGACACCCCGAATTGGTTGCCAGCCAATCGCAGGGCACACAGAGACAAACATCCGCACTCACAATCATACCTAGGGGCAATTTAGAGTGTCCAATCAACTTACCATGCATGTTTTTGGAATGTGGGAGGAAACCGGAGCTCCCGGAGAATACCCACGCAGGCACGGGGAGAACATGCAAACTCTACACAGGGAGGCCGGAGCCGGGATCGAACCCAAAAATTTAAAAATGTACCTCTTTGGATGGACCATCCTATTGGACACCCTTGTTGTAAAGCGATTCCGCCCTGACGTAAAGCAACCCCCCCCCAAAGTCCCCCACATAACCACGCCTCCACCGCAAAAAATAATAATAATAATTGTGCACCCATAAACATTATTTAAAGAGTATTAGCTGGATAATTTCCTGTGCATATCCAATTACCGGCTCGGAGTATCTTGAGTGGATTAAATTGTTTACAATTGTTTCACCATGGGCGGCACGGTGGTCGACTGGTTAGCACGTCCGCCTCACAGTTCAGAGGTCGCGGGTTCGATCCCGGCTCCGGCCTCCCTGTGTGGAGTTTGCATGTTCTCCCCGTGCCTGCGTGGGTTTTCTCCGGGCACTCCGGTTTCCTCCCACATTCCAAAAACATGCATGGTAAGTTGATTGGATACTCTAAATTGGCCCTAGGTGTGATTGTGAGTGCGGATGTTTGTCTCTGTGTGCCCTGCGATTGGCTGGCAACCAGTTCAGGGTGTCCCCCGCCTACTGCCCAAAGACAGCTGGGATAGGCTCCAGCACGCCCCGCGACCCTTGTGAGGAGAAGCGGTACAGATAATGGATGGATGGATGTTTCACCATGATAACATTTAGTTGCAACACAAGCTCTTCGTGATGTGATGAAGATGATGATGCCGAATGGAGCAAACCAGGGGACATGAAGAGAATATTTAAAATCGAGCAATAAGGCAATACTATTGCGTTTTATTGCAACTTAAAACATTTTCATTTTTTTTTTTTATTATTGTAAAATAACACAAGGTTATTTTAAGAAGCAATAAAGACAATTCCGGGTCGTTTAAATGTATACACTGGTAGAGATTTTTAAGGTCTAAAGATGTCCCACACAAGGGCATACTTCGCAAGCAAAGGGATAAAGGTACTAAATGTGAACAGTTAGTTAAAACTATCCCGGATTACTAGATTAGTAGACTATTATTAGACAGACTGGTTGTGTTTCTGTCAGTGAGGTGAAATGGCTGACTCTTGTGGCATTATCCATGGTATTACATGTGTTGAAACACAGGGCAGAATATGCATGTGCAATGTGACTACTGCATGCGTTGTGCAGGCAATTAATGAAGGCGTCTCCGTAGAAGATAACATGCAGTGACTGATTATTTATTTACGTTAGCTTTAGCACAACTAAAGCTATGTACTCCTGCAGCAGCGGACAGTCAAGCGACATGCTGACATCACTCGCCAGTGTGCTGAGTCTGACGCTGCTCGCGCTACTGGGTCTCATCGCTTGTCGTACTAGTAGAAGCCGTGCTGTATCTCTTGTTGAAAAATTTCCTGCGCAATTGGGTAACTAGTGGCGCATTTGAAGTGTTCAGAGTCAACTTTTGTTGTTTGCCCATTTGGCCGAGTCGGTTGAGAAATTTGGCCGTCTCGTGACCACGTCACACGCATGAGGGACGATTTAGTGGGCCGAGCTATAAATCCACCTATGCCCTTGCTTAGTCCGACACTTTTTTAAAACTTGTACTCCGTCCCAAAAATAGGCTTCTGTCCAGGACGGATGGACAGCCTGCCTCGCTCAGAGTAAATCGTTGCGGACGGCAGGAGAAAGTCTAATGTTCAAGTATATTGTATTGTCCTGTTTTGGAATATGTTTACCTGATATGAATCTGTTTACCTGATATTCAAGGTTTCAACTCAAGGTTCATATATCTATCTATCTATCCATCCATCCATCCATCCATCCATCCATCTATCTATGTGTGTGACGGAGTTTTATTCAATATTGTTATAGTTGTACTTTATTTTTCAGTTGCAGATGTGAGGTAGTGGCAGTCTATCTTTGATTTTGAAAAGGTGAGTGTCTCTGCAATTGTCCTTCATTCTTTATAATTAGTTCAATATGCCATCCATGTTCAATTAATATTGTTTTTCACGCGTGTTGACATGCTTATTTACTTTGTGTGAATGAGATTGAAAACATCGGTTGGCGAATATGCTGTGATTTGAGTTCTTGGGAAATCACGTGTTCCATGTTGTACTTTGTATTCTATATTTCACTGCACGATTGTGACAGCAGTCTATCTTTAATTTTAAAAAGGGAATTTAAGCACCACCTGTTTCTCTCCGCATTGCCACGCACCCACGACAACACAACGCATACCTCATCAGTGCACAGAGGCCTTCCGCAGCACACTGTAAACACAAACATTCATATTACTCAGAAGTATAGTGTTGAACAAACACACTTTTTGGTAACTTGTTCTAAACACTCTTTATAAACAAGTTGTTAATAATTTGTGATGAAGAAATTAATTTACTCAGTTGTCTTGAGTTTACATGTTTTAAACGAAGTATTCGTAACGTATTCGTTTTATTCAAGGGAAGTAGTCATAACTTCTGCATTTTTTTCGGAGTGAAATGCTGTCTATTCTTTTCTAACTTTACATTTCTTGTTGTTTTCCTGTGACTACAAACACATTTATTGCCTTGTTGCTATAACCGTTTTTAAAAATAAAATGGCATTTTATACATTTTATAAATTTCAGTTTATTGTAAATAAAACACATCGTAAAATACTAGTTTTATTACAAGGTAACTCTGGCCTTCTCTGCTTGTTCCCTACCTTTTTGGCTATTTAAACCTTTCCATTGCTTCTTTATGTAAAGACTTTCTCCACCAACCTCTGCCACCACTCTCCTTCATTATTCAAACATGCACCCATCACTCCGCTAGTGTTTAGCACTATTTTTGAGTGGGGTGAACATTGGCTAACATCTGTTACAACTCGTTCATCATGCGCATATCACTCCGCCTCTCTCGAACCTTCGGTTCTTCAATCACCCCACCTCTCTCGATCCGAAAGTTCGAGAGAGGTGCAGTGATATGCGCATGATGAACGAGTTGTAACAGAAGTTAGCCGATGTTCACCCCACTCGAAAATAGTGCTAAACAGTAGCGGATAGGGGTGGGCGATACTGGGAATTTTGGTATCGATCCGATACCAAGGAAATACAGGGTAGTATCGGCCGGTACCAATACGATACCGACACTTTTTGCTTGGAAATGTTATATATATACAGTGATCCCTCACTACTTTGCGCTTCAACTTTCGCGCCCTCAGTGCTGCATCTAGCTAGTCTCGTCCACGCTAACAAACTAACAGCACTTTTGAACAATGTTCTGTTCGCAGACTCATAACATTATTCAAATGTGCCGTTCGGCAGCTATGTTTACATGTAGTGATCAGAGCGCGCTCGGCCACCGTGCAAGCACAAATGTGCTCAGCGCGACAATGGCGACGAAACAAACAACGTTCTATTCGGAAACTCCTAATGTTATTCAAATATGACGATCATTTGGTCAGAGTCAAGCCGCATTAGAGGATAGTAAACAGCTGTCTTCATAAGTTGTGAGGGGAGCGTGCTGAGCACAGCACACAGGATAGTTTGTTGTGGCAAGGACGATGAGAAATCCAAATAAAGTGTGAAAATGTTTGTTAGTTTTGTCTCAAGTTTGTCTTAAAACAGCTTACCTTAACTACAATCCCGCATTGCATTTTATCCAAAGGACCTTGTTGATGTTGTTGTGCAAAAATAAAGTTAAGGCATCATTGCCCCCGGGGACCGTGCTTCTTCTTCGTTTGTAAAATAAGTAGGAGGCAATGACTTCTTCCTCTCTTAGGGAGGCAACAAAGAAGAACTTTTACTTTCGCTTTGCACGACAACGACGAGTGTTTAAAAGTGCAGGATTGTACTTTTTGGATAAAATGCACTACAACATTCTGGTGTGTGAGGCTGAGAGGTTCCGATTAGATATAGTCGGGCTCACCTCCACGCACAGCTTGGGTTCTGGTCCCAGTCCTCTCGAGAGGGGTTGGACACTCTTCCACTCTGGAGTTGCCCAGGGTGAGAGGCGCCGAGCAGGTGTGGGCATACTTATTGCCCCCCGGCTTGGCGCCTGTACATTGGGGTTTACCCCGGTGGGCGAGAGGGTAGCCTCCCTCCGCCTGAGGGTGGGGGGACGGGTCCTGACTGTTGTTTGTGCTTATGCACCAAACGGCAGCGCAGAGTACCCACCCTTTTTGGAGTCCTTGGAGGGTGTGCTGGAGGGCGCTCCACCTGGGGACTCCATCGTTCTGCTGGGGGACTTCAATGCTCATGTGGGCAATGACAGTGAGACCTGGAGAGGTGTGATTGGGAGGAACGGCCCCCCCGATCTGAACCCGAGCGGTGTTCGGTTACTGGACTTCTGTGCTCATCACGGATTGTCCATAACGAACACCATGTTCAAGCATAAGGGTGTCCATATGTGCACTTGGCACCAGGATACCCTAGGCCGCAGTTCGATGATCGACTTTGTAGTCGTATCATCGGACTTGCGGCCGCATGTTTTGGACACTCGGGTGAAGAGAGGGGCGGAGCTGTCAACTGATCACCATCTGGTGGTGAGTTGGCTCCGATGGTGGGGGAAGATGCCGGTCCGACCTGGCAGACCCAAACGTATTGTGAGGGTTTGCTGGGAACGTCTGGCAGAATCCCCTGTCAGAAGGAGTTTCAACTCCCACCTCCGGCAGAACTTTTCCCACGTCCCGGGGGAGGCGGGGGACATCGAGTCCGAGTGGACCATGTTTCGTGCCTCCATTGTTGAGGCGGCCGATCGGAGCTGCGGCCGCAAGGTGGTCGGTGCCTGTCGCGGCGGCAATCCCCGAACCCGCTGGTGGACACCAGCGGTAAGGGATGCTGTCCAGCTGAAGAAGGAGTCCTATCGGGCCTTTTTGGCCTGCGGGACCCCGGAGGCAGCTGACGGGTACCGGCAGGCCAAGCGGAATGCGGCTCTGGCGGTTGCTGAGGCAAAAACCCGGGTGTGGGAGGAGTTCGGGGAGGCCATGGAAAATGACTTCCGGACGGCTTCAAGGAAATTCTGGTCCACCATCCGGCGTCTCAGGAGGGGGAAGCAGTGCACCATTAACACTGTTTATAGTGGAGATGGGGTGCTGCTGACCTCAACTCGGGACGTTGTGGGTCGGTGGGGAGAGTACTTCGAAGACCTCCTCAATTCCACCGACACGCCTTCCACTGAGGAAGCAGAGCCTGGAGACTCTGAGGTGGGCTCTCCTATCTCTGGGGTTGAAGTCACCGAGGTAGTCAAAAAGCTCCTCGGTGGCAAAGCCCCAGGGGTGGATGAGATCCGCCCGGAGTTCATAAAGGCTCTGGATGTTGAGGGGCTGTCATGGTTGACACGTCTCTTCAACATCGCGTGGACATCGGGGACAGTGCCTCTGGATTGGCAGACCGGGGTGGTGGTCCCCCTTTTTAAGAAGGGGGACCGGAGGGTGTGCTCCAATTACAGAGGGATCACACTCCTCAGCCTCCCCGGCAAGGTCTATTCAGGGGTGCTGGAGAGGAGGGTCCGTCGGAAGGTCGAATCCCGGATTCAGGAGGAGCAATGTGGTTTTCGTCCTGGCCGTGGAACAGTGGACCAGCTCTACACCCTCAGCAGGGTCCTCGAGGGTGCATGGGAGTTTGCCCAACCGGTCTACATGTGTTTTGTGGACTTGGAGAAGGCGTTCGACCGTGTCCCTCGGGGAGTTCTGTGGGGGGTGCTTCGGGAGTACGGGGTACCGAGCCCCCTGATAAGGGCTGTCCGGTCCCTGTACCACCGATGCCAGAGTTTGGTCCGAATTGCCGGCAGTAAGTCGGATTCGTTTCCTGTGGGCGTTGGACTCCGCCAAGGCTGCCCTTTGTCACCGATTCTGTTCATAACCTTTATGGACAGAATTTCTAGGCGCAGCCGAGGTGTCGAGGGGGTCCGGTTTGGTGGCCTCAGTATTGCATCTCTGCTTTTTGCAGATGATGTAGTACTGTTGGCTTCTTCAAGCCGCGATCTCCAACTCTCGCTGGAGCGGTTCGCAGCCGAGTGTGAAACGGTCGGAATGAAGATCAGCACCTCCAAATCTGAGACCATGGTCCTCAGTCGGAAAAGGGTGGCGTGCCCTCTCCAGGTCGGGGATGAGATTCTGCCCCAAGTGGAGGAGTTCAAGTATCTTGGGGTCTTGTTCACGAGTGAGGGTAAGATGGAACGGGAGATCGACAGGCGGATCGGTGCAGCGTCTGCTGTGATGCGGACCCTGTATCGGTCTGTCGTGGTGAAGAAGGAGCTTAGCCGAAAGGCGAAGCTCTCAATTTACCGGTCGATCTACGTTCCTACTCTCACCTATGGTCATGAGCTGTGGGTCATGACCGAAAGAACAAGATCTCGGATACAAGCGGCCGAAATGGGTTTCCTTCGCAGGGTGTCTGGGCTCTCCCTTAGAGATAGGGTGAGAAGTTCGGCCATCCGGGAGGGACTCAGAGTCGAGCCGCTGCTCCTCCGCGTCGAGAGGAGCCAGTTGAGGTGGCTCGGGCATCTGATTAGGATGCCTCCTGGACGCCTCCCTGGTGAGGTGTTCCGGGCATGTCCCACCGGCAGGAGACCCCGAGGACGACCCAGAACACGCTGGAGAGACTATGTCTCCCGGCTTGCCTGGGAACGCCTTGGGATCCTTCCGGAAGAGCTGGAGGATGTTGCTGGGGAGAGGGAAGTCTGGGCTTCCCTGCTGAAGCTGCTGCCTCCGCGACCCGACTTCGGATAAGCGGGAGATAATGGATGGATGGATGGAAATTTTATGATAGTTCCGCTTCTTGTTTGGCTGTGTATTGCTTTAGGTTCCTGCCGCTCTCTCACTCTCCCATCGCCTTCTCTCTGCCAGGGAGGGGTTAAAAGTGTGCCTGAGTCACTCACTCAGGCAGAGAAAGAGAGGGGGGGAGAAGCGGCGCTTTGAGTGAAGAATCGATCCCAGGACAATATTATCGATCCGATCCAAGTACTTGCTTAGTATCGGTAATATCTCGCCTACTAGTGGAGTGATGGGTGCATGTTTGAATAATGAAGGAGAGTGGTGGCAGAGGTTGGTGGAGAAAATCTTTAAAGGAGCAATGGAAATATTTAAATAGACAAAAAGGTAGGGAACAAGCTGAGAAGGCCATGTAATAAAACTAGTATTTTACGATGTGTTTTATTTACAATAAACTGCATTACTTATATGAATATTATAAAATGTATAAGATGCCATTTTATTTTTAAAAACGGTTATAGCAAGGCAATAAATGTTTTTGTAGTAACAGGAAAAACAACAAGAAATTTAAAGTTAGAATAGAATAGACAGCCTTTCACTATGAAAAAAAATGCAGAAGTTATG
This sequence comes from Filicampus tigris, assembly GCF_054856515.1. Classification (NCBI taxonomy): domain Eukaryota; kingdom Metazoa; phylum Chordata; class Actinopteri; order Syngnathiformes; family Syngnathidae; genus Filicampus; species Filicampus tigris. The sequence goes on along the minus strand of NC_141235.1, from coordinate 15,059,317 downwards.
ACTACTTCCCTTGAATAAAACATGTAAACTCAACTAAAAAACGAATGTAAATCTTCATTAATTGCCTGCACAACGCATGCAGTAGTCACATTGCACATGCATATTCTGCCCTCTAGTAGATAATGCCACAGGAGTCAGCCATTTCACCTCACTGACAGAAACACAACCAGCCTGTCTAATATTAGTCTAGTAATCTAGTAATCCGGGATAGTTTTAACTAACTGTTCACATTTAGTACCTTTATCCCTTTGCTTGTGAAGTATGTCCTTGCGTGGGACATCTTTAGACCGTAAAAATCTCTACCAGCGTATACGTTTAAACGACCCGGAATTGTCTTTATTGCTTCTTAAAATAACCTTGTGTTATTTTACAATAATTATTTGATAAAAATTGAAAATGTCTTAAGTTAAAACGCAATAGTTTTGCAATAAAACGCAATAGTATTGCGTTATTGCTCAATCTAAAATATTCTCTTCATGTCCCCTGGTTTGCTCCATCCCGCTTCATCATCTTCATCACATCACGAAGGGCTTGTGTTGCAGCTAAATGCTATCATGGTGAAACAATTGTAAACAATTTAATGCACTCAAGATACTCCTAGCCGGTAGGTGGATGTGCACAGGAAATTAGCCAGCTAATACTCTTTAAATAATGTTTATGAGTGCACAGTTATTTATTTTATTTTTTTCTGCGGTGGAGGCGTGCTTATGTGGGGGACTTTGTGTGTGTGGGGGGGAGGGTCTTTTGGGCTTTACGTGAGGGCGGAATCGCTTTAAAACAGGGGTGTCCAATAGGATGGTCCTTCCAAAGAGGTACATTTTGAAATTTATATTTTTAAAATTTTTCGAATGAACTCCACCTTGATGTGGCAGCGTCATACTTGAGTGCTGCGTGCAGCTTAATATACTCCCGGACACAAGTTGTTTTTAAACAGTTAAGTTCCAAGTCGGGGGGCGTCGCTTCAAAAAGACAGCGACAACAATGGATATCGTACCTGCTACAACCATTAAGGGATCGAGATGATGAGACTATGCATTTTATTTTATTTGATTTGGCATTTGGCTGAGGTATTATCTTTAAATCACGGCTGCAGCTAAGTTAAGAGCCACAAATGTCTTCTATTGGAGCAATCGTGGCTTCAATTGTGGAGCAATCGTGGCTTCAATTGTGGCTCTTAACTTCACTCTGAAGAAGTACTTGGGCTTTTGATCTGCCATATTGAGCAAATCAAGAAGTCTGTGAAGGAGGCAGTGAATGATGCGTCAAATATTGTGATTGACCATTGCAATGAAGGGACACTACCCTGGCAAAAATAGAATAGCTTCTCAATGAGTTAAGAAAAGTCAAACATAACAAGGGGCAGAGGGTGATGCTCAGGCAATCCCCGAAGAAGTCTTTAAGAAATGCTGCCAATGCCTTAAACATTGTCACAAATGAGGAGGATAAGGCATTTCTTTTTGCTCAGCATGAGCTAACCAGTGATGAACAGAAACTTCTCAGCAATTTGTCTTTCAATTTGTTTTGCAACATTCTACATAATTCCTTTTTGGACTCCAAAAATAATATGAGTTTTGAAGACCATGTAACAGCTTAACATACAGTTTAACAGACAGAACAAAAACATTTAACTGTCAGTGTTTAAGTTTATCAGACAATTTAATATTTTGATGTCAAAACTGGGGAGGCACGGTGGTCGACTGGTTAGCATGTCCACCTCACAGTTCAGAGGTTGTGGGTTTGATTCTGGCTCCGGCCTTACTTTGTGGAGTTTGCATGTTCTCCCTGTGCCTGCGTGGGTATTCTCCGGGTACTCCGGTTTCCTCCCACATTCCAAAAACATGCATGGTAGGTTGATTGGGCACTCTTAATTGGCCCTAGGGGTCGTTGTGAGTGCGGATGTTGTTTTTCTCTGTGTGCCCTGCAATTGGCTGGCAACCAATCCAGGGTGTCCCTCGCCTACTGCCCGAAAACAGCTGGGATAGGCTCCAGCACTCCCCGTGACCCTTGTGTGGATAATGGATGGATGGATGTTAAAACTGTTATTTTAATACAAATTTCAATCATTATGTCACAGTTACCTCTAGACAAAAACGCACCTTGGGTGTCTTAAGGGCAAAATTCAAGGTCATTGAGGCAAGTCATTGTCTGATTTAGACAAAACTTCACCAAAGAGTTTTTTCAACAATTTAAACAAATTTAGAGGGTTGGACTTTAGAATTTCCAACTTTTAATTTTAAGGACCACCCTAGGCCACTGTTCAAACTCGGTCCTCAAGGGCTGGTGTCCTGCCTGTTTTCCATCTATCCCTGCTGCAACGCACCTAATTCAGAGATCAAGCTTTTTCAGAGCTGATGAGCTGATCATTTAATTCAGGTGTGTTGCAGCAAGGGGAGTTGGAAAACAGGCAGGAAAGCGGCCCTTGAGGACCGGAGCTGGACACCCCTGCTTTAAAAGGACGAAGACGGGCGGGGTCGGGGGGCGATCATTTTTTTGAATAAGGATGGAGGGGATGAGGCCGGAAGGGTACCCAGGGATCAGTGAGAGGAAAAGAAGAAAAATAAATAAATAAAAACTAGAATAACAATTTAAGTGAGTATTTAGACTAATGTATCTATATAAATTATGAATACCTAAAATTGACCAGGTCTTATTAGAAGATATGAGTGGTGAGTGCTTATGTTACTGAAAAAAAAAGTCCTTCACAGATCACACATCAATCTCACAGAGAAGCTGCAGAATGTCACTGTGACCCAATCAAGGCTCATAACATCCCCCTTTCTGAGTACATTATGAAGTCATGTCATCATGTCATGTCTTCTTCCAAACCGCTTATCATATACAGGGTCGCGGGGAGTTGCTGGAGCCTATCCCACCCGTCAATGGGCGAAGGCAGACTACACCCCGAACTGGTCGCCAGCCAGTCGCAGGGCACACTGTCACTGAGCGGGAATCGATCCCACACTGCCCGCACACAACTCAGGCGTGTGTACCACTACACTATCAGGGACCATACATTATGAAGTATAATGTAAAAATTGAAATGTTTTAATGTTTGAACGTAGGAACAAAGACGCATGTAATTATAAACCTTGTTCGAGGTCTCACTCTGTAATAACTGTTCTTTTTTTTGGTACTTTTTTCCACTCACATTGTCACCTTTTTTTTTTTCTTCTTCATTTCTTGAACCATAAATTAAACTATGAATGTGGGTTGGACAGCCCATGCCTTCAACTGAGTGAGGGGTTTATTCTGCCCTGGGCTGGTCACTCAGGTGTATAAGAGTACCTTCTACCTAAGCCATAATACTGAAAGTACCCCAGGGGATTCCTCTCTCTGGTCGGATACCGCTCCTCAGCATCCTGGTTGTGTGGGGGTGTCGGTAGCTAAGGAATAGCAGGTGTAGTGTTGTTCTGTTCCGGCAGAACTGGATCAGAGGTGTCCTCAGGTTCAATCTTCCGTCCCATAAGAGTGATGAGATGACTCCGGTTGCGCTGCAGGAGCGCTCTGGGTGTCTGAACCAAGTAAGACCGAGGTGTATCCGCTCTGGAGACTGTCCCATGTTCTTTCATGGGTGTAGATCAGAAAAATCATGTGCTCTGTGTCTGCTGTTGAATCATTTCCACTGTTTATCTCTCTCCTTTCGTTCCCATTCCCTCAAATTAGTGATGTAGTCCACTCTGGTTCAGGCAGGAAGGAAGGATAGGCACCGTAGTACGAAGCTTTCTCCCCATCAGGAGCTCGGCAGGGCTGTGGCCATTTGCAAGCGGGGTGGCACAGATCAAGGTAGAGGTCTCTCTCCTTCTGAAGATTTTTAACCATTGTCACAGCCCGTTCAGCCTTGCCGTTACTCTGAGGAAATCTTGGACTGAGGTGGTGTTGAAGGAAGAAACACTCAGAGGAGAACGTTTGGAATTGCTCTGATGAGAACTGTGGTCAATTGTCACTCCGAACCTCTACGGGAATGCCGTGTCTTGCAAATATGGATTTCATGTGTTCAATCACTGCAGTAGAAGTACAATGTGTGATCTTAGATACCTCTATGAATCTGCTGAAATAGTCCACTATAAGAAGGTACTGGCTGTTGTTCCAATCAAATAGATACACACCAACTAGCTCCCAGGGACGTGCTGGGAATTCCGTGGGCATCAGTGTTTCTCTGTGCTGTAGTCTCTCTTTAGCACATGTGACACATTCAGACACTAACTACTGTAGCTGTGTGCTGAGTCCTGGCCACCACTCTGACTGCTTTGCTTGCTCCCTGGACTTCGCAATGCCCTGGTGACCTGTGTGCAGATGAGCCAAAATGTCCTTTTTCAGTGACGTGGGAAAGACTATACGTGCCCCTTTTAACAGCAAGCTTTTTTCCACTGTGAAGTCACCAGCATGTTGACGATAGGGAAAGCATGGCCCTAATTTGTGTTTATCCAGCCAACCATTCCAGCAGTATGGTTTCACTTGCATTAGTACATCATCCTTGTCTTGTTGTTTTCTGATTTGCTGTATTCTTTCCTCTGTTGCAGGAAGATTTGTAACCACTAGGAGCATGCAAATAGACTTCTTCTCCAAAAGACTTGTCACACTCTGCCATTACTGGTGTAGTGTATTTTCTCTTCTGATGAGCAGGAACGTCGATGCGCCCCTCCCGTAGAGGACGCAAGGCCAGGCTGGGTTGATGAGGAAAAAACGTATTCAACAATCAGTTGATTGGAAAATAAGATTGTATTAAGACCAATACAGCTGATGCCAAAAGAAGTTGCTCTGTGAGTTGCCGCGCGGGCACGTGCAGTCCCTTCTCACATCCCCTTGTTATATGGAGCAGGATGAATATTCAAACTTGGTAATTACATATGCATTGGTTACACTGAATGGATAAATCCTTTGTCTGTTTTCCCGCTTGAAAGTCCCCCAAAGAAAAAAATGTACCACATGGCTAGAGACGCCACAAAGTCTACTTCAAATTGCACCCCCCTAAGATTGCTTACCTGGAATGTTTGTCCAGATGTTCACTGTCTGAGGGCATCCTGCTCCCCCCGTAGAGAGCCAGTGACCTGCTGACCACTTGGCCCACATGAGCGGCCACTTCTCACTTAAAACAGGCGTAAATGAAGTCTAACTGCACTAGTCTATATTAAAATATACGTCACCGGTGCTCTGGACAATACGTCAGCGGTTGCTATACTCTTGCCAGGCACATGTGAGATGGAGAAAGAATATCTCATTAATCTCATTCTCAGTCTCTGCACACGTGGTGGCAGCTCATCGAGGTTCTTTGAACCCAAAAGTGGCACTAAAGGTTTGTGATAAGTCTCAACGTGGAACTCAATGACTATAAGAAAGTCTGCGAAGCGCTCACACGCCCATGTTATGGCCAATGCCTCCTTCTCAATCTGAGCATACCTTTCTTCCGTTGGGCTGAGTGCTCTCGATGTGTATGCAACCAGCTTGATACCGCCATCTTCTTGTTTTTGAAGCAACACCACTCCGAGTCCAAATGAAGATGCATCAGCTGACACCGTGGTCTGTGCCTTGGGGTTTTATAGTGTCAAGTTTGGTTACTTGCTCAGTTCTAACTTGTGTCAAACGCTTTTTGTTGCGCTTCCCCCCAGCACCACATGTACTTAAGGCTCAGCAGATCTCCCAGTGGTTGTGTTTTTTCGGCTAGGCGAGGTAGGTATTGTAGTGTATTTTCTTTCGTTGAGCAGGGTCAGTCGATGCGTTTGTCCGGAGCAGACGCTAGGCCAGGCTGAGTTGATGATGAAAAGACTTCTCCGACAATTCAGTTGATTGGGAACAAGATTTTATTGATACCAATACAGCTGATGCCAAAAGAAGTTGCTCTCCGAGTTGCTGCGGCGTGCGCTCCTCCCGTCTCCTGTCTCTCTTCTTATGGGGAGCAGGATGAATATTCAAACTTGATTATTACATATGCATTGGGTGCCCTTGAATAGCTAATTCATTTGTCTATTTCCCGCCGAACACCTTCCAGACCCCCCGGACAGAGAGGTGCCACAAAGCCACAAAGTCTGCTACTCCTAACACACCCTAAAATTGATTACCTTGAGACTATTCAACTTCAGTCAGGAAAAACAAAGGAGAGCTTATCCAGATGTCCCCTACCTGATGACATCCTGTCTCCCCTTAGCAGACCAGTGTCCTGCTGATCCCTTAGATCTCACGCGCGGCCACTTCTCACTTAACACAGGCGTAACTGAAGTCTAACTGCACTAGTCTATATTAAAATATACCTCAAAAGCACAAGTTTGCAAACACTATAATCTCATAAGTACTGTGTATTGAAATTCAAAACCACAGAACTAAACACCAGTGTGTAGATTTGAGAAACACACAAAGTGGATTCGAGTAAGGTAACGGTAATATTATCCGAAGAACAGTATCAATCCTACCAGTAATAATATTAATAGCAATCATAATGGCAATACAAACAATAAAATAGTACCAGTAATAATAGTAGCAATAGTAATGGAAATGGAAATGAAACGTGATGAACAAAAATAAACAGGAAAAGAAAAAAAAAACATTTCGCTAAATGGAAATCCAGTTGTGCATGTAGTGTATTTTGCTTTGAAGAGCGGGTCCATCTCAGCGCCCTTCCGGAGAGGCCGCCAAGCAAGGCTGAATTGATGATGGAAAAAACTTCTTCAACACACAGTTGATTGGAAAAAGATTTTATTCTTGCCCAATACAGCTGATGTCAGAAGTCTCCCCCCCAAAAATTGCCACGCGCGTGCTCCCCCACTCTCGTGTCTGCCTTCTTATAGGGCGCGGGATGAATATTCAAACTTAGTTATTACATATGCATTGGTTACACCCAAATGTCTAAGTTCTTTGGTCTCACCCATAAAGCCTACAGGGGAAGTGAAATTGCCCCCTTGTCCAGAGACAAATGGTCCCTATGGTTATCCTTCCCTGGCTTTTTTACCTTGGGAAGGATCTGATAACAACCAAGGAAGTTTTACAATGCTTACACAGATGTCCAACATCCATTGTGTACATCCTCTTTCACCCCTTAGTACTATTTGCCTACTGACGCCATTGGTCAGCAGCCACTTTCTGCATTTAAGTTAAGAGTAGTCAAGCAATAACTGAATTATTTTATATTAAAATATACCTCATTTCCCCCTTCGAGGCAATAAATGATTGCCTGGACACCTAAAATGACAAATAGCTACAATAAGCTACAAACGCTAATTAACTGAACCCCAAATAACGCTAAACACATGCTACTTAAGGTTTTTTTAACTAAGAGAAAATTAAATAATAAGGCCGATTACTCCCGGACGTCACTTCGAAACTCCCTGTAGGACCACACAAACAATCAATAAATTAAAAACCCACTATCGGTTCCATTGTCACGGCAAAGGTTCCCATCCAACAGCAACATTTATGCCGATGGTAACATTAACATTTTAGTGCACTCCACATGGGAGAATCAAAGATACACCGAATCTCCGTCGAAAAGCCTCCTCTGTAGCCAAAGAGGGAAAAAGAGGGCAATCCATTCTAAATCTATCAGTGATCCCACATCCACAAGCCAATCAGGAAGAAGGAACACTGTTACAAAGGCAAACAGCATTAAGAATCAAAACATTCAAAAACAAGAACTAAGGGTGAACATAAAAACTAACTACCTAATACGCCTAAATGCACATAAAATCATGTACCCATAAACCAAACAAAACATTCATGTTTTCATGCCAAGCAAAATCAAAACACAGTAAACAATTTCCCCTCCAGTGTTACCCCCAGCGTGAGGTGAAGCAGAGCCCAACTTGCTGACAAAGCAGTGCGTCGCCAAACAGGACAAAACTGCCCAGGGCTCTCGTGAACATTCATCATCCATTGAATCATATGCGGGACCCCAACCAGCTTCCACGTGTTCTGCAAAAATAAAACATCTGCCAGTATAATGTAATGACAGCATGCACAAAATAACAATATTTTAGGTAAACAACATCACACTAGACAAAGACAGTCATGTTCAGAGTAAGGTATGATATCGAAAATAAAACAAAATGACCATTGGGCGGTTAATAAACAAACAGTTCAAAATAACACAACACATACGATAAACCAATCAGGGAATCGTAAAACCCCCCTTGAACCTCACCTCTAACCATAGACTGGACATGACTGACTCAGGTGGGCAACACTGTACAAAAATAAAACTAAACAACAAATTATAACAAACATGACAATAAATGTAAACCCAAAATGAAACGAACACATTAAGCTATTCAACAGCCTACTTGGCAACGAAAGGAGTATCCACAACATCCACAACATTCTCCGAGTTATCATCACTCGTAACAGCTATCATAGCCATCTGAGTTTGGTCCCCTGGCAGCACAACACCAACCCATTGTGCAATACGACTACATGGGGCCCTTTTATGTCTATTACAGTTACATGACATCAAAATAGAATTTCCCAAGACCCCATCAATCGTAATCAATGTAACGTTTTGGTTTAAAGGCCCTGATACACCAAAACGACACTCACCATCAGTGACAGACGCTTACCCCGTGGCGTCCGGCCGGCTGTTGCATGTCACGATGGCAAAGCACACCGCAACAACAGACTGTTAAAGTACCTTCTGCGCATGCATACCATACCATACGGTAGTCACCATTTCTCATGGTTAGAAAACTCCAACCGGAAAGATGTTGGCCGGGGGCTGATTATGAAAACGTAAACAATGCATTCGGCTCTATTCTTCGCTCACGATGAACAGCCACGCAAAGTAAACCATCACATTCTTGACACGGTATTGTGAAATACTTACATTGTCAACCCTCGCTCTTGTACTTGTAAGAAGATTAAGGCAGCGGGGGTGTACTCACTGTTTTTCCGCCTTTGTCACTTCACGTTGGTGCGCCGCGCGCTGATTTGCTAGCTAACAGCCAATCAGAGTGACCAAATGTCACGACTGGCGACGCCGATTCAACAAACGTAAACGCCCCCAAGACGCTTACAGATGGGTTACGACACTACGACGGTGGCCACTACACTAATCAGACGGTGCTTAAAGACGCAACGACGCTTAACGACCTCCGACGTTGGTTTGGTGTATCAGGGCCTTAACTTTTTGTCGAACTGGTCTGGAGTTGCTTGGTCCTCCTGAAAGCTTCTGTCCTCCTGGGAGGTCTTCTCCACTGTTATGTGGCTCAGCATTGCTGTACTCTGTTGAAATGATTCCACTCGTTGTGGGGGCATATTGGAAATCAACTTTGTGGAATTGCCTTTCTCTGATTACAATGGATGAGCCATCGCTGACTTTGTCATGAGCATGTAAGTCATGCACAGCATCAACTATGGCACCACCATTTTCTTCTTGATCTTGTTCTTGGATACTGTATGCCCCTGAGTTTGTTCTTCTCTCTATGATTGTCCTGTGCTATCATTATCATAGCACTGTCTTTGAGTTGCCTCATCCTTTGGTGCTTTAACACAATGGTACCAGGTCGGTGAAGCCTTTACCTGTACAGCTGTGCCGGTCCTGCGGACAACTTCAAATGCCCTTTGTCGCCGTTCGTTGAACCATTTTCGACGAAACACCTTTACAAACACCTTGTCTACTGGCTGAACTGTATCCTTATTATTCACCTCAAGTCTCTCCTGTGCTTCTCCTTGCTGCCTGTTGACAACATATGTGGAAATGTTCCTATGTATCGTTGCCAAATGCTTGCCATACGCTTTCATTTCGTCCTCCAACAATGACAAACTTTGGCCTTTTCCACTTGTTTGCAAACACGGCGAAGGAATGTGCCTGCCTGTAATTAACTCATGCGGCCTCATATGCAACTCATGAAGATCGCTAGATTGACACACCATCAGTCAAGTGGAAGCGCTGTCACCCAGTTCAATCCCCGACACCTTTCAACCACACGTTGCTCCATTCAATGGCACCAACATGCAATCAAAAGTCCTTTGCGACTTTGGTGCATCTCTCTCGCTCCTCCGAGATTGTCACACCAACATGACTGCTACCCCCTCCGCACAAAGAGGTGCAAGTTTGCCCCGCCGAATATCACCATAGCAACGCATAGTTTAGACCCCCGCCTCACACAGCCATTGTCCTCCCAAAAAACGGCTCGACCAATATGGATTAGGTGCAGGTTGGCCACCAGTGCAATGAGCATGTTCAGCTGACTGTGTTCCCCTCTGAGTACAACACACGGCCAGCCAAGGAAAGCAGAACACCGCCCGACCGCCAACGTGCAATCGGAGACGGGCGTAAACATAAATGCACTTGCCTCTCCTGCATGGGTCATGGGAAGCAGCAGACACTATAAACATTTCACAACTCACAACCCGTAGCCTTCAAAAAGGCACTCACATCTCTTAAATCAGTAGACTTAGTATTATTACAACCACCACAAAAATGACACAAAACACATCACCAGCCACAATTACCACAGTTTAGTTTCACCTCCTCAGCACTGCCTCACACACCTCACTTCCACACATGCACAACATATATTCAACCTCTAGAAACATTCTGTCACAAATCTCATCTCCTCAGATTTCTTCCACCATGAAGATACTCCACTTTAATTCATCCTTTCCTCAAACTTCCACACGCCCCTTTGCACACCGACACGCGCATGCACACACGCACACACACGTGCGGGTCCCGCTGCATGCACACTGTACGCACACACACATTAACATATTACCGCACAAGCGTAATCGTTTATCGTTGCATTCTAAATAAATATTAATTTATCATTCTAAAGAGTTTATTGTGCTCGGCCCCCTACAGCCACAATGCCGCTTTCGCTCAGAGCAACAGTACATGTTTGCATTTTGAATTACCTAATTCGAACTGCAATAAGTATTATCAATATATTACACATATTACTATTATGATATTAGTATTACTATCGTTAATAGTATCATAATATCTTAATATTTTCTATAGCGCTTTCTATATCTTTAACATTATTCCTGCAGGTTTCCAAACATTGTTCTAAATAAATGTACTTATTTATTGGTATACGTTTATTAACCCCTTATTTAGGACTAAATTTCACATATTCATTCATCCCTTTTGAGACCCCACGGTACTCTGTAGCCAATTCATTGTTGGTCCCGCTGCCGGGTCATGTTTTCACGCGGCTTTGAGCAGAACACATTTGATGTCTCAAACATTGGAGTCGAACCAGTTTGACAAGGAACCTCCGTAACATATCAACAACAATTGCGCTCCTGGCCCCCGCCGTACGCTACAAGTCCGTCTTGTGCCTCAAAAGCCTTCCATGTCACGAAGTGGACAATCCTTATGGGGGAGCACACTCTATTCTCTCTGTTCGGCTTCTATTCCATTCTGATTCATCCGAATTCATCCATCTTCAATTCCCACCAAATGTAAGATAGACATCCTGGCCAGGATCTGTATTCAATTTATTCTTATACTCATGACTATAGACTATATTCACAGTTCAGTTCTGACTGCTTATTAATTCGCTAACATGACATTCGACAGGTGAGAGGCCTTTTCTACAAAACCTTCGAAACGCATGACCCATTTAATTTCACAGCTGTACTTTGAACATTCTAGGGTTACCGCATTCACTCCCAATGTTCACTTTTTCAGAACATTTCATCTCATCTCATTTCTCTTCAATCACAGACATGTCTTTCCATTTCCACTGTGCACATTTCTCCCCCAAATAGAACTTTTTATTTGTTCTATTTTATTTTATTGTTTCTTTTTTCTATTTTGTCATTTCTTTTTTAACTAGGGGTCCCCCCCATTATTGTTTATATTTATAAAAACTAAAACATAGGGAAAACATTTCCATGACCAACCAGCCAGCAGACCCGCAAACTAGAGTGACCAGATCCAAACTCACTAGATGTGGGACAGGGAGTATGCTGGTGGGGGACAATGTGGGACGCAGCTGACACTCGCGACGGACACCAAAAATGAATATGACACAGCTTGTCAACTGTTCAGTAACATAAAATATAGTAAACTCGAACAAAATAACAATTATAGACCGACAAATAAAAACACAGAACACATAATTGCAGTTGAAATTATCTGCAGTTACAAAAATACAACACAAACTGCTAGTAAAAAGGTAAATCTCTGAGACATTAATATCAATAGGACAGGGGCGGAGCCAGAACGTGGCTAATGGGTGGGCCTGGAAAAATCAGGGTGGCCTGAATATTTCTCTCACTGAGCACAATCCTCCTATCCCGACACATTGTATATTAAAATAAAATGACAAACTGAATAATATGAAGTTCAGATCCTCCTTAGACAACCACAATTATGCCATTCTTAATATTCAATACAATAAAAAAAAACACATCGAAACACAAATTCAAAAACAATTTCACAATATTTTACAAAAAATTTAAAAGTATATATTTTTTTCATGAATCTCACTGGGTGGGCAGTCTGTCAATCTAGCCTGCCTGTGCCACCCAGGCCCACACATAGCTCTGCCCTTGCAACAGGAGCTCACAATAAAGGCTAAAATTAGTCATATCTTGAGGTAGATGCACTTGAACAATAGTAACACACACAATAAAACCTTGTCAAATCTCAAGTCAACATGTAGAGCATGAAATGCAGTAACAATTTACTACAGTAACAAAGACAATCCAAACAAAGACAGGCTACTACAACTACTGCAATTCAAATTTTTCAAATTAAACAGCACAGCATAAAACGAAAATAAAACAAGAGGTATATAAAAAATAGTCAGGAGATAACAATACTGTAACTACAATAAATTCAGTTGTAATCAAACGTGTTCACCATAGCAGCACTATGCACATCCAGAAGCAAGCAAAGCACTGATGAAACACTTAGGTTATGTCCATCACAACTCAAGTATTTTAGTTTTCTCCATAACAGCGCATCAGCCACAAAGTTACAGAAAGCTTTATCTGACTCGTCTTTCACTGGCTTCACCCATGTGGACAATGAGTTCCCAGACCTTGTTGTAACTGCCTTTCATTTTCTTAGTTTCCTTAGAGTCCTCCATTTTCATTAATTCATCACAAACGTATGGAATGTGTCGCTAAAATGCTTGTTTTTGGTAGGCGTATCTTAAAACAACATTGACTTGCCTGCATGTGCGTCCAGCTGTTTGATTGACAGCGTACCCCTGCCTCTCGCACGCAGACAGTCACACCAGCCCGAACATCACACACACACACACACACGCACACACACCCCCCCCACACACACACACACGCACCCCCCCCCCCCCCCCACACACACACACCCACACCCACACAAAGCTGTGTGATGTGTGCTGTCTGCTCTCAGCAAACAGGCGTTTAACAGAAAACAAGATTTTAGGCGCACATTTGAAAATTGGTGCCTGCCAATCAGACATGCGGGACAGAGTGTCAATTTGGGGGACGCATCAAAAATCATTAAAATACGGGACAGTCCCGCACAAATCGGGACATATCGTCACCCTACTGCAAACACAGGCTCTAACTGCCCCCGAAACCTCAAGCAACTGCTCGAATACAGACGTACAACATCCAATGTGCGAAAAACATCTCACCTTGTTTTCAGCCGGCAGGATGTCACACGCCTGTACCACAGCGGGCGAGGGCTCCCAAACGAAGCATGAATCCTGTTCCTGACGAAATCTGTAGTGTATTTTGTTTTGAAGAGCAGGTCCGTCTAAGCGCCCTTCCAGAGAGGCCGCTGAGCAAGGCTGGCTTGACACAAAAAGGTAAAACAGACCAATGCAGTTTGTTCCAGCTGCTCTCTTGAGATAAGGGCTCATGTGTCATGCTCTGCTTTCTTCACAGACAACTTCAAACTTACATGACACAAACAAGTTTATACTGTTGAATAAATGCTTTGCAACACCGTAAGAGTAAATATGGGATAATTTATGTATAATTATTCTAAGACACGGCTATGGAATAGCCTGCCAGAGGACCTCAGGTCCGAGAGACTGTTGACATTTCTAAGGGGAGTCTCAAAACATAGCTTTTTAGTTTGGATTTTAAATAATTTATCTTTTTCTTTTGATTTAGGACTACCTTATCTTACTGTTTTTAGTTGTTAGCTTCTATTATTGTTTTGTCTTTTAGTTTCTTTGTTTTCGGTTGTTTTTAGCTTTTAGCTCCAGTGTTTCCTCATGGGTGGCCTCCGTGCTGAGAGGGGTGGCTGCTTTTCGTGCGCGGGGTGTCCTCGTGGGGGCTCCTTCGGTCCGGGTGACCGGGGGCCTCTGCACTGTGTAGGGTCTACCCAGTTAATCTGGGTGGGGGTCTCTGGGATGGTGGCGCGCCCTGTGGCCGTGGGCTGTCATTCCTCTCAGCGTGGATGATGTTGGATACTCTTTCCTCATATGGTTTCTCTGTGCCTTGCCATGTCTTTTTAACACAGTTTATCAGGTTGTGTGTATGTATCTGTTTTGTGTGTGTTTGTGTGTATAAGAGTGCTGATGTGCTCGTGGATATATGTCTTTGTGTATGTTTTTAACATCGAATACAGACGTACAACTCTATTTAACATCCTCTTTTTATATTGTATTTTGGATGTTTTTATTTCACAGCACTTTGAAAGGCAAAAAACACTTCTGAGAGCAGGGCAAAAAGTGACGAGGACAGCAATTAAAAGGTAAACGGCCATCATTTTTATTCTTTATTCTTAGTTTTTTTACAATATGCCCAACTTTCATTTATTGTGCAATAATCTAATTGTAACATGTATTCATGACATGTTTTCATGCATTTTTATGCTTTATAAAACATTTATGTCTGAATGTTGGGGGGGCTTGGAACGGATTAGGGCATTTACATGTAAAACGCGTTTCTACATACAAAATTTTCTACTTAAAAGATTTCTTCCAGAACCAATTAATTTCGTAAGTAGAGGTACCACTGTACATGGTTTGATCCCGCCTACCTGAGGGGAGGAGCTGGGAGAGTGGTGGCCAGGGTAGGGGGTCCAGATGAATTTTGAGTGCCCTTGTCTTGGTTCTTGAAGTGTGTAAGTCCTCAAGAGTGGGTGGGGACTTGCAGAAAGATCGATACACAGCCGTGGAGGCTTTTTCTGTGAGATTGCTGAAGAAGGTCTAATCTGTCCAAAATGGTTCAAATTTTTTATCCTCCCTTGGCTGCCCATCCACAGGGATGGTGACTCTCCCTAGCCCATGTGACTATGTGTGACTCTACGGTCTAAACTGATTCTAACTAGATGTGTGCCAACGGTGTCATAGATAAAAAGAGCTCAGAGGAAAGGTCACAGCGACACAATGGCCAAGTTCAAGTCACCCATCTAATCATATGCGCCAAAGAGGCCTATTCTAAGTACTCCTTGAAGTTACGCGAGCAGGAACAGCAGAGTGAAAGATTTATTCTCTCATTGAAATCACATACAATTTAGGGAAATAAAGATTTGGGGCAGTAATCCTGTGAAGTCCTTGAAGTTACATGAGCAGGAACAGCAGAGCGAAAGATTAATTCTCTCACTGAAATAACGTACAAGTTAGGGAAAGAACAATTTGGGGCAGTAACCTGAGGAAGGATATCAGAGCCTAAAGAAAAAGTTACTTTTTAGAAAGACAAAAAGACACTTTTTCGTGCCCTGCACCCAGCCTTTGGAGAGACAGAGAAGGACCAACGCCTGGTCTTTCCAATCCCCCAACCCCCAATGGACATGCGAGCTCAACGGGGGGGCCGTAACTGGACCCAAAACCAGCTTCAGGACCCCCTGGGTCTTGATTCAATCAAGCCGTCTCTGGCTGAGACATCACACCCCCAAGTACGCACCTCCCCAGGCGTCACCACCCACCTGGAATACGCATCTCAACAACCAAACTGCACATTGGTAGAGCACGTGCCACCTCTAGTGGTGAGTGTGAAGATGGACCGACCCGCGTCCTCAACGGAAAACTAATTGAAATTTTAATTTGTGTCCAATGTGTTCGTGTTGATCATTTTCACAGGACATACGAAATGAAAACAACACCCAGTGCAGGATGTTTGCATTATATTGCAGTTGTAGTTGTGTTTGATTTCTGACCACTTATACAAGAAAAAAAATAACCCACAACAGCTATTATGTGAATGTGACCGACCTGTTCAGAAAAAAACCCCCCACAACAACACCAGTTAAAATGCCTGCATTTTAACTGGTGTTGTTCCTATACAGATACTGATATCGGGTGGTATCCCAATACTGCATTAAAACACTGGTATCGGATCGGCCGGTACTAACAAATAAAACACAGATGCCGGTTATCGAGACTGGTATCATTATTTGAATGCAGCGCGCATATTTGAGAGCCGCATGCGGAAGGAAAACACGAGGAGAAGCCTTATCCATTATTAGCGTTATTGGTCATCGGTCTACTTATGTCTAGTTTGGTGAAAAGGTCGCTATCAGGATATAGCGACTATATCGCCACATTGGAGGCAGTTGCTTGAGGGGACTTAGATGCTATCAAGAGCCCGCAATTACTTTGGGGGCATGTCAGCTGGATCTTGGTCTCGTAGCAAAGTATGTTGCTTTTGTTTGACACAGTACATCGATCACTAGTTTAATGGTGTAAAACGTCTTTCATGAAATGGTTTGGGTCCAGATAAACTCGTCTTTATGACCCGTCGAAGCTTTTCAAGCTCGCCCTAGCTTGCTAACTGCTGACAAAGAGATGAGTTTGTTTACAACACATCGCTCAGCAAAATGTTCTATAATGTTCCATCAACGTATATGAAATTTGTATACCTATATGATTAACAGATTAATGTTAAACAGCAGTGCGAAGTAAATCTTGAATGAAAAGTAAAAAGAAAACAATAACTTATATAAAGTCATGAGATCATAACCTTGTATGTTGTGATGGTGTTAAGTGGTCACGTTGAAGATTTGACAGCCATTGTGCACGTCTGCTTTCAAACAAATTCGTTTTTGCCTCCGGTTAATTTGAATCACTGCCGGTATCACAAAATAAAATCTCTAGTTGACCGACTAGAGCAACCATAAACAGCACAGGTGTTTACCAATTTTATAAACACATAACGGACTTCTGTTATCCCACTCACTCGATCGCCCTCCCCTCTGGTAGCGTACAAATGTGACGTCACGCATTGGGGGGGTCGGTTAGAATCACTGAATATATTTTAGAAGTACAAATGCTGCACCTTGCTTTATTACAAATGTACATTCATGTGAATACAGTATGTATCCATGTCTCACTCTCACAAGCACGAAGAGCTATGAAAATAGGCTGTTTATTCAACATATGTATTTTGTGTGTGTATGTTACTACAGACACTTCGCAAGTGATGATTTAAATATAAATAATTTTACATCCAAGTGAGTGCAATTCTTTATTACTCCCCAAAAATTGTGCTTATTTTGGATTTCTTCCAAACGGTGAGGTATCGGTACAGTATTGGCCAATACTGCACAGCCAGGTTGCGGATTTGGTATCAGGGCCAAAAAGTGGTATCGGAACAACACAGATTTTAACTGTTCTGCTCACGTGTGCCAAGCTCTAAAAAATGTATTTC
Source organism: Filicampus tigris (assembly GCF_054856515.1). Classification (NCBI taxonomy): domain Eukaryota; kingdom Metazoa; phylum Chordata; class Actinopteri; order Syngnathiformes; family Syngnathidae; genus Filicampus; species Filicampus tigris. The sequence continues at coordinate 15,041,791 of NC_141235.1, read as the reverse complement.
ACAAATTTGGGAAAGCGCTCAATGCTGCCCAGACGTGAAAGGGAAGGAGGCATAGCCCGCTCTCATCAACATGCGCACCTCCCTTATAAAATGCCATGCAGAATTTCTTTCTCTCTCTCTCTCGCCTGGAAAAAAACAAGACTCTCTCTCGCCTAGAAAAAAACAAGACTCTCTTTCTTGGAAAAAAAAAACTTCAAACGCTTTCAAAAAAGAAAAACGCTTCCAAACTCACTCTCTTGAGAACATTTCGTGAACTTTCTACACCTTTTTTTTTCGTTAGAGTGGCTTTACTAAGTATTCTCTGTCATCAGCCACCCTCTGATCCGTCCCGGGTCAGAACATTTGCGCCTCTTTTTGCAGAGCTGGACACTTGACCCTTTTTTGCCCGTCCGGCCGCGACCCTCCACCCTTGACCTGGGTACCCTTCCGGCCGCGACCCCCTGGCCATATTCATAAACATTGTCGGCCCCCGCCTTGTTCCGACCTCCCCCCCCTTCCACAAAAAAAAAGTGAACGATGCCCCCGCGGGAGAGATGCTAACGGAAGAGGTTTATTTAAAGATAATTAGCTGGCTAACTTACTTCAAACCGGCTGCGGACACGCTTCAAACACGCCACTTACTCACATACTTACCCATTTGGTCTATGGACGTTTCTTTTCCAGGCGTAGTTATTCGCCCTGTGATTTCCTCCTTGCGCAGAGTGATATAATTTCAAGTGTTATTGTAACCCTAATAAGTTGTTCTACCTTATCGGAGGCCGTGGTATAGCGGGCTACAAGATAAAATCGAGTTTCGTGCACTTCTGGTGTCTTTCCTTGCCAAAACAACCGACACGGCAGGACAATGTTTCATTATGTCTTTTCTTTAGTTTCACAGCCTCGCTCTAATCCACACTCTCTCTCTTCTCTTCTTCGCTCATGAAAATGTCCAGTGCCAATGCACCTCAAAAAGGAACAAACACTCAAGCAAAATAAAAATAGATACATATCGTAAAATACAACACTGTAGCATTTTAGGGAAACAATAAATACAAAATAATATATGCAATCCAGAAAATTAAAATAAAAAATGAAAATATAATTCGGCAACTTAATCATGTGTTACATTATCAGTGATTCAACTCGTCTGTGAATGAATGCCGTTTACGCAATAAAAAGAAGCTGAGCTCCGAGACTCCTACAAGTTATTAAGTTGTGAAAGACACAACAACCCAGCTGCGTGTACTTACTTCCATTGGTTTTGTCGTATTGTATAATTATTTGGGTCCAACAGACGACAAGTCTGCAAGCATTCAACAAGTTTTTTTTGTGCAAATTTTGCACACTTCTCCTCCTTCACACTTCCCGGCCTTCAAAATAAAAGCATGCCAGCAAACCACTATACAGCAGTTTTGCTGCAGCGTATTTCCGGAAGTAGGAAAGTGCATGATGTGCCAGTGTCATACTTGAGGGCTGCGCGCTGCTTGAATGTACTCCCGGACACAACGGATTTGCTGCTCTGATCGGTCCATTATGATGTGATGACAATCACATCATAATGGACCGATCAGAGCAGCAAATCCTGATGTGTGCGTGGCATGTGTAGCAGACCTGTCACCAACAGCACAATGCGTCAATCATGTGAATCAATGCGGCAGTTGTTTGTGTAAGAAGAGACATGAGACAGCAACGTGCGTTCAAGCGTGTTTGTATTTACTTATTGTCACCTCACGTAACCCGCGCCTCCCACCTGCAACTGGGGCATACCATTACAAGAGGGGGCGGGTGTGCTGGGGGGCAATACCACATTCCCTATAACATCAGTTGTCGTTAGCGCCGACGCGGCAGAAGAAAGAAGCCTAAAAAGAAGCCTTTCACCGAGTAGGCTGAGATTCAATTTGGCCGCCTCGCGAGCACGTCACACGCATGAGGGCCGATTAGTGGGCCGGACTAAAATCCACTTCCAGCCATGCTTAGTCCAGCCATTTTTTAAAATTTGTCACCCTCCACCCCTCCGCCCCAAAAATGGGCATCCGCCCGGGCCGGGGGGTCCGGCCCAGGGATGGACTGCCCAGCTCTGTCTTTTTGTTACTTTTGAGTCGCCCGTCGACCAACCATGGCACAGGCTTTCAAATCGCCTTGTTGGTCCGATCACGGTTCTAGCCCCACCAGCTAGCCAGCACAGCGCGGCCGCACCCAAAAAAAGGGTGTGCCACCTCCCTCAAAGTGGGGTGATAGCATAGAGTTCCGGCACAGCCAACCAGCTATCACGACCAGTGTCTGGGCGCCTGAAGCGGGTAGCCCACTTGGTCTGAACCATGCCGTGTGGTGAGCCGCAGAACCCCGTGGCCGTTGCGACCAATTTTCCTTGGTTGAACTTTTTTCTTTATTTTATTTTTGGAGTCGACTTTCCTTTTCCTTCTAGCTCCCTTGTGACGTCACTCTCCGTGGCAACGCTCCCTCTCCTCTCCCGTCCAGCGACACCAACTAAAACCCATAAGTGCAGCTTGCAATTTCCTACGGGCCATACGGATTGGTGCATGATTCATTTTGGGAATCAAGTAGAGCTTGGCATAGGTCAGCTTTACCCTGGCTCATTGCTCATTACATGGCGCGCGCACGCACGTACACACACATTGTCCGGTCCCAATGCCCCTTCCCTTTTAAACCTGATAGTCTTTTTTTTCGTTTATTCAGACATGCCTTAGTATAGGATTTCTTAAATGTGTTCCTATTTCTGCTTCTGACCATTGTAGTGCGTTTCGTTTAGATTTCCATAGCTGTAGAAAATAAATCATTATCATTTACAGAAATCTAGTGTGAATTGTGTGTGTTTGAGTCAGTTTCAATCACTGATCTGGTAAACCGGATTTACAGATTTTTAATGAAGCGCCTTCATATATTACGAGGACTTTTTCGTCCGTTTTGTCCAAAGAATCAACCCAAAACGGGTGTGGTGCTCCCTAGCGGCAATCGAGAGTTAGTGCAGGCACTAACCCAATCGCCGCCCATTTATTAAATCAATATTTAATACTAATCATATGCTACGGTACCATCACACTGGGTAGAGTGCAGAGGAATGCTTTGTCCCAAAAGAGGCAAGGCAAGTCAGTTTTATTTACATAGCACATTTCATACACAAGGCAACTCAATGTGCTTCAAACAAACAAAAACGCAACACCAACTGGGTTTACATGGAAACTTTATTGTCATTCGGATGAAATCCTTCTGAATGAAGACCTCTGGTCACCTGTTTACATGTGATGTGATCTATTCCGATCAGCCTTTTACTTGCTCCACCCTGTTAATCAGATCAGCTGTGTTACAGCCGTGTGACACATGGAGATAGATGTAAACATCACGTGATCTATCAAGATGGCATTCATTCATCTATTTAGCACAGTATTTACGATTGTTTTAACACTTTCATTAAAGCAGCATCTTGATAAAAACAAGTTATCTGTACTTTAAAACAAGTTCTCGCGTCGAAGACGAGCTCTGGTAAGACGGTGCCATTTTCAAGGGCGTAGACGATGTCACCACGCATTTATATCAAGACAGCATGCGCAGACCGGACGTAGCCTGGCTATTCCGAGTTAACTGTTTACATGACACTCGTTCGGATTGGCAAAAGGAATATACCACCCCTGTGAATCCAAATGAAATTCCATTCGGATTGGTCCTTTTTATTCCGATTGGGGTGTTTTATGGGGCATTTTCATTCCGATTGATCATTCAGATCCTTTCTAATTGGAATACATGGCTCCATGTAAACCCGGCTACCGACAAACATTTACAAACACAACAGTTAATGACATACAGATGCAAAGCAGAGAAAACATAAGCAGTTTATAAAAATTACCAGAACGTACATTGACACTCTTGAAATACATTAACAGAAACCATTTAAAAGTAAAGAAATAAGAGTAGCTTTCTAAAATAGCTAAAAGAAAAACATGATTTAAAAATGTTGACATGACTTTAATCAAAGGTATAGGGAAGAAAAAGCGAAGTTTTTAACCTGGATTTAAAAGCATTTATACTTGGGCCTGACTTCATTCTGTTGGCAACTTATTACACCTGTGTGCAGCATAACAGCCAAATGCATCATCATCATGTTTGCTATGAACTCTGGGCTCCACTAATTTACCCAAGTGGGCAGATCTTAGACCCCTACTGAGTTTATATTCAATCAACATTTCTTTAATGTATTTAGGACCAAAACCATTCAGTGATTTATAGACCAGTAGCAGCATTTTAAGATCTATTATACAGCTAAGTGGGAGCCAGTGTAAAGCCTTTACGACTGGAGTAATATTTTCTGAGCTCTTTGTTGTGGTCAGAACCCGAGCTGCATTGTTCTCAATCAACATTTATTTAATGTATTTAGGACCAAAACCATTCAGTGATTTATAGACCAGTAGCAGAATTTTAAGATCTATTCTACAGCTAATTGGAAGCCAGTGTAAAGTCTTTACGACCGGAGTAATATGATCTCTTTGTTGTGGTCAGAACCCAAGCTGCATCGTTCTGAATGAGCTGCTGCTATTCGATCCTCTTTTGAGGGAGTCCAGTAAGAAGACAGTTACAATAGCCAAGTCTACTGGAGATAAAAGCATGACTAACTTTCTCCTGATCCACTTGGAACATGTAACCCTTCTGCCTAGATGTGTTTTTTTAGCTGGGAAAGGCTGTTTTAGGGATTGATTTGCTATGACTGCTGAAAGTCAGGTCTGAGCCTATCAGCACCTCAAGATTTCGGATTTGGTCTTTGGTTTCTAAAGAGTCTGACTCCATTCTAACAGCAATACTTTTTTCTTTACTGACCAAAAATAATTACCTCTGTTGTGTTTTGGTTTAGCTGAAGGAAATGATGGTTCATCCATTTGTTAATTTGCCTTTGCCACATACTTCTTCACAAATGGTGCCCAAGTCCATTCCTCAAGAGGCTTGTGTGTGTGTGTGTGTGGGGGGGGGGGGGGGGGTGCGTGTGTGTGTGTGTGAGTGTGAGCCTTTATCATACATATGTGGAAGCAAAGCACACCAAGCAAGTTGGGCCTCGATATGGAAAAAAGGTAAAGCTAAACCCACAAGCTAATAAAGCTAACAAGCCTAATCATGAGAAATCTAACACATGAATCATGATATACATCTCCCCCTTGTTTTTATATAATATAAAGCTAAACCTACAAAGCTAATAAAGCTAACAAGCCTAATCATGAAAAATCTAACACATGAATCATTATTCATGTGTTAGATTTTTCATGATCTAAGCACCCTCATTCATTATCCCTACCGCTTATCCTCACGAGGATCGCGGGCGTGCTGGAGCCTATCCCAGCTGTCTTCGGGCAGTAGGCGGGGGACACCCTGAATCGGTTGCCAGCCAATCGCAGGGCACACAGAGACAAACATCCGCACTCACAATCACACCTAGGGGCAATTTAGACAGTCCAATCGGGAAGAGAACATGCAAACTCCACACAGGGAGGATGGAGCCGGGATCGAACCCACGACCTCTGAACTGTGAGGCGGACGTGCTAACCAGTCGACCACCGTGCCGCCATGAATCATTATATACATTGTTATTCTTACAATGGTAAAAAAACCACATACTTCTTCAAACAAAACATTTTTATTAAATTGTAATGATGAATAATATTTTGAACATAATTTCCATCACTTTCCATTGAAAGTGCATTATGCACATGCATTCAAAATTTGATGATTTTACATAAAATTGTGGAATCCCCAATGCACCCAGACTTTGTGGACACCATGTATGGCTGTGTGTCAGCTGCATAACTGTGATGCCAAACAGTGGCTTTCTGAAGCATTTGACCCAAAGGTAACATATACAGACTAAACAGAAGGGGCCCAAGGACTGACCCTTGAGGGACCCCACATGTCATGGCCATTCGACCAGATTAAAAACTTCCAATGGTCACAAAGCAAGTTCCTTTAAGCAGGACCTTAACTATTTTAGGATTGTTCCATTTAATCACACGCAAGTTTTCAACTTGTTTAACAGTATGTTATGATCAATTGTATTGCTGCACTGAGATCGACTAAGTCCAGCACTGACACCTTCCCTGCATCAGTGGAATTCTGTCATGGTAATTATGAATTATTCACAGGATTTTAAGTACTGCATCATTTTCTAATTTTGCTGGTTTGTGATGACGTTCTAGTTGTCTAGTAGTCTAGTTGTCTAGTAGTGTAGTTGGACCGGGCCAATTCCTTTGTATCAATTCCCCATGATCTCATCAGGACAGTTTTGATACTACCACATTCCAGACCGCATCATAGCAGGATCAGCACTTACAGAGGAGGCATCAAATTCTACTGTAACTAATAAACTTTACATGAGTTTAAAACAGCCCCATAATAATCCCCCAACCACCACACCCCCACCCAGCCAACAAGGATAAAGACCTGCACATACGCTCACTCACACACACACACACACGCACGCACGCACGCACGCACACACACCCCCACACGCACGCACCCCCCACACACACACACACACCCACCCACACCCGCACACACCCACACACGCACGCATGCACGCACATTTTAAAAATGAAACAGAAAGGATGGAAAAGTCACCAAAAGACATTATTAGCATTAGCATGGAGCCCCTGGTGCAGCAGCACAACAGCCTTATTCCACTACTTATAAAAAGAATATATAAATAAAAACATTTGATGACAAAAATAAAGGTAATGTGAGCAAATTAATTTCAGAAGTGTGTATCAAACCAGTAGCCCTTCACATTAATCAGTACCCTAAAAGTAGCTCTCAGTTTGAAAAAAAATGCTGACCCCTGATTTAGAAGATGTTCATTTTTGCTTGTAGCTTTAATAATCACTTTATAGCACTGTTCCTCAGAGTTCCTAAAGTGACTCATAAAAGGGACCAGAGTGGAAAGTTCATGTCCACCACTAAAGACAAAGTGTCTTTAAGTATTTAAAAGCAATTCAAATCTGATGACAAACCTGTCTGCAGGGGTTGAACAAAATAGAAAAATGACCCATTTAAACCCATTTTCATTTTAAGCCTACAAAAAGCACACTAAAATATGTCTTCCAAATGATAATTGCATTACTGTATTACTAAAAAGTGGTAAATGCCATTATTCTGCTATTCATGGTTTTGAGTAGAACTACAAGTCAACTTCCCAAAAGTCACTGATCAGAATGGAGAGTTCATTCCTAGCTTTGTTTCAAACTGCAGCTTCTGTCTCTTCTGGTAGCGAACTCGCACCCTGCAATTGACAAAAGACAAACAAAAATACCTTAGATGCTCAGCATTTAACATTGCTACTTTTATTTGTTAAGATGATCTTGTTTGGTGTCCATTATTATTCTTCATTTGCACAAGGACAGAGATTCATCACACTACTTGTACATATTGTTAATAGCACAGTAATTAGGGCCCGAGAAGGTCCCTATTGTTTTTGTAGAAATTGTTATTATTATTAGGGCCCAAGCAGCACCCGCTGCTAGGTCCCTATTGTTTTTGTAAGAAATTATTATCATTATTATTATTAGGGCCCGAGCAGCGACCGCTGCGAGGTCCCTATTGTTTTTGTAGAAATTATTACTAGGGCACGAGCAGCGACCGCTGCAAGGTCCTTATTGTTTTTGTAGAAATTATTATTATTAGGGCCCGAGCAGCGAATCGCTGCAAGGTCCCGATTGTTTTTGTAGGGATTATTATCATGAATATTATTGTTATTATTATTATTATTAGGGCCCGAGCAGCGACCGCTGCGAGGTCCCTATTGTTTTTGTAGAAATTTGCACGAAAACTCACCAAACTTTGCAGTCTCATTGGGCCTGGCGAAAAATTTGATATTTTAAAGTCGCCGTTAAGGATGCAAATGAAATGGCTCTGTAGCACCACCTAGAGTATGAAAACAAAATAGAATTCCAGCCCGTTTGACCTAGGTCCACGAAAATTGGCAGTCACGCGTACCACCCCGAAGCTGATCTCGTTCTGCTAACCTGCTAACCAAGCCACATGAGTTTGTAGGATCTGACAGCCATGGCTGCTGGCCTGTCTGCTGTAACAGTAGGTGGTGATAGTGGCTTTTCTTCATAGGAGCTCACATTGTCAGTAAATGTCGATACAAATCCAAAATATTGTGTAGATCGCTTTTACATTTTCACAGGTAGAAATTAGGGGTGTCCCGATACAAATTTCTCACTTCCAATTATCGGTCTCTTAGCCAAAGAAATACATCAAAGTATATGTGACGGTGTCTTGAGTCGTCGGAGGATATGCCAAAATTTTTCGAAGAGTAATGGCGGCATAGTCGATCGTGGGAGCTCTGATATAAGTCACGGCAGTAACATAGAGGACGCACTTGCGAGCTTTAAAGCCATGAAACCAGTCAAACGTGATATATGGTTAAGATATATGTTTGTAGACTATGACAATTTCAACGTCTTTGTAAGAGAATACAGCGTGGTAATAACCACTCTTTTTAAAAAAAAAAATAATTAAAAATAATGCTTCACTTGCATTTCGATTAATAAACTCGGGCCTGTGTGAAAGCTACATGTCTAAGATCTCAAATTATTTTGGAATTATGTTTCTGTCTGTAGAGAGCAGAGATATTAATTATTTTGTAGGTGTTAAATTTCCGCAAAAATGTCAGGTTTTCAACGGTGACTCCAAAGATCCTTTGGTAGGTTTTAGAGAGATATACCACGAGGGGCTTCAGGCTTTAATGGGTTAAATGACAGTGTATACTTCTTACCTTATCTCATGTAGCTTCACCACCTCATTGACTACCACCACCAGCAGAAGAGACAGAGAGACAAGCAGCCAGGCAAGCAGAGGTATGTCACCCATACCAAAGTTCAGGAGGCTGCCCTGGTCATGCCACAACTGGTAATCCACAGTCGCCTGGACGATCTGACTGAGCAGACTGAAGGAGAGAGGCAATTACCAACATCAATCAACTTACAATGCATGGCTGTTGACGACCACAGTGTATCCTCAACATTTTTTATGATGCGTGTAAAATATATCATCCAAACAAGTTGTTCAACAATACAGACTTTTCTTTTTACACACAACCATGGAAAAAAAACATTAAGAGACCACCGCCATGTTTTCTTACATTTCTTGATCATTTTAATGTCCTGTGCCACTACAAGTGCATCAAGTGACTACGGTAATCAAGTGAAGAAAAAGACAACATACAATGGTTAAAAGCACCATCTTTAGCAGTACAATGCCATTGCTATTTATGCAAGAACTTGGAGAGTGATTTTGGTTACTATCAAGGAAGCCTTTGAAAAATATCTCAAGCAGCTCTTAATTTCAACTCATATGAGCTTTTTTTTTGGTGTCATTGATACAGTACATTGGTCCAAACAAATGCACCTTTAGTTGTTAATTTAAAATGAACAGGAAACTGAAGAAGCAAGGGCGGTCTCAATTTTGTCCATGGCCGTATATACAAATGGGGCAATTGCTCGAAAGTCAACTTATCATAATGTAAAGAGCAAATATTGATGCAACAATTTGAAATAATGTCCTGTTTTGTATCACGGAATTTGGATAGAATGTTTTCTTTTATCTTAACATATTTGAAAAAAAATACTAAACAGATTAATCAATTATTTTAAAAAAATGTTACTGAGTAGCTCTAAAATTGAAAACTGTGCAGCTCATCCATATGATCAGTATCGGAATCGGATGTCGATACAAATCCAAAATATTGTGTAGATCGCTTTTACATTTTCACAGGTAGAAATTAGGGGTGTCAATTTCTCACTTCCGATATGATACGGATATTGCAGCCGAGAGTACTGTCCAATACTGATACGGTCAGATACGATAACAGCAGGAATAATACATGCTTTTGTTTATTTTTCAGTACGGAATATTATAAGAGACTTAATCAAGTAAAACTATTCAACAAAGAACAATAGTCAGCAGCAGTAGGTTTGACAAATTATGACTCATTTGTTCCTAATATTTGGACTAGATAAATTCAACCTCAAACATAATAATATATTGCACTTGAATAAGATAAATACAAAATAAATTAAAGCAGGGCTCGAGACTTAAGTTTTTGTATTGGCTGTCCTGGCTTTTTTTTCTTGGTTGCACCAGTGCTAAAGTTAGATTTTTTTTGATTGAATCACAATTTATACAAATTCATTTCCTGAACAATCTGCGATTGGCTGGAAACCAATCCAGAGTGTACCCCGCCGTGAAGAAAGCTGGACTAATCCAGCAAGCCCGCGAGCCCTTGTGAGGATAAGATCTTTGGATAATGGATGCATGGACTTCCTGAACAACTTAGCTTAATTTTCCTATTTTTAAAATTATGTAATGATCATTACTGTGGGACTGTGCGTGGGAGTGTTTTACTATTATTTAATATTTAGCTTCAAAGAATAGATCACTTGCAATATTGAGCAGTGACATTACAACAATGCATATGTGCACACATATTTGACATTTTAGTTTCAAACATTTTAGTGCTAATGGCCATTTTCATGTGAAGACATTTTCAAGCACCAAAATGAAAACCAATGATTAAAGATATAACTCACCATAGCTATACTTCAACGAGCTATGGCCGTTTGTATTCCAACAAGTATTAACTTGGTCTGGACTCTATGACAGTCTGGACTCTGTCCTACATGGCTGTGCGAATAGAATATACTAGCATAAAATATATGGAACAATGTCAGTACTGTCTGTAGGGTATGAATAATAATTGGGCCCTCTCATGCATTTCATGTGCACCACTGACGTCTGAGGACGGGTGTGAAAACAGTTCCAATTGCAGTAATTTAAAGCAAGAAAGATGGGAGATTTTGATGAACATTTCATATCTGAGGGTAATTTTCAATAATGATGAAAAGGAGGCTATGACTTACACCAGAGGTACAGTGAGACACCACCAGGAATTGCTAAAAGGACTCTTTCGCCACAGAGACTGGGAACGGTGGACATAGCTGAGCGAGATCACCACTGAAATGAGAGGGGGAAAAAACATAAACGAATTGCTGATGTCACTTCAAAAATAACTGTAAAAACAGAGTCATTATTATGCATGTAGGATTACGAACATGATAGGAAGACCCTGTAAAGCAAATTCAGAGTATGGTTGGGTGACATGACCTAAAATTCACATCTTGATATGAATCAGGGATAGGCAACTGGTGGCCTGTGGGCCACACATGGAGACAACACTGAGTTTCCCCTTGATTATTTTTCAATAATAATGATATAAAGGGCCATTGCAGCCCTGGCAACATTGGGGTACTGACACATTGGGATAATGGCATATTGGAAATTTATTTTTTAGTGGCAGAGTAAATGCTACTTTGATAAAATACGACCTCTATAAAAAGCCAAAAATGAGGTAACATTTTAAATGAAATTTAAAAAAAAAAAAAATTTTGGTAGGTTTTGGGCTGTTACATATTCCTCCAACTATTGGTAGATCTTGGTGAAACGTTGAACTGACCCAGTACACCTTGCAAATCCTCTGTATAGTTTTAAATAGTAATATCACCATTCACCACCAGATGGCAGACATGGCTTGGTTGTGCTTGAACCAGGTCTTATACTACCCTTAAGTATGTGTGTAGGCCGACCAATATTTTGAGACTTTGGAATGACAGGTAGGACAAACATAGTACCTGAATTATCAAAATTTTGAGTGAGATGATTTTTCTGAAAAATACACAAAATGAGTTCTTGCACTTAATGTTGGTTTGCTGTGAGCAGTTTTGTGAGGAAACATCAAGTCCATTCCATCCATCCATTATCTCCCGCTTATCCGAAGTCGGGTCGCGGAGGCAGCAGCTTCAGCAGGGAAGCCCAGACTTCCCTCTCCCCAGCAACATCCTCCAGCTCTTCCGGAAGGATCCCAAGGCGTTCCCAGGCAAGCCGGGAGACATAGTCTCTCCAGCGTGTTCTGGGTCGTCCTCGGGGTCTCCTGCCGGTGGGACATGCCCGGAACACCTCACCAGGGAGGCGTCCAGGAGGCATCCTAATCAGATGCCCGAGCCACCTCAACTGGCTCCTCTCGACGCGGAGGAGCAGCGGCTCGACTCTGAGTCCCTCCCGGATGGCCGAACTTCTCACCCTATCTCTAAGGGAGAGCCCAGACACCCTGCGAAGGAAAACCATTTCGGCCGCTTGTATCCGAGATCTTGTTCTTTCGGTCATGACCCACAGCTCATGACCATAGGTGAGAGTAGGAACGTAGATCGACCGGTAAATTGAGAGCTTCGCCTTTCGGCTAAGCTCCTTCTTCACCACGACAGACCGATACAGGGTCCGCATCACAGCAGACGCTGCACCGATCCGCCTGTCGATCTCCCGTTCCATCTTACCCTCACTCGTGAACAAGACCCCAAGATACTTGAACTCCTCCACTTGGGGCAGAATCTCATCCCCGACCTGGAGAGGGCACGCCACCCTTTTCCGACTGAGGACCATGGTCTCAGATTTGGAGGTGCTGATCTTCATTCCGACCGTTTCACACTCGGCTGCGAACCGCTCCAGCGAGAGTTGGAGATCGCGGCTTGAAGAAGCCAACAGTACTACATCATCTGCAAAAAGCAGAGATGCAATACTGAGGCCACCAAACCGGACCCCCTCGACACCTCGGCTGCGCCTAGAAATTCTGTCCATAAAGGTTATGAACAGAATCGGTGACAAAGGGCAGCCTTGGCGGAGTCCAACGCCCACAGGAAACGAATCCGACTTACTGCCGGCAATTCGGACCAAACTCTGGCATCGGTGGTACAGGGACCGGACAGCCCTTATCAGGGGGCTCGGTACCCCGTACTCCCGAAGCACCCCCCACAGAACTCCCCGAGGGACACGGTCGAACGCCTTCTCCAAGTCCACAAAACACATGTAGACCGGTTGGGCAAACTCCCATGCACCCTCGAGGACCCTGCTGAGGGTGTAGAGCTGGTCCACTGTTCCACGGCCAGGACGAAAACCACATTGCTCCTCCTGAATCCGGGATTCGACCTTCCGACGGACCCTCCTCTCCAGCACCCCTGAATAGACCTTGCCGGGGAGGCTGAGGAGTGTGATCCCTCTGTAATTGGAGCACACCCTCCGGTCCCCCTTCTTAAAAAGGGGGACCACCACCCCGGTCTGCCAATCCAGAGGCACTGTCCCCGATGTCCACGCGATGTTGAAGAGACGTGTCAACCATGACAGCCCCTCAACATCCAGAGCCTTTATGAACTCCGGGCGGATCTCATCCACCCCCGGGGCTTTGCCACCGAGGAGCTTTTTGACTACCTCGGTGACTTCAACCCCAGAGATAGGAGAGCCCACCTCAGAGTCTCCAGGCTCTGCTTCCTCAGTGGAAGGCGTGTCGGTGGAATTGAGGAGGTCTTCGAAGTACTCTCCCCACCGACCCACAACGTCCCGAGTTGAGGTCAGCAGCACCCCATCTCCACTATAAACAGTGTTAATGGTGCACTGCTTCCCCCTCCTGAGACGCCGGATGGTGGACCAGAATTTCCTCGAAGCCGTCCGGAAGTCATTTTCCATGGCCTCCCCGAACTCCTCCCACACCCGGGTTTTTGCCTCAGCAACCGCCAGAGCCGCATTCCGCTTGGCCTGCCGGTACCCGTCAGCTGCCTCCGGGGTCCCGCAGGCCAAAAAGGCCCGATAGGACTCCTTCTTCAGCTGGACAGCATCCCTTACCGCTGGTGTCCACCAGCGGGTTCGGGGATTGCCGCCACGACAGGCACCGACCACCTTGCGGCCGCAGCTCCGATCGGCCGCCTCAACAATGGAGGCACGAAACATGGTCCACTCGGACTCGATGTCCCCCGCCTCCCCCGGGACGTGGGAAAAGTTCTGCCGGAGGTGGGAGTTGAAACTCCTTCTGACAGGGGATTCTGCCAGACGTTCCCAGCAAACCCTCACAATACGTTTGGGTCTGCCAGGTCGGACCGGCATCTTCCCCCACCATCGGAGCCAACTCACCACCAGATGGTGATCAGTTGACAGCTCCGCCCCTCTCTTCACCCGAGTGTCCAAAACATGCGGCCGCAAGTCCGATGATACGACTACAAAGTCGATCATCGAACTGCGGCCTAGGGTATCCTGGTGCCAAGTGCACATATGGACACCCTTATGCTTGAACATGGTGTTCGTTATGGACAATCCGTGATGAGCACAGAAGTCCAGTAACCGAACACCGCTCGGGTTCAGATCGGGGGGGCCGTTCCTCCCAATCACACCTCTCCAGGTCTCACTGTCATTGCCCACGTGAGCATTGAAGTCCCCCAGCAGAACGATGGAGTCCCCAGGTGGAGCGCCCTCCAGCACACCCTCCAAGGACTCCAAAAAGGGTGGGTACTCTGCGCTGCCGTTTGGTGCATAAGCACAAACAACAGTCAGGACCCGTCCCCCCACCCTCAGGCGGAGGGAGGCTACCCTCTCGTCCACCGGGGTAAACCCCAATGTACAGGCGCCAAGCCGGGGGGCAATAAGTATGCCCACACCTGCTCGGCGCCTCTCACCCTGGGCAACTCCAGAGTGGAAGAGTGTCCAACCCCTCTCGAGAGGACTGGGACCAGAACCCAAGCTGTGCGTGGAGGTGAGCCCGACTATATCTAATCGGAACCTCTCAGCCTCACACACCAGCTCAGGCTCCTTCCCTGCCAGAGAGGTGACATTCCATGTCCCAAGAGCTAGTTTTTGCTGCCGGGGATCGGACCGCCAAGGTCCCCGTCTTCCGCCGCCGCCCAGCTCACACGGCACCCGACCCCTTTGGCCCCTCCCACCAGTGGTGAGCCCATGGGAAGGGGGACCCACGTATCCTTTTCGGGCTGAGCCCGGCCGGGCCCCATGGGTGCAGGCCCGGCCACCAGGCGCTCGCCGTCGAGCCCCACCTCCAGGCCTGGCTCCAGAAGGGGGCCCCGGTGACCCGCGTCCGGGCGAGGGAAAACGTGGTCCATTAATTTTTCTCATCATAAGGGGTCATTTTGGGGTCATTTTGAAACATCAAGTGAGTTTCATTAATTTTTAGGCCTTCCAAAAAACATCATTTTATTGTCAAAAACAAAAGAAGCAACAGCAGCAGCGTTTGACGAAATTAAAATGCTTTAGGTAGCATCATTCTCAATATCTTTAGATGAGTAACCTAAAGTTTTAAGTGCATCAGATTAAACATATGTCCTCTTTAAACGGTTGAAAGATGTTTTTAAAGAAAAATTAAAAATGATGGACTTTCTGTTGGATTTAGAGTATGGCTCCAAAAGAGATTTTTTGTAGGTCTTGGGTTGTTACATATGTCTTCCAAATTTTTCTAGACCCAGGTGAAATTCAAAACTGGGGTTACTTTGTTATTGTTGCATTTCATAATTCATAACTTGCATCAATTTTCATACTTCAGATGGAAACATCTCATTTTGACTGCGTCCAACGTTTAGGAGTCAAAGATATGAGTTTGGGCCAAAGTTAGCAGGTTACACACAGGAAGCAATACACATACATACATTCAACTATGTTTCATTTCAAGGTAATTTTGATTGATTGACATAGAAAGTTCAATGCTGCAGTTCCCATGTTGACCTCTTGGAGTCGGTCTTCATCCAGCACTGTCGATGTTCATCAGGGTTTGTGAGAGAAACTTTCTGGCTTCCCGCTGGAGGGAGGCTCCATGAAGTCTGTTTTAAGGCCGTTCGAATCCACATCCATTGTCTGGAGAGGTTTTCAGATGACGATGAGTGGCTCCTTATCAAGATTTGGGGTCTTCCTGAGTCCTAGCATGTCCTTGTAAAATCCAATTGGCAGGTCCCCTGGTGATTCCATTGTTTTGAAGTGAGGCTGGAGTAGACTTGATGGCATCTCCGTGCTGACTCTTGCCTCCAGCCCTGAAGATGTGGTCCAAATGAAGGCATGTTCGCTACATATGAGTTAAGCAGCAAAATCCACCCCTTTTTAGCCATCTCAGGGGGTGGCCAATTTGTCACTTCTGTCGACTGAAAATGACATAACTACTCAAGGCTCAGGTAACGACCAATCACGGCTCAGCTTCAAAAAACAGGTCAGTCGTGATTGGTTGTTACCTAAGCTCTGAGTAGTTGTGATGTCATTTATAGTCGACAGAAGTGACAAAATGGCCCCTAGAGATGGCTAAAAACGAGTGGATTAACTCTTATTCCACAAACGCAATGTTTTATCAGAATGCCTTGTTTCAACTGGTGGGCTTGCATAGAACATATTCTTAAAAAAAAATGTTTGGGTTGACTTCCACTTTAAATCATTTACTGTATGACATTTGCAGACCCTCTTGTAAGGAATATGCCTTCATTTGGACCACGGGGCTGGGGATACGAATCAGCCAGGATTGCCACAAAGTCTGCTCCAGACTCACTTCAAAGCCATTGAATCCCTGCCATTTGACCTAACAAGGTCATGCTAGGACTACGAAAGAAACAAACTCCTGATAAGGAGCCACTCTTGGTCACCTGGACCACCTCAACAGACAATGGATGCGGATTTGAACGACCATGAAACAGACATTCCGGAGCCTCCCCAGCGGGAAGCCAGAAGGTTCCTCTCACAATCAGCGCGGGGCGAATCCCAGAGGAACATAGACAGTGCTGGACGAAGACTGATCCAAAAGGTCATGGGAACTGCAGCTTTAAACTTCCCATGCATTTTTGCCAATCAAAATTACCTTGAAATGAAACATATTTGAATGTATATTTGTGTAGTGCTTACTGTGTGTATCCTGCTAACTTTGCATTGATGAATCTGCTTCTCTATAGTAATTATCATTTTCCTGGTCAGGTTTATGAGATAACAGTGTAGATATAGGTTTAAGCGCATATCTTTGTGCTCGCTGGCTCTCTCTCTCTCTCAGGAAAAAAAGACGCTCTCAAAAGAAACTCAATCCCTCTCAAACCTCGCTCTCAGAAAAGAAAAACTTGCTCAAGCTCTCTTTTGTCTCTCAAACTCCCTCTCAAAATTCTCTCAGAAAAAAAAGATGCTCTCAAAGAAACTCCCCAAGCTCTCTCTGACTCTAAAACTCTGACATTTTTTATCTTTTGGATGCATTTTTGATTGCACTCCCATGCGCTGGAA
Organism: Filicampus tigris; assembly: GCF_054856515.1. Classification (NCBI taxonomy): domain Eukaryota; kingdom Metazoa; phylum Chordata; class Actinopteri; order Syngnathiformes; family Syngnathidae; genus Filicampus; species Filicampus tigris. The sequence continues at coordinate 15,024,697 of NC_141235.1, read as the reverse complement.
ATCACCCGGGGTCGACCTACAAAAAGCAGAGGATTTGGGTTCTCCGAACCTCCATCACAACATACGCGGCAGATGAGCCGAACGCCAGCTCTGGGCAGCAAACCCTGAAGCAACACGCTGGTGTTGCCCCCTTTCGGAGCCCAACACCGCGCAGCGGCGGGCCCAAATGAGAACCCAACCAAGTTTTTGGTCCCGCTCCCAGCAGCCTCCTTTTTATTTTTCCTTTTTTTTTCATCTGCAAACGAGTGAAGGTCCTCCCCCCTTTGCTCCTCACGTGAGACTCCACAACCGTAAGTGACAACTCTGCAACTCGCCAGGGCTTTTCAGTGGGTGCATACAAAATTGGTAGTGTACGCTAACAAACTTTGTGCATTTCATACACCCCTCAGCCAGCCCCAGTACAGCGGCCATCTTGGACGGGGACATTAGCTAGACTGGGGATACTCACCCCGAGGTCTCCCCAGTGCGGCGGCCATTTGGGCAGGGACATTCGCTAGACTGGGCATACTCGACTTGAGGTCTCCCCAGTGTGGCGGCCATCTTGGGCAGGGACATTAGCTAGACTGGGGATACTTAGCTCGAGGTCTCCCCAGTGCGGCGGCCATCTTGGGCATGGACATTAGCTAGACTGGGGATACTCACCCGGAGGTGTCCCCGGAGCGGCGGCCATCTTGGGCAGGGATATTAGCTACACCCATGATTCTCGCCCCTTCGCCAGCCTTAGAGACATAAGCTACAGCTAGCATTCTGGCCCCTGGTGTGGCGGCCATATTGTTCAAAAGTATTGGGGCATCCAAAATCGTCATCCCCAGGTGTCCATAATGAAGTGGTCATGTTGTTCAAAAGTATTGGGATGCCCAGAATTCTCATCCCAGGTGTCCCTAATGAAGCGGCCATATTGTACAAAAGTATTGGTACACCCTGAAGTGACCCTAAGTGACCCCTAGGTGACCTGCAAGTGACCCCAAGTGGCCCGGAAGTGAACCCAGGTGACCCTAAAGTGACCACTAGTGACCCGGAAGTGACCCAAATGACCCAGAAGTGACCCATAAGTGACCCAATTGACCCAGAAGTGACCCAAATGAGCCGGAAGTGACCCCCAAGTTCCCGGAAGTGACCCGGAAATAAACCGGAAGTGACCCAAGCGACCCGGAAGTGACCCAAAAGTGACCCCAATTGACCCAATAGTTTCCCGGAAGTGACCCAAATGACCTGAAAGTGACCCGGAAGTTTCCCAAGAGACCCGGAAGTCACCCGTATGTGACCCAGAAGTGAAGTGTTCCTTACTTCCTCTTTTCTTGCTTCCCTTCTGTTTTTTATGTCCTCATTCCAGGCCATTGTACATCAATCGAGGTCATTCAACTTCATTCCACTTCATTCAAATTCATTCAGCTTTATTCCAACGCATTCCACAGTTTATTTTAGCTTCCTTCGCCTTCACACGCAATTTCTCCAGAAATTGCATTGTCTAGTTAGTAAATAGATATTGCTCTCCACTTTTATAGATTGGAATAATTTTTACTGGTTTTTATTTTTGATGGGAAAATACCAGTTTTGAAGGGCAGGTTACAAATATATTGACATTTGTTTTTTGTTTTATTATTGTGTCATGCATACAACAGTACGCCCAGCCCGCATGGGCCTATAAGACACCAAACAATCAGGATGACCCGGCACCAGGACAGAAAACAAGAAAAACAGTAGCAACAGAAATTTATGTCATAAATAGTCTATCTTGTCTTATTTTCTACGCTTTAGATAGTTTGCAATTGTAAAAACATAAAAATCAAAAAGCCATTTAATCATCTGACCAATAGGCCAATAGGGAATATCAGGGTTATGTCATTCAAGATTATTGACCATACACTCTCGTAGATCATCATAAAGCGTACAATATAAAAGCAGAGCTGGGAATCGTCCCTCCTTTCCCGAGTTTCTGCCCTGCATATATGTGGTCCTAGTTACAGACCAATATGCTTTTTTCAGGGCACATACCGATACCGATTATTAGTAGTCAACGAGGCCGATAACCGATATATGGAGCCGATATTATTTTTCAGTAAAAAGGAAAATATTGGAAATTGAAAATATATCAAAATCGAAAGAAAAAATTACTCTTAACTTTGTTGTCTTCCTCTGATAGTTACAGGCGCGAGCAGCCCTAGAGGATCGAACAGGCTGTTTATGGTTGAGAGCACACCACGTCGGGTAAAAGTTTTTTTCTCTTGCGGAACGTCAAACGTGAACGCGTCTGATGTGGTGTTCCAAATTACGCCTAAACTACGCTGGACTGGGAGCGTGTCTATTGACAGTTCAAGATCTTTGATTTCCTTCGCCCTGTTTTCAGGTGGGAAAGCATTCCACGTCTTTGGTCAGGTATCTTTATACCACAGGAAGCGAAGATAATCTCTGTGATCTTCCTGTACAATAAAGCAGTAAAACATATGCTCGATGTCAGCCATGATCGCAACAGGTTCTTTGCTGAAGCGAAGGAGCACACCTATGACTGTGTTATTTAGGTCAGGTCCTGACAATAGTACATCATTGAGGGAAACTCCATTAAACTGCGCATTAGAATCAAACACCACACGGATCTTCCCAGGCTTCTGAGGGTGGTATACGCCAAATATGGGAAGATACCAGGTCTCTTTATCTCCATCACGAGGTGGTGCCTGTTCTGCATGTTTGTTGTTGAGCATTTTCTGCATAAACCCAACAAAATGTGCCTTCATGTATGGCTTCTTGTCAAGCATACGTCGAAGAGACAGGAGCCGCTTGTGGGCGTAGCATCTGTTATTGGGAAGTTTGCGCCTGGGGCTACGAAATGGGAGTCGGTCCACCCAACTGTTTGTGTCATCTCTGAAGAATCCTTCCATCTTCTTCAGAAAGATCGTGTCTTCAATTGAGTGTGCTAGGCAATTATCTTCATTAGTGCGTGACAAGACAGATTCACCAAGATTCTCAAGTGTTGGCCTGGCGTATGGATTTGAGCGTGGCAGTGGGTTGCAAACAGTTTTGTTTTGACTTAAGTTCTCTTTTACAGTAAAATGACTGTCGCAGGGTGTGAGGTAATGTGGGCGTCCGTTGTCCAACACATGTGTTTTGAGAGTGTTTACTTCACTTGGCTTGTGGGCGGAGCCGAGACACACATCGCTGATAATGACCCAGCCTAGGTCAAGCTTCTGAGTAAATGGGTCATATGTCTGCCGCTGATTTGCCTCACGATGTGTACTCTGAGAAGGTTGCATCCTATCAGCAACAATATGTCAGCGTCTGGATCAAGGGGTGGTATTTCGGAAGCTAATGCTTTCAGATGGGGGTGATGAAGGGCAGCTTCTGAAGTAGGTATTTCCTCCCTGTTGTTGGGGATAACATTGCACTCTATCAGCGTAGGAAGTGGAAAGTTCATTTTCCCGTCCAATGATTGGACTACATTGTCGCAGGCTCTTCTGACAGTTACTTGGGTTATGCCAGCACATGTTTTCAGCGTATATGGTGTGGCTATGCCTTGTACGTCAAATGCTTAAAAAAAACTGTCTTGTCCTGTCTCGAGTGATTGGTTGCTTTGATCGTCTATTATTGCATACATATTTTTCCTATTGTGTGGTTCACCTTTCGGGAAGACTTGTACCAAACAAATCTTGGAGCACGATTTTCCTGTGATTTGATTTCCGCATACCTCTGTACGTGTAGCTGTAACATCAGACCCTTGCGCGGGATCTTGCTCCCCGCCGTTCTCTTCAGGAGAGGAGGGAGGTTTAGATGCTGGTGGTGCTGGTCCTGGATGGAGAGCAGCCAAGTGTTGTCACTGTCACACTCTTCACACTTGATTGTGACATGGCAGTCTTTGGCTCGGTGGGTGGTGGATGCAAGGCAGCGATAACAGATGTGGTTTTCTTTGATTACCTTTTTCCTGTCATCCAGCAACATGTTTCTGAAACCTCTACATCTCATCAGTGGGTGTGGTTTATGATGTATGGGACATTGTTTTTTGATGTCTTCATTTTCTTCCTTTGTGTTTGCTCCCGCTGATACATCTGTTTTGTGTACCGTTACTGACTGTTTTATGTGGTTACCTTGAGTTCTTTCTCTTTTGTTACTAAATTTAGGCTTGTTAGATGGGCTGTAAATTGTGATGAAGCTTGGATCATTTCTTGCTTTGGCTTGTCTTTTCAAAAATTCCACAAAGAATGAGAAAGGTGGGAAATTTACATAATGCTCTTCTTTATATTTTGATCCTACCATTGTCCACTTTTCCAGAAGCTGAAAGGGAAGCTTCTCCACGATTGGACTTACTCCTCTTGCTGTGTCAAGGTAGCTCAAACCTGGCAGGTACCCATTAAGTTTTGCTGCTTCCAGTTCACACAGTAGATCTGACAGATCACGAAGCTTGTGTGGTTCTTTGTTGGAGAGCTTTGGAAAGTTTTGAATTCTTTCGAAAAGGGAGTTTTCAATTGCTTCCAGTGATCCATAGCATTCTTCTAGCCTGATCCATATCGTGTGCAGACCAGTAGGCGGATTCTTGATATTAACTACTTTTAATCTCGTAGCATGTTCAGAAGACTCAGGGCACAGCCATTTAATAAGGAGGTCTTGTCGTCAAATTGTGTCAGACCTCATATTACTAATTGACTTCTAGCTAGGAATCTGCCAAGTTCATTGGTAGTGTTTTGAGCCTGAGTTGACACTGGTATCTGTTGTGGTTGCAACACAGTGTGGTGCCCTCTTGTGGTTGTACTGGGTAATGAGCTGACTCTCGTTTGGCATGGAGAGGTGTGTACATTGGTGGGGAATGTTGTTCTTGATTGGTACTATTTTGTTGAAAAGTCACTTCATTTTTGGATGGATCAGTATCACTGTGTTTGTTTATGTACTCACTCACTTTTTGTTCCGTAGTTTGATGAAGAGGCACAAAGAACTGGTCACTTTGCTCAGGGACAATGAGCTGTGCTGCAGCCAACTCCATTACTTCCGCTTTAGCAATGGCTGCATCTGCTTCCTTTTGAAGGTTGAGTACATCCAGAGTTGCTCCAATCGTGCCTTTTCCACTTTAATGTCCATCGCTCTCTCAGCATAAGCTAGCCTTGCTCTTGCTGCTTGAGCTTCTGCTTGTGCTTGTGCTGCGGCCATGCTGACTCGACTTGAAGCTGTGGACCGTTTGATCCTGCAGAGGATCGAACAAACAGTTTTCCTGAATGTACTGAGGACTTGGGTGAGTGAGGAGAGCATGACATTTTGCCACTTCGTGTTCCTTCTTTATTCTTTTGGTTTTCAGCTTGTGCTGGTTCCATGAGTGTTGAATGTGCGTCAAATTCCACCAACCGTCACCGTGGTCCCTCGCGGAGTGCTACGATTTTACTGTACTGTTGCACTCAATGTAACTCCTGTTCTCTATTGCGATTCACAGCCAGGTTAACTCCTTCTTGCAACGTTTCCTCCAAGGAACAGACGTTTGTTGTAGTTGGCAGGATTTATTACAAAAAGGTCTAAAACTGCAATACAGATATAGAAATATTTGTAAGTAAGATTATATTAACTAAGGCAATAGCAAGCACTACGGTACATGTAGTACATATTATTCACCATTCAAACACAAAATTAGAAAGCACTGTCATTAGCAATGTAATAATTAGGCAAAATAAAATGACTAATAAAGTGACAAACTTAAACTTACTCTTATTGCCACTCAAAGGGGGTATAACGAACGGATGGCTCAGATGGAAAACGACACACTTTTCTTCTGCGCAACCATTTCAACAAGAGAACGCTTCCCGGTACGTCACTTCCTGCAATAATTTCCCGGCTGAGTTCGCAGCTCTCAATGCACCTATGCCCTCTAGTGACCAACAACAACAACATGCAACATGGTCCAATTCAGTATTCAAGTAAGGCAGGCTAAGCGAGTGGCAATGTAAGATGGCCTTTTGGTGTCTTCACTTCTCAAGTAAGTGGTATTGTTAGTCCATTCATATGTGTCGCGTTATGTGAATATAAAACAGTTCCTCTACGACGAGGTACAATACTGTAGGCTTTATTTATCATCGGCATTCACGGCACTAACTCTCCTGCAGAGTCCACCTTTCCAACCTCTGCAGGGCAATGGACTATACCAAATGAAAGGGGTGTCCGGGACAAACTATTATAGTGCATCTATCAAATCACACCACATCCCCCCTTTTAAGTAAAACAAATAATCATCAGAATTGAACGCAGGAAACAAAATGAAATAGACTATTCTTTTGACCAAAATCACCAAACTCCCCATCCAATCCATACTCAAGCAAAATATGAACATCAGAGGAACCATTTGCACTATTCGTTCAACATGTAATAACACAATGAAATAGCATCAACAGCTGCATCAAAAATCACACACGAAACAGTTTACACTCGTCTTGTTTTTTTGTTTGTTTTTTTCAGTCCAGTCTAATGGGTTTCACTATAGATCTCCCAGACCTCGTTCTGGAAAGGCTGGCCCTCGGTGTCTGATACAGGAGTGGGTACAGCTGCTTAGGTAGTGCTAATGTTCTCAGGCTCGGCCATTGGAATCAAGTGATGGCGGTTTCTGCGCACAGGCCCATGTGGCACATTGACCGTGTAGGATCGTGGTGCTCGCCAACCACAGTCCCTGTCACCTTTGAGTCATTCACCCACACCTCTTGTCCAGGTGCAAGCTTGCCAAAAACATGCATCCGGTGACGCCTGTCAAAAAGTTTCTGTTCGGCCAGTCTCATCTCCTTCTCCTTCAAGCTGACAGACGCACTATGTGTGAGTGATGGGTTCAGTAGTGATGGGAAGGTAGGGACAGTGGTCCTGAGCCTACGACCCATCAGCAGTTCTCCTGGAGAGGAGTTGCCCGTTAAGCCAGCAAGGCAAGGTAGGGATCCTCAGCCTTCTTGAGGAGACCTTTAACAGTCTGAACCGCACGCTTAGCCTCACCGTTGCTCTGTGGGAACTTGGAACTGCTGGTGACGTGTTGAATCCATAGTTTGCAGCGAAGGTGGAGAAGTCATGTGCCGCGAACTGGGGCCCACTGTCCGTCACCAAGGTCTCAGGCACCACGTGACGGGCAAACACGGATTTGAGATGCACAGTGACGTCTGTAGACTTTTGGAGGGAAGGTTTAACCACCTCCACGTACCTGGAATAGTAGTCAACGACCAGCAAGTACATCTTCCCTTTTAAAGTAAACAGGTCCGCCCCCAGCGTTTGCCATGGTCTGTCCCAGAGCTCAGAGGGCATGAGTGGTTTGATGTTATTTGTGAGCTCCTTAATGCACGTTCTACATTTCTGGACCAGCTCGTTGAGTTGCTGACTCAGGCCAGGCCACAACACACTTTGTCTAGCGCGCTCTCGGCACTTCACTACTCCCTGGTGACCCTCATGAAGTTTAGCTAGGACGTCGTTCCGCATAGCTGACGGAATAACTAGTCTAGTACCCTTTAACAGGAGACCATCGTGGACAGTGAGAAAGGCACGTTCTGCCTAGTACAGCTTCAAGACATCGCTACGGGAACTGTTCTCAGTCCAGCCATCTTGGCACAGTTTTATGACGGCAGAACACACACCGTCAGCCCTAAGGTTCTCCCTAAGTGTGTCCATGATGGTGGAGCTCACTGGAATACTGTCCATGACCCTGTCTGCATAGATCTTTGTACTCTCCATGAACTCGTTGTCTGCGTGTCTGTGTGTACCTCTGTTCCACAGCTGTCAGAGAACGCGATGCATAGGCTACAGGCCTCCATTCATCACTCCACTTTTGCAGAAGCACTGCTCCCAACCCAAAGGAAGACGCGTTTACCGACACCTTAGTCTCCTTCTTCAGGTCATATAGATCCAATCAATGGGCTCCTCCACTCTACTGATGACCTCAATCCTCTCCATGCGCTCCAGGTCCTTCTTGATTTTGGGCATTAAAGGAAGGGGAATCTGTCGTGGAGTCTTGAGAGAATATGGCACCACATCTGGCATTAGCTTGATAGTGTAAGGCTGCTCCACCACGCTTTGGGTAGCAGTCCTTCAGGGTTTGTAAATTAATGCTGTCCAGGCGAGCTCCTAGGCCCAACTTCACGCTGGCTGACCTACCAAGCAGAGCTGTGTGCAGGCTCCTGATCACAAACACTTCCTCTACAGTCTCTCTTATTCCCCTCCGCAGCAGAACGTCTGTGGCCCTGAGCACATCGAGCGGGATGTCGCCTGGACACAGCAGGGGCTTAGGTGCTTTGTGTAGGGAGGGTTTGTTGCTGGTGTATACTGCATCAAGTACATAGTCCCGAATAACAGTTACATAAGCGCCGGTGTCAATTTTGAATTGGACTTTTTTGTTTTTCAGTTTCAGATTCACAGTCCATGGGTCTCTTCCTGCTGTCACTGTACCTAGAAACAGACTTTTGTCCTCTGAGTCTTCCTGAACCTCATTCACTGATTTGTCTGATAGGCGCACTCGTTTGTAGAGTCCTTTTTTTCCGCAGCCAAGACGTGACATCTTTAGCAGGGCATTGGCTTGGATGGAGTGATGGACTTTTTTCACATTTGCGGCACTGCTTGTTTTTCTCTGCAGTAGCATGACTGCCCATCTCTTTTGGAGCCTTTGGTTTTTTGTGATACTGCTGCTTGCCTCTGAATGCAACTCTATCGACTTGAGCACTCGTGTCACCTCGCAGACTTGTTTGCTGACGCTTTATTTCTTCACTCTACCTTGCCATGCTGATTGCCTTGTCCAACATGAGGTCTTTGTCCATCTGCATACGTTCAGAGAATTTTGTATCAACTTGTCCTACCAGTAGTCTGTCCCTGATCAGTTCGTTATGCAGAGTACATACTCAGTGTTCTGACAATGTGTACAAAGCAGTGACAAAGGAATCCATACTTTTGTTTTCCCCTTGCTTCCTCATATTAAATCGTGCCCGTTTGTATTTCACATTGTTTGAAACAATGAAGAACGCACGGAATGCATCCCTTGACCGCGTTGTACTGCCTGTGTGTACTGCGTAAGACAAGTCCAGTCCTTTCAAAATGTCGCCCGCCTCGTCGGCCATACAGTATATTAGGGTGTTCACTTGATTTTCCTGGGAAGAGTGAAGGTTGCTGGCCTGCCGAAACCTCTCGAACGTCCTAATCCAACTCTCCCAGTCCTGGGGTTTGCTGAAGTCAAACTACTCCGGCTGTTGAATGCTGAACGTTGCCCCCGGCACCGGCGCCGCTTGTAGCCCCGACACGGAAGCACTATGGACACTCCACGGCTCGTCTTGCTCTCCGTTCATCACGGCCACACTGTTCAACACTATACTTCACAAATTCCACTCCAGACACTCGCTTGAGTTCTGCTACGATGAGGTACAATACTGTAGGCTTTAATTATCATCGGCATTCACGGAACTAACTCTGCTGCAGAGCCCGCCCTTCCAACCTCTGCGGGGCAATGGACTATACCAAATGAAAGGGGTGTCCGGGACAAACTACTATAGTGCGTCTAACAGATCACACGACAATATGTACAGTAAGTACATGACCACATGGCACCACACACAGAGATGGGCACTTTACCCTATTTTGCCGGTCCGTCCTCCAACCCAACCAGATTCATAATTAGACCCAGAGCAACGAGCTTAACTAAGAAAATGCGAATGTTCGGCAATCTCCGGTAATCTTTGGCAAGTGACGTCACTTGAAGAGATTGAGTCGCCAGGAAGTCATTGTACTGCATTGTTGATTGATCCGTTGACTGCTGTTGTTATTGCGTTTTTCGGCAAAATGCCTCTGTGGCGATGCATTGTTCACATTCAGGCCAACAGCTGTTTGAATGGCCAAAAGATAAAAATGGGGCACATAAATGGACCAGTTTTTTTCTCACAAGGCAAATGGATTTCACGCCGGTGCTACAGTTCAACCGGCTTCCACATTAACTTGCTCCCGATTCGAGCTGTGGCTGTTCGGGCAATGCCAGTCCAGTAATTTTGGTTTTCCTGATTTGTCACAAGCAACATCGAAACTGTTCAATTGCATACCAGTTCAATTCTGCAATAAACACTTGAAACAAAACGTCTCGTTTACAACTCCCGACTGGCTGCAAGAAATTGTAAACGTAAAAAAATACAAATATAAAGGCAGAGAATGCGGTGTTTGAACCCGTGACACAAAGCGGAAAAAAGCAGCAGTCCCATGACCGGAGCGAACGATCTACCCACTTCTCCATGAGCTCGTATGACTGTTGATGAATGAACATGCCACATCATCTTGGAAAACTGACAATCAAGTCAATCTTACTAAAAATTCACTTGCATTTTATGATTTAATAAATACACCTCAGTTGTGCCTACTAGTACTATCCCAATGTGGCAAGAAATGACGCTATTTAGACATTGTGGGACACCAAGCCACTATGACTTGTGCCGTCAGTGCTAGCAGAATAAATGGACCAAGTGAGTGATCTCATCATGTGTAAGTTATAACACGGCACAGCATCAAATTTCAAACGCTAGGCTAATGACTGCAGCAGCGTAGCCTATACATGTTACCATTCTTCCAATCAGATAATCCGTCTCCACTCCATATCTGGTCGTTTGGGCACAATACTTTCCTCGCCTGAGCATCTGGCTCATCCAACATACAATATGCCAACAACCTCCTCTTCCTCCAACTCATCAAACACCTGGATCCCCTCAGATAAGTTTAAAATATTGTTATCCGAGACGATTTCTGACTGGCTTTGAACACTTTCCATGTTGCGCACTGCTGTCGTCTTGTTGACGTGACTTTTCACTTCCGGGTTGTCGCTCACCAGCATCTTACTTCGGAAAAACACTTACCGTATTTTCCGGAACTATAAGCCGCTCCGGAGTACAAGTCACACCAGCCATAAAATGCATAATACAGAAGAAATAAACATATATAAGTCGCACTGGAGTATGAGTCACATTTTTGGAGGAAATTGTGCGCTTAGTACACATCATTTCCACCGAGCTACGATGGTAACATTTAGCTAACATTCACACATGTAGCATACAAGAATGTTGCGGTAAGATAACTTTAAACTCACCAAAACGGTTGTAGATCGATTAAATGAGTCTATTATTTATTCCCGACCATGTAGAATGTTTCCAAGTCTCGTCTGCTCCGTACTTGTCTTACGTGTGTGGCTGCATGATGCAATACCCCAGCCAGAGGTTGTATGTATTGAGGTATGGAAATTGTCTTTGGTACTCACTAGTGGTCCACCGGATCACATAAGTCACGGTTCGGATCGGTCATGGATTTTGAGTCACGGATCGGATCGTTTTTTGTATGAGCAAAAAAAAAATAATAATTTAAAAAAAAAAAAAATATATATATATATATATATATATATATATATATATATATATATATATAACTTTTCTTCATTTATTTATTTAATATTTAATCTAATATGGCCGTTTAGGATTTAAGAACACAATTTAACAATTTAAGCAATTTTGTAAGTGGTACAGTGTATACATTTCAAGGTATCCTGCCAGACATTTTGCGCTGAATGTTTTCTTACAATTATTAGGCAAACATGTTGTTATAAATTAAATGAAGACAAAGTTTTATTTTTATTTTTTTCGTCTTGACTTGAAATGCAATTTAAGGCACCTTTCTTAAAACATGGATAGCACATTACAAAGTAATCTAGGTCCAGAATATAGAAAACTACCAGCTAATGATAACAGCTGCTAGCCACGTACGCCGGAGACTTGTGCCGTATCGTACAATGACAGCGTAATTAACCAGCGGTTTGTTCTTGTCCTAAATTAGCGACTGAAAATGATTTTGAGACAACGTTGTGTTGGTGTTAGTAGCAAGTAGCAAGCGTTAAAACGAATATGTCAACCCAATGTTTTTTTTTTTTTTCAAAAACGGAAGTCAAGTCAGCCGTTATGCCACCACGCGGGCTAACTTCAAAATAAAAGTTCACTAAGGCTATTGCATTGGCATTAATGACAATGTATTATTTGGTAAGCTTTATTTTGAAGTTAGCCTTTGTGGAGGCGGTGTGTTCATTGAGTAAGTTTGCAAAACGATCTTGTACATGCAACTTACGTGATCAAAAGCCCATAAATCACAACAGATTCTTTTAGGGGCGTGAATTTTAGTGCTGATGTAATTTTTTCAGACAGACCTATTATATATGTTGATGTTCAGCCCAATCAAGTGCCACTTTAAATATATTTGGGAACTATCAATGACGGGCTTTGATGGAACAACTTCAATTGATGATGGGTTCTAATCAAGTCAATTGGAAAGATAGACGGATTCATTAGTAGGGAAAAGAAAACTATCTGATAGCAGGTAATGTGAAAATTTGATGCTGGTGATGCATCATCAGTAGGTAAATAAGGTACAGCGTGAAGTGCTTTGAGTACCAAAGGTAGAAAAGTGCTATACAACTGACAGTCCATTTACCATTTATATGTAACAGCCCAAGACCTAAAAATAAAAGTCTCCGGAGCCCTACTTTAACTCCTCTACTCAACAAGAAGTTGGCCATTTTTAAATTTCCTTTCGAATGTTGCCTCATTTTTGGCCTTTTACAGGTCATATTTTATTGAACTAGTTTTTAATCTGATGTACTTAATTTTTCAAAAATTCCAATTTGTGTGCCAGTATCCCATGTTCAAATACGAATGTATTAATGAATCACAGATTTAGATGTCAAATTATCAAAAAATGCATACTTCATAACTTGGACCTGAAAGTAAGTGTGATGTGATGTTAATGCGATTACCACTCTGAAAATGTGAGGACCTACCTTTATGTAAGACCAGGAACCCAGTCATGACTTTTTGTGTCAGCAGCAGGCCATTTGACAGATCACTGAACCAATGTGGAGCATGGTTTGAAGAGCTAAAGGAATCCCCAAAAAAACAATTTAATACATTTTCTATTCATAAGATGGCACTTTGAATGGGCGCTACATTTTCTTTCAGTGTCAATTAATGCAGATGTGAATGGGCGCTACATTTTCTTTCAGTGTCAATTAATGCAGATGTGATGTATTTTACACAATGTTGACCTTGTCATTACCAAACACTTTTCTACAATGGTGATATGGTCTCAATTGAATCTGTCTGCTCAGACTCTGGACATACTCTTTCTGGCGCCACAGTCAAAAGATGTACACTTTTAAAGTCCTACTCTTAATACATTGGATATGTAGTAAGATGCCCCTCACCTCTGAGAACAAGAACAGTGATAAACTAGACTATGTGCAATTTCTGGAGAAACTGCGTCTGTGTCAATGCTGAAAATGCATAATGCAAAAATTTGAACAAAAAGTTAATGTGGATTTGAACCAGGGCTTACCATAAAAGAATGCACTACAATTACCACTGATCAAGGACTTGCTGAGTAATAGTTGTTATAGACAATGTGTTTCCATCACATTGAATGCCAACAGGAATGGATCGTTAAAAGGCTTTGTTTGATATGAAATTATATTTAATGTTTACCTATATATTTAAACATATACATATATATATATATATATATATATGTATACATGTATATATATATATATATACATATGTATACATATATATATATATATATACATATATACATATGTATATATATATATATACATATGTATACATATATATATATATATATATATATACATATGTGTATATATATACATATGTGTATATATATATACACACATACATATACGTATATATATATATATATATACACACATATACGTATATATACATATATATATATATATATATACGTATATATACGTATATATACATATATATATATATATATATATACGTATATATACGTATATATACATATATATATATATATATATACGTATATATACATATATATATATATATATATATATATATATATATATATATATATATATATATATATATATATATATATATACGTATATATACATATATATATATATATATATATATATATACATATATATATATATATATATATATACATATATATATACATATATATATATATATGTATAATCACTATGGTAAAACTGTAGATTTGGTTCATTAATACAGTATATTAACAATGTACAATTGGAGGTGGGATTTGAACCTGAAACCCATTGGTCAGTGATTAGGCAACACTACCAAGTGAGCTAAACTCAGGTTAACAGCACATGTGTAGTAATGCGCAATTGTATTGAAGGTTGTGGGATGCTGAAATTGGGTGTAATGTCTGTCCCATTAGAAATGAATGGGGAAATATTAATGTGAAATATTAAATTGTAAGAAAGCTATGTATGTGGAATGAGGAAAAATAATGTCCTGGAAGACATGAATTTTTTAAATCTGTTGAAACTGTTTAGATTGGATGTATTATGTGGGAGTTAAATCCGGACAAAAAAATAAGTGGAATAATATTAACTAGCGAATGCAATTTCTGGAGAAATTGCGTGTGAAGGCGAAGGAAGCTGAAAAGAAACTGCGGAATGCATTAGAATGAAGTTGAATGATACTGAATGAAGGTGAATGAAGTTGAATAAAGTCAAATAATGCTGAATAAAGTTGAATAAAGTAGAATGAAGCTGAATAAAGTGGAATTTAGTTGAATGAACTCTATGAAAAATATTGGAATGAGCAGCAATCGAAACAGCGCTGCCCACTCACAACTCGGCGCGTGTACCACTACACCATTAAGGACTTAACTGGAAGAATGTCAAACTGAATGTTGAATTTGCAAATGGGACTGAATGGCGAATTTAATTGGATTTTTAAGGTTCAATAATTTGAATTTTTGGGAAGTATGAATTGCAGATGTGTTGAAAAGCTTATCCAATGTGAGTTGAATGACCTAAATAAAGTTGAATGAACTCTATGAGAAGTTTTGGAATAAGCAGGAATCGAACCAGCGCTGCCCACTCACAACTCGGCGTGTGTACCACTACACTATCAGGGACTTAACTGGAAGGATGTAAATCTAAAATGTTGAATGTGCAAGTGGGACTGAATTTAATTGGTTTTAAGGTTGAATAATATGAATTATAGGGGAAATATAAATTGCAGGTGTGTTGAAAAGCTTAACCAATGTGAGTTGAATGAAGTTGAATGACCTCTATTAAATATTGTGGAATGAGTGGGAATCGATCCAATGCATCCAATGGTGAAGTGTTGAATGTGCCGTTGCAAATGAATGGAGTTTTTGGGGGTGAAAAAGGTTGAATTTTGGGGAAACCTTTAGTGTTAGGGGTGAACACAAAGGAGAAGCCAAGGCGTGTGAAGGCGAAGGAAGCTGAAAAGAAACTGCAGAATGCGTTGGAATGAAGTTGAATAAAGTGGAATAAAGTTGAATGATACTGAATGAAATTGAATACAGAGGAATGAAGTTGAATGAAGTTGAATAAAGTGGAATAAAGTTGAGTGATACTGAATAAAGTTGAATGATACTGAATAAAATAGAATTATACTGAATAAAGTTGAATAAAGTGGGATGAAGTTGAATGAACTCTATGAAAAATTGTGGAATGTTTTGGAATGAGGGAGAAATCGATCCAACGCTGCTTGCACACAACTCAGCGTGTGTACCAGAAGACCATTAAGGACCTAACTGGAAGGCTGTAAAACTGATATGTTGAATGTGGAAGTGGGACTGAAGGGCAAATATAATGTTTTTTAAGGTTGAATTTTTGGAAAGTATGAATTGCAGGCGTGTTGAAAAGCTGAACCAATGTGAGTTGAATGAAGTTGAATCAAGATGAATGAAGTTGAATGAAGTGGAATGAAGTTTAATAATACTGAAAGAAGTGGAATGTAGTTGAATGATCTCGAATGATGTACAATGGCCTGGACTGAGGACATAAAAAACAGAAGGGGAGCGATAAAAGAGGAAGTAAGGAAACACTTAACTTCCAGGTCACTTCCAGGTCATTTGGGTCACTTCCGGTTCATTTCGAGGTCATTTGGGTCACTTCCGGTTTATTTGGGTCACTTCCGGTTCAGTTTCGGGTCATTTTGGTCACTTCTGGTTTGTTTCTGGGTCATTTTGGTAACTTCTGGTTCATTTCTGGGTCATTTGTGTCACTTCCGGTTCATTTCCAGGTCATTTAGTTCACTTCCGGTTCATTTGGGTCGCTTCCGGTTCATTTCTGGGACATTTGGGTCACTTTCAGTCCATTTCCGGGACATTTGGCTCGCTAACGGTCCATTTCCGGGACATTTGGGTCACTTCCGGTTCATTTCCGGGTCATTTGGGTCACTTCCGGTTAATTTCCGGGTCATTTCGGTCACTTCCAGTCTATTTCCAGGTCATTTGTGTCACTTCTTGTTGATTTTGGGTCCTCCCCCAAGATGGCCGGCACATTGGGGAGACCTCGGAGTGAGTATCCCCAGTCTACCTAATGTCCCTGCCTAAGATGGCCGCCGTACTGGGGAGACCTCGGGGTGAGTAATCCCAATCTAGCTAATGTGCCAGCCCAAGATGGCCACCGCACTGGGGAGACCTCGGAGTGAGTATCCACATTCTAGCTAATGTCCTTGTCCAAGATGGCCGCCATACTGGGGAGATCTCAGGGGTGAATATCCCCAGTCTAGCTATTGTCCCTGTCCAAGAAGGCTGCCGCACTGGGGAGAACTCGGGGTGAGTATCCCCAGTCTAGCAAATGTCCCTTCCCAAGATGGCCGCCGCACTGGGGAGAACTCGGGGTGAGTATCCCCAGTCTAGCTAATGTCCCTGTCCAAGATGGCCGCCGCACTGGGGAGACCAAGGGGCAATAACACTGTTCCACTGGAAATGAATGGTGAAATTATGGACTTTTTTAAGTATGAATGAGTTGAATGTTTATGAAAGTAGTCATTTTGGGGGTGTTGAAAAGCTGAATGTAAGATGAATGAGTTGAATGACTTGAATTTGTGGAATGTGGTATGGTGTAAATGTGAAAAATGTTAATTCTGCCAATGGAAATGAATGGTGAATACTTGAATTTTTGTGGATTTTTTAAGTGTGATTGAGTTGAATGTGTGGAAAGTAGGAATTTTGGGGGTGTTGAAAAACTGAATGTGTGTTGAATGAGTTGAATTTGTGGAAATTGGGAAGGTATAAATGTGAAAAGTTGAATGTCCCAATGGAAATGAATGGTGAATACTTGAATTTTTGTGTTTTTTTTTAGTGTGAATGAGTTTAATGTGTGGGAAGTAGCAATTTGGGGGGTGTTGAAAAGCTGAATGTGAGCTGAATGAGTTGAATGACTTGAATTTGTGGAAATTGGGAAGGTGTAAATGTGAAGAGTTGAACGTTCCAATGAAAATAAATGGTTAATAGTGGAACTTTTGTATTTTTTTTTAACGGTGAATGAGTTGAAAGTGTGGGAAGTAGGAATTTGGGGGGTGTTGAATAGCTGAATGTGAGCTGAATGAGTTGAATGACTTGAATTTGTGGAAATTTGAATGGTGTAAATGTGAAAGGTTGAATGTGCCAATGGAAATGAATGGTCATGTCATGTCATCTTCCAAACCGCTTATCCTATATAGGGTTGCGGGGAGTTGCTGGAGCCTATCCCAGCCGTTAATGGGCGAAGGCAGACTACACCCCGAACTCGTCGCCAGCCAGTCGCAGAGCACACATAGACACTGTCACTGAGCGGGAATCGATCCATGCTGCCCGCACACAACTCAGGCGTGTGTACCACTACACTATCAGCGGACGGAAATGAATGGTGAATAGTTGAATTTTTTTTGTTTTTTTTTATGGGTGAATGAGTTGAATGTGTTGAAAATAGGAATTTGGGGTGTGTTGAAAAGCTTGACCAATATGAGTTGAATGAGATGAATGTTGTGAATTTCAAATAGGAAAATGTAAATGTGATTTGTTGAATATGGCAATGGGAATGAATGGTGGAATTTTGTGAATTTTTTTTAATGGGTGAATAAGTTGAATTTTTGGGAAGTAGGAATTGTGGGTGTGTTGAAAAGCTTTACCAATGTGAGTTGAATCTTATGAATTCGAAATTGGAATGGTGGAAATGGGAAATGTCGAATATGCCATTGGAAATGAATGGGTTTTTTGAGGGGGAAAAACAGGGAATTTGGAGGAAAACGACCCCATGTTGGCGTGAATTTTTTTAATATATTGAAGTTGGAATAAGAATAAGAATAATAAGAATGCCTTTATTGATCCCACAGTGGGGAAATTTTCATTGTTACAGTAGCAAAGATATAGGTCACACAGGGGCGGCGGCATAATGTGGCCATTAATGTATAACATTGACGGCAAACATTTAGAATCAAACCTATGTAGATATACGCAGTAACATGTGTATATACACATGTGTATACACACCAACCTACATCTACATAAAAAATATGAGGAACACTCATTTCGGCCTGTACATAGTACAGAGGAAAAAAATACTCTAAGTGACAGTGCTGCAGTGCTGTAGTGAAATGTAAGGAACAGCATTGGATAAAAATAAAACTAGACTAACAGTAGTGGGGAATGTTGAGTATTGCACGGTATTAGTGGGGAATATTGGGTATTGCACGATACGAGCTCAGGTGCAGGACTGCACAATTGCACTAATGACCGCCAGTTTGTAGAGACTACACAATGTTCTTGTTAAAGAGTCTGACAGCAGCAGGCAAGAAGGAACGGCGGAATCTCTCCTTTGCACAGCGAGGGTGTAACAGTCTGTCACTGAAGGTGCTGTGGAGTGCTGTTAGGGTGCCCTGGAGGGGGTGGTCCGGGTTGCCCAGCATTGATGACAGCTTGGCCAACATCCTCCTGTCCCCCACCGAGTCCACAGAGTCCAGGGAGCAGCCCAGGACAGAGCCGGCCCTCTTGACCAGTTTGTCCAGCCGCTTCTTGTCCCGGGCCGAGACGCCGCCTGCCCAGGTGACCACTCCCTGGAAGATGACCGATGCAACCACCGAGTCATAAAAGTTCCTGAGGAGTGTCCCCTGAACCCCAAAAGACCTCAGTCTCCTGAGTAGGAAGAGTCTGCTCTGACTCTTCCTATAGAGGGCGTCTGTGTTGTCGCACCAGTCCAGTTTATTGTTCAGATGAACACCCAGGTACTTGTAAGTTGAGACTCTCTCAACATCTGTTCCCCGGATGTTCACTGGTGCAGGTGAAGAGTGCTGGCGCCTACCGAAATCCACCACCATTTCTTTGGATTTCCCCGCATTGATCAGGAGGCGGTTCTGCTGGCACCAGTCCACAAAACCCTGAGTAAGTTCTCTGTACTCCCGATCATCTCCGCCTGTGATGAGGCCGACAATCGCAGAGTCGTCAGAGAACTTCTGCAGGTGACAGGTAGGGGTGTTGTAGTTGAAGTCCGAGGTGTAGAGGGTGAACAGGAAGGGAGCCAAGACAGTTCCCTGTGGGGCCCCCGTGCTGCAGAGGAGCACGTCAGACACACAGTCCTGTGTCCTCACATACTGTGGCCGGTTTGTGAGGTAGTCCTGGATCCATGTGGTGAGGTGGTGCGCCACCCCCGCCCGCTCCAGCTTGTCTCCCAGTAGGGTGGGCTGGATGGTGTTGAAAGCACTGGAGAAATCAAAGAACATGATCCTCACAGTGCTCCCCGCCTTCTCCAGGTGGGAGAGTGAAGTGTGGAGGAGGTAGATGATGGCATCATCCACACTGATGCCAGGCTGGTATGCGAACTGGAGTGGGTCCATTGAGGAGCTCACCAGGGGGCGCAGGTGGACAAGGACCAGTCTCTCCAGGGTCTTCATCAGGTGAGACGTCAGCGCCACCGGTCTGAAGCTGTTGAGCTCCTTCGGGTGGGGGGTCTTTGGCACCGGGACCAGGCAGGATGTTTTCCATAGCTGGGGGACCCTGCCCAGCTTCAGGCTCAGGTTGAACATGTGCTGGACAATTCCACACAGCTGGTCTGCGCAGGATTTGAGGAGCTGGGGGCTGATGCCATCTGGACCCGCTGCCTTCCTCGCCTTCATCTTCTTCAGCTGGTTCCTCACCTGAGATGTTGTGAAGGCCAAGGCTGGACAGGAAGGAGTGGTGGCTATCTGGTGTAGCTGGGAGCTGGAGACTGTGGAGAAAAGAAGGGAGGGGGTGACACGCCCAGCAGGAGGAGTAGGTGGAGACTGCAGCAGGAGAGACGGAGTGGAGGCAGGCATCTGATCGAACCTATTGAAAAAGAGATTTAGCTCATTTGCCCACTGCAGGTCCCCCCCAGTCCGGGTCTTGGGTTGTCCGTGGCCTGAGATGGTCTTCAGGCCTCTCCAGACTCCCCTGGCGTTATTCTGCAGCAGCTGCTCCTCCATCCTCTTCCTGTAGGACCTTTTCCCCTCTCTGATCCTCCTCCTCAGCTGGCGCTGCACAGTCCTCCGCTCCTCTATGTTGCCTGACGCAAAAGCCCTCCTCTTCTCCTTCAGGAGAGCTTTTATGTCTGGTGTGATCCAGGGTTTGTTGTTGGAGAAACACCTTACTGTCCTGGTGGGTATGGTGTTCTCCATGCAGAAATTTATATAGTCTGTAACAGTGTCCGTTAGACTACTAATGTCTTCCCCGTGAGCATCGCTGAATACTTCCCACACAGTTGTGCTGAAGCAGTCCTTTAAGGCCTCCTCGGCCTCTCCAGACCATCTCTGAACCGTGCGGGTCACAGCTGGCTGCCTGCGGACCAGAGGTTTGTACACAGACTGGAGAGCCACCAGGTTGTGATCAGCTTTGCCCAGCGGGGGGAGGGGCAGTGATGTGTATGCCTCCTTGGTGTTGGCATAGAAAAGGTCCAGTGTTTTATTGTCTCTGGTGTGGCAGGTGACATACTGTGTGAATGAAGGCAGAGAGGAGGAAGGGGAGGCATGATTGAAGTCACCAGAGATGAGTACCAGGGCATTTGGGTGCTGTGTTTGTAGCCTGCTCACTGCTGCAGTCAAGACATCACAGGCTGTGTCGCTGCTGGCAGCTGGTGGGACGTAGACAGTCACCGCGATCACGTGACTAAACTCTCGCGGGATGTAGAATGGCCTCATGCCAACAGCTAGCAGCTCAATATCCCTGCTGCAAAGCTGCTCCTTAATCGTGATGTGCCCAGGATTACACCATCTATCGTTCACAAACACAGCCAGCCCTCCTCCTTTCCTCTTTCCACTCTCCAGCGTCCTGTCCGCGCGTATGGTTTGGAAGCCGTCCAATTCTACGACCGCGTTCGGTGTTAGCGTTGTTAGCCACGACTCCGTGAATAGCATCAGGCTAGCCTCCCGGAAGTCCCTCTCGTGCCGGGTAAGCGCCGCTAGCTCGTCCATCTTGTTGGGGAGCGATCTAACGTTCCCCATGATAACAGACGGGAGGACGGGATGGTATCGTCTCCTCCTTTCCCTGCGTTTAACCCCCGCACGAGATCCCCGTCTCTTCCTCCTCAGCTCACGGGGGATATCGGGTCTCGCCCCGGGAGCCGGCGCATGGTTAGCACGGAGTTCTAACAGCTGATTCCGGCTGTAAACAATGGGGGCTCGGCTCCGAGCCAAGTCGCCGGACACGATCGCGCAAAAAATAGCCATCAGCAGCAGCAAGAATACCACAGTTTGGGTGTCCATTGCTACGCAAGTTACGACTATCAATTATACGAAAAAGGTATGAGGTAGAGTAATATTAAAGAACAAAAACACACGAAAAGGCTCACCGATGAGCCGGAGCTACTGTAGCGGGCTGCCACTCGCGCGGCGCCGGAAGTCGAAAAAAAGAGAATAGCGAGAATTGGTTGAAAAATGTGGAAGTAGAAGCACGCCGAAAAAGTGTGAGGAATAAAAAAGAAGAAGAAGAAGAAGAAGAAGAAGAAGAAGAAGAGGAAGAGGAAGAGGAAGAGGAAGAGGAAGAGGAAGAGGAAGAGGAAGAGGAAGAGGAAGAAGAAGAAGAAGAAGAAGAAGAAGAAGAAGAAGACGAAAGTTGAATGGTGTAGAATAACGTGTGAAGGCCTTCAACTTCACACAACTAAAGAATGCAATTTCTGGAGAAATATTATGTGAAGGCGAAGGAAGCTGAAAAGAAACTGCGGAATGCGTTGGAATGAAGTTGAATAAAGTTGAACGAAACTGAATGAAGTTGAATAAAGTGGAATGAAGTTGAATAAAGTGGAATGAAGTTGAATAAAGTTGAATGAAGTTGAATAAAGTTGAATGAAGTTGAATGATACTGAATAAATTTGAATGATACTGAATAAAGTTGAATGAAGCTGAATAAAGTGGAATAAAGTTGAATGATGCTGAATAAAGTTGAATAAAGTGGAATTACATTGAATGAACTCTATGAAAAATATTGGAATGAGCAGGAATCGAACAAGCGCTGCCCACTCACATCTCAGCATGTGTACCACTACACCATCAGGGACTTAACTGAAAAGCTTGAAATCTGAAGTTGTTTTATGTTTAAGTGGGACTGAATGGCGAATGTTTTTTTTTAAGGTTGAATAATTTGAATTTTTGGGAAGTATGAATTGCAGGTGTGTTGAAAAGCTGAAACAATGTGAGTTGAATGACCTAAATGAAGTTGAATAAACTCTATGGAAAGTTTTGGACTGAGCAGGAATCGAACCAGCGCTCCCCACTCACAACTCGGCATGTGTACCCACTACACCATCAGGGACTTAACTAGAAGGATGTAAAACTGAATTGTTGAATGTGCAAGTGTGACTGAATGGCTAATGTGATTTAAGGTTGACTAATTTGAATTATTGGGAAACATGAATTGCAGTGTGTTGAAAAGCTGAACCAATGTGAGTTGTATGAGCTGAATCTTGTAAATTTGACATCTGAATAGTTTAAATGTGAAGTGTTGAATGTGCCATTGGGAATGAATGGTGAATTTTTTTATGAAGGTTGAATAATTTGAATTTTGGGGAAGTAGGAATTGTGGGTGATGTGAAATGTGAGTTGAATGAGCGGAATGAAGTTAAATGAAGTCGAATGAAGTTGAATGACCTCTATGAAATATTGTGAAATGGGCGGGAATCGAACCACGGAGCAAATGGGGAGCGTTGAATGTGCCCATTGGAAATGAATGGGGTTTTGGGGGGTGAAAAAAGTTGAATTTTGGGTCACTTCCGGACCATTTCCTGGGCATTTGGGTCACTTCCAGTTCATTTCCGGGTCATTTGGGTAACTTCCGGTCTATTTCCGGGTCAGTTGGGTCACTTCTGGTCCATTTCCGGGTCAATTGGGTAACTTCCGGTCCATTTCCGGGTCATTTGGGGTCACTTCCTGTTGAATATGGGTCACTTCTTGTTGATTTTGGGTCCTCCCCCAAGATGGCTGCCGCACTGGGATGATCTCGGGGTGAGTATCCCCAGTCTACCTAATGTCCCTTCCCAAGATGGCCGCCACACTGGGGAGACCTCGGGGTGAGCACACCCAGTCTAGCTAATGTCCCTGACCAAGAGGGCCGCCGCACTGGGGAGACCTCGGGTAGAGTATCACCAGTCTAGCTATTGTCCCTGACCAAGATGGCCGCCGCACTGCGGAGACCTCGGGGTGAGCATCCCCAGTCTAGCTTATGTCCCTGACCAAGATGGCCGCCAGACTGGGGAGACCTCGGGGCGAGTATCCTCAGGTTAGCTAATGTCCCTGACCAAGATGGCCGCCGCACTGGGGAGACCTCCGGGTTAATATCACCAGTCTAGCTTATGTCCCTGAACAAGATGGCCGTCGCACTAAGGAGACCTCTGGGTGAGTATCCCCAGTCCAGCAAATGTCCCTGTCCAAGATGGCCGCCGCACTGGGGAGATCGGGGCAATTATCACCAATCTAGCTAATGTCCCTGACCAAGATGGGCGCCGCACTAGGGAGACCTCGGGTTGAGTATCAACAGTCTAGCTAATGTCCCTGTCCAAAATGGTCGCCGCACTGGTGGGACAACGGAGTGAGTATCCCCATTCTAGCTAATGTCCCTGTCCAAGATGGCCACCGCACTGGGGAGACCTTGCTGTGAGCATCTCCAGTCTAGCTAATGTCCTATATAGGGTCGCGGGGAGTTGCTGGAGCCTATCCCAGCCGTCAATGGGCGAAGGCAGACTACACCCCGAACTGGTCGCCAGCCAGTCGCAGGGCACACATAGACACTGTCACTGAGCGGGAATCGATCCCACGCTGCCCGCACACAACTCAGGCGTGTGTACCACTACACTATCAGCGGACATATAATGGAATGGTGTAAATGTGAAATGTTGAATGTGCCATTCAGAATTAATGGGATTTTTCGGGGTGAAAGACGGGAAATATTGGGGGAACCGTAAATGTTAGTGGCGAAAAAAAATAGAAGTTGTGATGGCATAATTTTTGGAATAATTTGAAATTTGAACGGGGTGAATCGGATAAAGTATGTGCAAGTTAGTTGATGTTTGAATGTGCCATTGGAAATGAATGTTTTTTTTGGGGGTGCAAAAGGTTTAATTTTGGGGGTACCGTAAATGTTAGGAGTGAAAACAAAAAGGAGCAGCAATGGCATGAATTTATGGAACAGTTTAAAGTTCGAACGGGGTGAATTGGATGAATTATGTGGAAGTAGCGGAACGCCAAAAAAGTGGGAGGAATAAGATTAATAACAATAATAATTAGAGAATGCAATTTCTGGAGAAATTGCGTGTGAAGGCGAAGAAAGCTGAATGAAAACTGCGGAATGCGTTGGAATGAAGTTGAATGTAGTTGAATGAAGTTAAATGATACTGAATTAGGTTGAATGATACTGAATGAAGTTGAATGATTCTGAATTAAGAGGAATGAAGTTGAATGAAATTGAATGAAAAGGAATGGATTGAAATCAAGTAGAAATAAGTGGGATGAAGTTGATTTGAATGAAGTTGAGTGTAGTTGAATGAAGTTGAATGTAGTTGAATAAATTGAATGATACTGAATTAAGTCGAATGATACAGAATTAAGTAGAATGAAATTGAATGAAAATTAATGAATTTAAATGAAGTAGAATTAAGTGGAATGAAGTTCAATGATACTGAATGAAGTTGAATGATACTGAATGGAGTTGAATGATACTGAATGAAGTTGAATGACCTCTATGAAAAACTGTGGAATGCGTTGAAATGATACTGAATGTAGTTGAATGAAGTTGAATGACCTCAAACTATAGAGAATAGCCTGGAATGAGGAGGACATAAAAAATAAGAAGAGAAGAAAAGACTTCCGGTTCATTTGCAGGCCATTTGGGTCACTTCCGGACCATTCCCTGGTCATTTGGGCCACTTCCGGTTCATTTCCGGGTCACTTGGGTCACTTCCGGTTCATTTCCGGGTCATTTGGGTCACTTCCGGTCCATTTCTGGGTCATTTGGTTAACTTCCTGTTCATTTCCGGGTCATTTGGGGTAACTTCCTTTTGAATATGGGTCACTTCTTGTTTATTTTGGGTCTTCCTCCAAGATGGCCGCCGCACTGGGGAGACCTCGGGGTAAGTATCCCCAGTCTAGCTAATGTCCCTGACCAAGATGGCTGCCGCACTGGGGAGACCTCGGGTTGAGTATCGCCAGTCTAGCTAATGTCCCTGTCCAAGTATGGCCGCCGCACGGGGGAGACCTCGGGGTGGGTATCCCCAATCTAGCTAATATCCCTGACCAAGATGGCCGCCGCACTGGGGAGTCCTCGGGGTGAGTTTCCCCAGTCTAGCTAATGCCCC
Organism: Filicampus tigris; assembly: GCF_054856515.1. Taxonomy (NCBI): domain Eukaryota; kingdom Metazoa; phylum Chordata; class Actinopteri; order Syngnathiformes; family Syngnathidae; genus Filicampus; species Filicampus tigris. The sequence continues at coordinate 14,999,082 of NC_141235.1, read as the reverse complement.
TTCCCAAGATGGCAGTCGCACTGGGGAGACCTCGGGGTGAGTATCCCCAGTCTATCTAATCTCCCTGCCCAAGATGGCCGCCTGTCCAAGATGGCCGCCGCACTGGGGAGACTTCAGGGTGAGTTTCCCTAGTCCAGCTAATGTCACTGTCCAAGATTACCGCCGCACTGGGAAGACCAAGGGGCAATAACACTGGTCCACTGGAAATGAATGGTGATTTTTTGTGGGGTTTTTTTTTTTTAAGTGAATGAGTTGAATGTTGTTGAAAGTAGGAATTTTGAGTGAGTGAATGAGTATAATGACTTGAATTTGTGGAAATTCGGAAGGTGTAAATGTGAAAGGTTGAACGATTCAATTGAAGTGAATGGTAAATAGTTGATTTTTTGTGGGTTTTTTAAGTGTGAATGAGTTGAATGTGTGGAAAGTAAGGATTTTGACGATCTTTAAAAGCTGAATAGGAGTTGAATGAGTTGAATTTGTGGAAATTGGGAAGGTGTAAATGTGAAAAGTTGAATGTTCCAATGGAAATGAATGGTGAATAGTTGAATTTTTGTGGGTTTTTTAGGTGTGAAGGAGTTGAATGTGTGGGATGTAGGAATTTTGGGGATGTTGAAAAGTTGAATATGAGTTGAATGACTTGAATTTGGTATGGTGTAAATGCTAAAAGTTAAATCTGCCAATGGAAATGAATGGTGAATACTTGAATTTTTGTGGGTTTTTAAAGTGTGAATGAGTTGAATGTGTGGAATGTAGGAATTTTGGGGGTGTTGAAAATCTGAATGTGAGTTGAATGAGTTGAATGACTTGAATTTGTGGAAATTGGAATGGTGTAAATGTGAAAAATGTAATGTGCCAATGGAAATGAATGGTGAATAGTTGATTTTTTTTAAGGGTGAATGAGTTGAATGTGTTGGAAATAGGAATTTGGGATGTGTTGAAAAGCTTGACCAATATGAGTTGAATGAGATGAATGTTGTGAACTTCAAATTGGAATGATATAAATGTGAATTGTTGAATATGGCAATGGGAATGAATGGTGGAATTTTGTGGGGTTTTTTTAAAGGATGAATAAGTTGAATTTGGGGGAAACAGGAATTGTGGGTGTGTTGAATAGCTTTACCAATGTGAGTTGAATCTTGTGAATTTTAAATTGGAATGGTGGGAATGGGAAATGCTGAATATGCCATTGGAAATGAATGGGTTTTTTGGGGGTGAAATTTTTTTGGGGTAAACCGTAATTTTTTGGAATGAAGAAAAAGGACCCCATTTTGCCGTGAATTTTTGGAATACATTGAAGTTGGAACGGCGAGAATCGGTTGAAAAATGTGCAAGTAGAAGAACGTCAAAAAAGTGAGAGAAATAAAATAGAAGAAGAAGAATAAAGGTGAATGGTGTAGAATAATATATGTGTGAAGGCCTACGCCTTCACACAATAATAATAATAATAATAATAAAGTATAGGAATAACATTTGTGTTAAAGCCTTCGCCTTCACACAATACTATCAATAATATTAATAAAGTATGAGAATGACATATGTGTGAAGGGCGCGGTGGTCAACTGGTTAGCATGTCTGCCTCACAGTTCATAGGTCGTGGGTTCGATCCGGCCTCCCTGTGTGGAGTTTGCATGTTCTCCCCGTGCCTGTGTGGGTTTTCTCCGGGTACTCCGGTTTCCTCTCACATTCCAAAAACATGCATGGTAAGTTGATTGGACACTCTAAATTGCCCCTAGGTGTGATTGTGAGTGTGTGTGATTGTTTGTCTCTGTGTTTGGCTGGCAAACAGTTCGGGGTGTCCCCCGCCTACTAACCGAAGACAGCTGGGATAGGCTCCAGCACGACTGCGACCCTTGTGAAGATAAGCGGTATGGATAATGGATGGGTGGGTGGATGCTTTCAGCATTCACACAATTACTAGTTGGTTAATAACTGGATTGTTAGACAACTCTTACCTGGCTGTGAGTATATGCAAGCATTTTCCTGTGGCGTTTTCAAACATGGTTAAGTTTGTGCTCCTCAGGCAGATCTCTTGCAGTGTGAATCCAAAGGCCAACAAATAGGCACACATTGTCAGGCCAAACTTCAAAACAAAGCAGCCAAGGAAGTAGTTTTGAGTCTAATTAAAAGGAGAGAAAATATAAAAAGTCAGACCAACTTTGTTTTTTGAGTTCTTGGCACTTAATTGCAACAGGAAATGGCCTGTTGAAATTCAATGCAAAACACCTTTAAAGAGGATCCGGCTATTATTTCCACAATGTAAGAAATCTCAAATGTCCAGGATCTTAACAACATAACTGAGAGATGAACCTCTCAGGCACATTATGAATATTTTGTTTGTTTACTGAACATATAAACAGATAAGTGAAATGAAAAGATTTAGAAGAGAAAACATAAATGGTCATCATTAAGCACAGTTTACATGTTCAAAGGGGAGCAAGGGGTAAAAAAAAAAAAATCTAGTCCTACCCCTTGTTCTTTGTGTATTTTGGCTTTCATATTTTCTAGGGCTGTCAAGAGAATAAATAAATAGAGATATTAATTATGATCTATAATTCATTGATCTCATTAATCTATTTTTGAATGTCACTTAAAAATTGCTATGAAAAGCCCCAAAGCCTCCCATTGTCTGTATGCATGTATCTGTATTCATGGTGGATATCTTTTTTCCCCCGAGTCATTTGCCACCTTGAGGAACAGTTTTTCGCATTTATCAGCCTAATACCTGGTTTGTTTTCACGACGATCAGTGCAAAATGAGTTGACGATCCACTCACCATCAATAAAGTGTCCAGTCATCCCCAAATAACCGTGGTTGCGAGTTGAGGTCCAGTGACCTGCGGTTGTAGCAAATTTGTCCGAATCCACCACCAAAACATCAAGCTTGCTTTTCTTTTTACCGTCATACATCTTGCTGATTTTAGTCATAAACTGCAGTCCGGTGATTTGTATGATGAGTCATTGGACGCTGCTTGGAACACCTCAATTAATCCCTTGTCTTCAACTATGTTGATCGGCCTGCATTTCATCGTTATTCACTTTTATTCACAACATTCGTCAGTCCGTCGGTCACAGACTTGCTCATACACGGGCTGTTCTCAAGTTTAGTTTGGCAAAGTGCTTTGCAATGGCTCGCTACATTAGCGTCTTTGTTGCTATCATTAGCTGTGGCTGTAATCGCGGCTGGTTACTTTGCATTCATGTGGGAGGCTTCAACTGCTGCTTTGGTAAGTAAAGTCCTTCTTACAAAGAAGGCATACATATCACTCTGCCTTTTATAGTGCCGTCAGGGCGTTTTTTTTAATTTACCAATCATTGGACTAACAACTCTCACATGCTCCTCCATTTGCATGTCTTCTCTGCTCCTGAACTTGCCCTCCCACTTACAATATGCCAAACACAATGACAGCCAATCAGTGTCCACTTCAGGGTGTGACACTGACCATTGTTTATTACACCCCCAACAACTCAAGCACAAGCCCCACGCATCAAAACGGATCTTATCAACATACAGAAACAGTAAAGTTAGATATTAAAATGGAATTTTTTTAAAAAAACGTTTTAACTGTGAATGTAATTAATTGATCGCAATTAATGGACTAATTTGACACCCCTAATTTTCATTTCAAACTAATACAATAACAGGTCATTCGTGGAGTATATCTCAACAAGAAAAGGAAAACAAGTCAACACACAGACCTCCTCGTATACACATATGCCAACAGCACATGTACAGTGGGTACGGAAAGTATACAGACCCCTTGAAAATTGTCACGTTCTGTCTCTTTGCAGCAATTTGCCAAAATCAAAAAAGCTCCATTTATTTCTCATTTTGCCGACTGACTATGACATCACAACTGCTCAGGGCTCAGGTAACGACCGATCACGGCTCAGCTTCAGAAAACAGGTCAGCCGTGATTGGTCGTTACCTAAGCTCTGAGCAGTTGTGGTGTCATTTTCAGTCGACAGAAGTGACTAAATGGCTGTCACCAGGGATGGCTAAAAAAGGGTGGATTAACTCTTACTCCACAAACGCAATATTTATCAGAATGCCTTGTTTCAACTAGTGGGCTTGCATACAACATATTCTTGAAAAAAAAAATGTTTTGGTTGACTTCCATGTTAAGAGGGTACAGCTAAAGTTTGAAGTCAATCGGATGAATACTCTAAGACAAGGGTGCAAAAGTATGCCCTCTGTAAATGTGCTGCTAATAAAGATCTTGATAAACTTCAGATAGTACAAAATTTGAGTGGCTAGGTTAGCTTTGGGGTGCTCTTTTCAAACTAATGTTAATGTAATGCATCCAAAGCTATCATGGATGACAGCCAAGGACAGATTGGCATGTAGTACTGTTTTTTTTATTGCATAAAATTTGGACCTCCAACAGACCTTTCAGCCTGTTCTCTAAACTTCAGCCCACCTGTAAGAGACATGGCTTTAATACACGACCAGCCTCTCATATTTTTTGTTTGCCTTTACCAAGAACTCATGCACTTAAAAATACTCTTATTTATTGAGCCATCTCGTACTGGAACATGTTATCTCAACAAACGGTGTCAATCAGCAGTCATGTTACCTTTAAAACAAACACTAAAAAACTGTGATAAAGGGATACATTTTGCTAAATTAATGCAGCTCTAGTTGTATTTGCCTGTCTAGTTTTTGTTTCACTGTTCTGCTTTTATCTTGACAGTTACTGAATTGGACATCATTCGACTTGTGCCTAATGTTTAACTATCTGTGCGTTGTAAATGTACCAATTGTCATTATAAGTTTTTTGTTAATTGTGAGCGGACCCCGGGAAAAATAGCCTTTGCATTGATACAGACAAATATGGATCCTTTAATAAACAAAATAAATATCACTTCTTATACTAGGAATTAAACCCTACATTTTCTGTTGTGGCGGCACGGTGGTCGACTGGTTAGCACGTCCGCCTCACAGTTCAGAGGTCATGGGTTCGATCCCGGCTCCACCCTCCCTGTGTGGAGTTTGCATGTTCTCCCCGTGCCTGCGTAGGTTTTCTCCGGGTACTCCGGTTTCCTCCCACATTCCAAAAACATGCTTGGTAGGTTAATTGGACACTCTAAATTGCCCCTAGGTGTGATTGTGCGTGCAGTTGTTTGTCTCTGTGTGCCCTGCGATTGGCTGGCTACCAATTCAGGGTGTCCCCTGCCTACTGCCCGAAGACAGCTGGGATAGGCTCCAGCACGCCCGCGACCCTTGTGAGGATAAGCGGTATAGATAATGGATGGATGGATCTGTTGTGTAGCACCAGCATTTTCTCTTCTTTTTTTTTGCACCAGCATTTTCTAGGCACACTCAAACCTATTGGTAGTTTGTGCAACAATTTGAACGGAAAAGGATAAAAGCACTTAAAGTTGTAGACAGAAATTTCCAAAAAGTTACAATTGCCTACCTTCTTTGGAATGGCATCAAGGTTCTTCCCAGTGGCAACAGTCATTACTGAACTATCTCGAGGCTTTCCCAGAAGTGACAAGCTGTCAAAACAATATCAAGTGATAATTATTTCTTTTTTTAATTTAAATAGACATGTAAAAATAGTAATCTGAAGTCTTGTAAGGGGTTCTACCTTAGCAGTGGGCAGCTGAAGCACGAGAGCCATAGAATGTCTGTGGTGTTCATGGGAGGAGGGAGCTGAGCTAAACAGGCTAAAAACTGCAGAGAAAAGGGATAATTTTTGGTTAACCCGTATTTATTGTTGAGCAAAAGAAAAGCATGTCAAGTCTCCTCACTGACCTGTGTGATTACCAGACTGAGCTGGCACTGCAGCAGAAAAAGGAAGCACTTGCGAATGCCATATGTTGTATGTCGTGCCTGCAACAAACTCAAACCAAAGCCAAAACAGTCCAAATGAATGTAAATTACTCGTCTAACTTTACTGAGCGCTTGTGTGCGTGCGTTCGTGCTTTGTGTGTGCGTGTGTGTGTGTGTGTGAGTGATGCACCTGCTCTATAAGCTTGGTCATGCTGACACTCTCTCCTTGGTGAAAGGCCACAGAGCAGCCAAGACTATTGAGTTGGCCTGAGAGTCTCAGAGGAGACAGACCTTCGATGCTCCTGTTCAATGCACCCCTGGTGAGACTGAACGTCTCCCATGAACACTGGGATGGGTAAAGTGGATCCAGAGCAATACTATCGGAGGGACAGCACACATTATACCATCAATATGATAACAGTACTGTTAATACTCTGTATCATAAAGGTGCATTGTTAAGCTCAACGCTCCAATTATCCAGGTGTTATATATTACTTCTGTGGATAATTAGTGCAAGTGCTGCCAGTTTTTAAACAATGTAAATGTCTCTCAATACTTGTTTAATAGTTTTTAACTTATTTTTAAATTTAAGCTGTGCTGTGAAGTTGCATGCAATGGATTTTTATGTCAGTGGTGAGCTACTTAATTGGTCGAAGGGACCACAATTTTTCGTCAGTGTTACTGGGTGGCCATATAGGACCACACACTTTCTAACTAGATGAATGACAAAAATGCCATTTTAAATATGGACAAATACATCCATACTTGCAAAATACATAATCTGAATATGTTTAGTCTTTAATAATACAGTTTTCAATTTATGTATAAAAGATTCACTACCCTAACCCAACAACAAAAGGTTTGAAGCAACAACAAAATAACCACATGCAGTAATTTGTTTCATCAGTGCTCTCTCGCTTAAAATTTACCCTTCAAGGACGGAACAAAGCTGCTGAACAAGAAACCGAAATGAAGTTCAAGAACTCATTTTGTACATGTTTTCACAAAAATCAACTCACTAAAAATGTGTAATATTATTAAGGTACTATGTTTGTCCTGCATATCATTCCAAATTCACAAAATATTATTTGGCCCACTCATATTGTAATACAGGGCAGTATACCCAGTGTAAGTGGAACTAAGAAATGTCTGCCATCTAGTGGTGATTGTTTATATATGTCGTTCAAAATCAGAGAAGGTTGTTATAGGCCAAGGGGTACAAGCGTCTTTAAAAAAATCAAGGACAAGAACAACTATAAAGTAAATGTGTGTTTCTTCAAAAAGTGTGAATTTATGGAATAACTATGAAATACAACTGAAAAGTTGTGAATCATTTTCAGTATTTAAAAAGGGATTTAAAAACATAGTATTACAAAAATATATAAATCAAGTATAGACACAGGAAATGAAAGTGGATCTCTTAATTAACTGTCTTTAGTTTATGAATATGATTATCTATACACGTGTATAATAGGGGCATGTCTGTTTATATTTATAGTTGTGTTTTTTGTTTCTATTTATAGTATTTACTTTATATATATGTAAAAAAGCGTTTTTAGTAGTGTTGTTCCGATACCGATACTGGTATCGGCAAGTATCCCGGTACCGCATTAAAATGCTGGTATCGGCATCGGCGAGTACGAACAAATGAAGCGCCGATGCTGGTTATTGATACTGGTATCATTCTTTGAATGCAGTGCACATATTTGAGAGCCACACACCGGAGGGAAACAGAAGAGCCTTATCCAAATGCACATGCATGTTAATATCTAGCCCATGTCGCAATCCCACCAGCACGAAGAGCTATGGAAATAGGCTGTTTATTCAATACACATATTCTGTGTGTATATGTTACTATATAGGGCTGTGCAATTAATCGAAATTCAATTACATTTTTGATTATTACACTCCACGATTACAATTTGGCATAATCGTAAAAAAACGATTATTAATACTAATTTTTAGTTGTTTTGAGGCATACGCTCACAAGTTACTCCGCCGCGCCGCCCTCTCCAGGCTAGCGAGCTAACCAGCCATCCAGCCCGTACCCCGCACCCGGCAAGTCACACTGTACACGCTCCTACTCAAAGTTTTAACAGAGTAACAGACCTAAAAATGGCCCACGAACCGCCACAGAAACGACATGTAAATGAGCAAGGCAAGTCGAAATCACTTATTTGCCGTGGAAGACGGCGAGCAAAGACGTATAAAGTGCAAGTTGTCTCTGCACCCACCAGCAACGCGACAAATCTATTCAACCATCATTTGGTTTACGATGATGTTACGATACACCAAAGCAAGAAAACACCGAGTCAGATTCGGCGTCGTGCGCAACGTTGAAACACTGTACGCAGCAACCCCCACCCATCAACATTGGAGAGACACAAAAAGATAACAGAATCTAATGCCCGGACAAGGCTTCCAAATTTTTCGGGCACAGACTACTTCGCAATCGGCACGAGGGACTTATTTTAAATAACATATCTTATGCAAATATACACTACTTTTACTAGCACAAAAATAGGAATCATGCTAAACATTATTATTATTGTGACTTTACATTTCGTGTCTAGTCTATAATAGGAAGTCAAAATGTTTGTGTTTATTTTTGTTTCAAATTGCTTCAAATGCAATTTGCAAACATATTATTGGTCATTATATTGTAATACAGTTTATATACGGCCTACTGTAACTTAGAAGTATTGTAAGGAATACTATACTAGGATGTAACAGTCAACATTTACATTGGTTTGACCCAATCAGCATATTAAACTAATAATTTATCAGAAGCAAATTACTTAAATGTTACTTTAAAAACAAAACAAAAAAGGCTCCAGACAAAGGTCTAAATGTATGGATGAATAGCATATCTGTTATTCTGTCAAAACTGGCATTTTACTCCAAGCAGTTCACTACTTTGGCAATTTATAAGTGCATAGCAACTTAACACCCAATGCTCTGTTTGTTTATACAAACATATTTTTTTCAAGAATATGTTCCCAGCAAGCCCACTTGTTGAAACACGGCATTCTGATTAATATTGCATTTGTGGTGAGTTAATATGAGTTAAGCGGCAAAATCCAACCCTTTTTAGCCATCTCAGGGGGTGGCTATTTTGTCACTTTTGTCGACTGAAAATGACATCACAACTGCTCAGGGCTCAGGTAACGACCGATCACGGCTCAGCTTCAGAAAACAGGTCAGCCGTGATTGGTCGTTACCTAAGTCCTGAGCAGTTGAGGTGTCGTTTTCAGTCGACAGAAGTGACAAAAAGTCTGTCCCCAGGGATGGCTAAAAACGGGTGAATTAACTCTTACTCCACAAACGCAATATTTATCAGAATGCCTTGTTTCAACTAGTGGGCTTGCATAGAACATACTCTTGAAAAAAAAAATGTAAAAAGTATTTTTCTCTGCCTGACGGAGACTTGGACTGGCGCCGGAGAGTGCAGTGCGATGCGTGACTATTACCGCCTGCATGTTCTTACTTGGATGCTCCGAGAACTTCAGGCCGTGGTGGAGGAACAGCTACTGTTTTTAAAAACAAATTTAAATGCAAACAGAGTACATTTGCCACATCGTTCAGCAGCTTTGAGGCCACTTTCTTTGAAGTTGCCAGTGCCGTCCCTGTGCTCTGCACTGTCATCTATCATCCTCCCAAATACAAAAAGGAATTTCTGAATGACTTTTCAAATCTTCTTGCCAAGATCATGCTGCTATATGATCACATCTTGTTCATGGGGGACTTTAATATTCACGTGTGTTGTCCTGAAAAGCCACTGGCAAAGGATTTTTTTAAGACTCATTGACTCTTTCAATTTGGTGCTGTGTGTGTATGGCACCACTCACAGGCAAGGACACACTTTAGACCTTGTCCTTACTTTTGGTCTATTGGTCTCAAATTTTAAAGTTTTGGACAATGTGCTTTCTGATCATATGACTGTGCTCTTTGATGTTTCCCAGTGCTATCAGAGCCATGGCTAGTGAGTTCAGGCGCAAGGTTTTTAACCCCCTCACTGCTAATCAGTTCTCTGGGCCTTTGATAAGCTTTGTGTTTACTCTTCAAACACAGAGGAACTCAGCACTTGGTTCCATTCATCTTGCCTAAATATTTTGGACTCCGTGGCTCCATTGAAAAAAATGCGGCAAAAAATTAGACCGGAGCCATGGTTTAGTGAGAGCACTCGCGCAGCTAAACAGGAATGCCGCAGAGCTGAACGCAGGTGGAAAAGAGACAGGCTGCAGGTCAAATATTAAAGTACTGCTGGCGTCGTTAGCAGAAAAAGGTGAAGGAGTCCAAGAGAGACCACTTTCACGTCTGATTCAGGCAAATCGCCAAAATCCACATGCTTTGTTTAAAACGATCGACTTCGAACTGAAGCCCTGTCAACCGATTTGCACGGACTCATCCCCTGACGTGCAATAGATTCTTGCAGTTTTTCGTTGACAAAGTTGCTACAGCTAGGGCTCTTGTTTTCGAACGCCACATTTGACCCCTCTGTCCAAGTTCCTAGTGCAGCAGTGTTCGATTCCTTTGAACCGGTTTCTTTGACATTTTTGGAGGATGTGGCTCGCCATATTAAACCATCGGGCTCCCCTTATGACTCCGTTCCTCCACACTTCTTCAAGGAGATTTTCCCGACAAATCGGTAAATCGGTTTTGGCCATTATCAACAGCAGCCTGCCTTCTGGTGTAGTCCCCCAACATTTTAAACATGCTGTAGTGCAACCGGCAGCACGGTGATCTACTGGTTAGCACGTCCGCCTCACAGTTCAGAGGTCGTGGGTTCGATACCGGCTCCAGCCTCCCTGTGTGGAGTTTGCATGTTCTCCCCGTGCCTGCGTGGGTTTTCTCCGGGTACTCCGGTTTCCTCCCACATTCCAAAAACATGCACAGTAGGTCGATTGGACACTCTAAATTGGCCCTAGGTGTGATTGTGAGTGTGGATGTTTGTCTCTGTGTGACCTGCGATTGGCTGGCAACCAATTCAGGGTGTCCCCCGCCTACTGCCCAAAGACAGCTGGGATAGGCTCCAGCACGCCCCGCGAACCCTTGTGAAGATAAAACTGGTGCACTCACAGTTAAGATCTTTCTTGGATGAACATAATGTTATGGAGGTTTTCTAGTCAGGCTTCAAGAAGATGCATAGCACAGAATCAGCCCTGTTACATGTTTTTGATAACATCCTCCTGGCAAATGACACTGGAGACTACATATGTCTTGTTTTGTTGGATTTGACTGCAGCATTCAATATGGTAGACCACAGTATACTTTTGACTCGTTTGCAACACCAAGTGGGCATTAGTGGATGCGCTCTAGAGTGGTTAGGATCCTATTTGGCTGGTAGGACTTTTTCTGTTAGCCTAGGTTAGTCTGAGTCCCGCTCTGCCCCTCTATCGTATGGTGTTCCACAGGGTTCTATTTTGGGGCCATTGCTGTTCTCCTTGTATTTGCTACACCCTAGTTCCATCCTCCGAAAACATGGTATTTCCTTCCACTGCTATGCGGACGATTGTCAAATCTAAATCCCGCTGAGGAAAAAGAAATTCTCGATAAGACCTCTTTTGTCCTGCCTAGAGGACATCAAAGACTGGATGTCACTGAATTTCTTATATTTCAATGAAAAGAAAACAGAAGATATGATGTTCGGTCCCAATGGCTCGTCTACATCCCACCTCAGCCCCTTTCATACCGCAGGAACTAATTTGGGAACTTCCGTATGTACCCTGGTAGTTTGCGTCACACTCGTGTTCACATACAAAAAATGTTCCGGGGCTGGATAGTTCCTGGAGGAACTATCCGAGTCCCACCTAGCCGGAGGCTCTTCGTATACCTACCCTGAACTTTTTAGTGGGCGTGCTGTGCTGACGAACACTGATTGGTTGGTAGAACTTGTTGTTTTGGGGCACACCTCCGGCCGCCATTACACAACTCGGCGTTAGTGCTCAGTTTTGGTTTCATTTTCACTCTTCACAAACTCTTATTTCAAGAATGGAAGGAGTGAAAACATTGGATTGGTGGACGGATGAGGAGGTAATGGCACTCCTAGATATTTACGGGGACGAGCAAGTCCAACACAACTTTGGCCACGCGGAATGATAAAGTGTATCACTTTATCACAATGAAGCTGGCCTAGCTAAACATTACCATACCGCAAAACAAGTCAGCGAAAAGCTAAAGCAGGATTATAAAAAGCTCAAGCATCACAATGGCCGCAGTTGGAACGACAGAATGGTCAACAAATGGTACGAGCGACTGGACGCCATCCTCGGCCACCGTCCGGGATACACTGCATGTGGAACAAAAGATTCTGCAACTGCCATACTCGACGCGAAGATTCGGCAGCAATAAACGAAGGTTATTACAAAATAGTCCCATAAATACTTATTTAGGTAGGTCGTTGCCTGTTTTAACGCTTCCCAGCTGCCCTTTATGTGGCATATTTTCATTGTTTTGACCGGCAACTTTCCTTCTGGTATTACTTTACTGAGAACGGCACTTTTTTAAGTATATGCATTTAATGATGTATACTGGTAAGGGTCTGTCCACATCGTTAAAAAAGGTTTACCTGATTTGTCTAATCACATACATAGTCATATAAACAGGTTATATACAGTATTGGGAAACAAGGTGTAACTAAGTATTGATTAAGTATTGATGAAAATGCATTGCATGATGAATACAAAATTCCAGATTTGATTCCAAAAAATGTTAATACAATTTCAAGATGAAATACATTGAGTCCATCCCTGGCCTATATCATCTAAAAGTGATTTTTTTGTCTGCATGTTTTATAGATGTACAACGGTCTTCATCTCCTGCTCTCCTGGCCTGTCCTGGTAACTTTCCTTTCATATAACTTGAAGGATAACTAAATAATTCACTGTTACTAATTGGATGGACAATTGTGACAGTTTCAAGTGAGAGCGCTCCATCCACTAGCAGTAGCACCACCGACCATCCTGAGTCTCCTGCCCTCCTTGCCCGTTATTTATTGTTATTCATATACATATAGGTAAGCGGAAGCGGGACAGAGACACCCTATTCATTGACGCATTGGAGCGCATGGAGGAAAGGAGCCAGGCCATGTTTATGGAGGACATCAACATGACACAAATTTTGACTTCAACGGTGAAATCCGACATACGCGGAGTTACACCGCCAGTGTAGGAGCGGGACACACATACATATATATATATATATATATATATATATATATATATATATATATATATATATATATATATATATATATATATATATATATATATGGGCCATTCTACTGAATTGGTTCAAATTCAGAGTTGGAAAATGTGTGAAATTTGTATTTTATTTCAGAAAAACCTTTATTGTATTCATGTTGCACCATATCTAAGGGGCGCAAATATAGTAAAAGTACAGTCAATTTTCAAATAGTATTTTCTAGCTTTTCCCAAATATCTTGCCTGTCCCTAAAATGTGTCACTACAGAAACACACAATTGCAGAAGAATAAAAATAATTCTATTGGCCGATTCATATTTTTTTCTATTCCCCCCTCTACATAGTATTTTTATAAATTAATATACATGGTTTTGACATCAAAATCAATCTACATGAATTCTTAACAGAATTTAATATTAGTTTTTCGGAAATAAATCAACATTTATATGCTATTTTTCATCGTAAAATGTAGAAAGTTGATCATATTGACTTCAAAAGTCATCATTAAAACAAACATACCCTTAAACAATCATTACCAAAAATTGTTGGTTGATAATTCAATACTTTTTATTTTTGTTAAAACATTAGTTTTTTTCGGTAGTGACTGCAAAATTTCAGTAGTGACCATATTGTTGGTGCTGTTGCAGTAATACTTTGTGTGAGGGTAGCATTGTAATCACTTAACTACTTTTGCTATAATTTAACTTTTAACGTGTATTATAACTAATGAAACATTTTTTTTTTCATTTTCTAGTGCTTTGTGCTGTACTCAGGGTCGTAGGGGGTTGGAGTTGATCGCAGCTGACTTAGGGCAAAAGCAGGCTACATGCTGGACTGTGGTTTCACCTTCCAAATGAAAATTTAATTGGAATGACAAACATTTTTGTAACATGCATTTCCTGTATGTATGTTCCCTCTCTCTCTGTTTTTTGAGAGACATCCGGTGGTCTTATCTTTTGCTCCATGCTCTTTTGACTTTCCTTTGCTCTCTGCTGGATAATTCATTGGTAGACTTCAGCTTTCCTTCTTCCTTCCATACCTTATTTATTTTTCTTTCCTTTATTAAATATTCTTTGGATTTCACTGGGTCATTGTAACCCTTCGTCTGTCCTCTGTCTCTGCTAGGCTTTTTGGCATTTTGGTGTTTTTCACTTTAAATTAAGATAAAATATAAAATAAAATATTGTTAAAATCTGTATATGATATATGTATCTATGTATTATATTATTTAAAACTTACTTTATTCAAAAATAAACATCATATTGTCACTACTGAAACCATTATGTCACTACCGGAACCTATCTGTATGTTTCGGTAGTGACTGTTTCAGTTTGATTTTTCCCTTCAAATTAAACTTAAATATGAAATAGAATATCGTTAAAATTAGAAAGATCTATGCATGACATATTTATCTATGTATTATATTATGTCAAACTTACTTTATTAAAAAATAATCGTCATATTGTCACTACCGAAACCATTATGTCACAACTGAAACCTTTCTGTATATTTCGGTAGTGACTGTTTCGGTTGTATTTTTCCCTTCAAATCAAAATAAAATATGGAATAGGATATTGTTTAAATCAGAAAGATCTATATATGACATATGTATATATGTATTATATTATCTAATAATATTTATTCAAAAAGAAACGTCATATTGTCACTACTGAAACCATTATGTCACTACCAAAACGTTTCGGTAGTGACGTTTTATGATAGTTGTTGACAATACTCAACAATGCTAGGCACAATGTGGCTACCACATACAGTTTTGAGCATGTGTAAAGAGATAGAAAACACAACATTTAGCATTATAATCAAAAGTGCTCATTTTATTGCAGAAATTAGGTGTTCGGTAGTAACGTTCCTTAAAATCACATGCTGATTTTCACACTTTGGAGGGCACATACTTAATAATGCTGTCAACTAATTACTCGCCATGTGCCCAGTGATGAACATGAAGGCAATGTCTCTTACTGGTGAAATTTCTGGGGATGTGGCAAAAACCAAGCCCTGCCTACAGACAAATACTCTTTGCGTTTCGGTAGTGACAAGTGAAAGTTGGGACAGTTTTTTTTACATAAAAACTTCTAATTTGAAAAAAATCTACAAAATCTATGTAAATCTCTCACCATACATTTAAAAGAAACCAAAATGTTCTATTGAAGTAAAGTATTTTTTTAATTGGCAAAAATCTTCTATATTTGTTTTTCATTAATTGAAATTCAGGAGTTAGAGATTGGGACAGCCACCTCCCAATAGGAAGTGACATATAAAAGATGACTTTTCATACATTCAATTTAATAGTATCTCAATTAATGCCTTGTGGTAAAATCAGAACAAGATATTACTAAATATGCAAAGTCTGAACACTTCATTGTTTTTTAAAATTAGAATTTTATTGTGGGACAGCAATTTCAACCAATTTGGGAGAATGGCCCATATATATATAAAAATTCGGTAGAATGGCTCATGTATATAACCAATTTGGTAGAATATATGTACATACATACATATATATATATATATATATATATATATATATATATATATGTATGTACATATATATATATATGAGGTGACCTCCTCCGTTCGAGAGAAGCACGGCAGCTCGAGTGGGGGCGAACTTCCGTGCTTTTGCGACGCAGCAGGAGCCTGGGGCTGCTCGTACTTCGTTCACACCGCTAACTAGAAATGGAAACTTAGCACCGGCATTATAAAATCTGAATGGTTCCGGGAGAACCGGAATGATGGTCCCGGTTCCACTCGATTCCCGGTTCTCGGTGCCCAACCCTACACATAACATAACACCCATGCCACTACTAAACTAGTTTGTTTCGCAGCAGCAACGAGCTGCGAGATGGATCCTCTCCTCCGTGGTAACAAATAAATTGCTGGGCCGAGCCGGGGAAAACTGTACGTCCTTGGAACATGTGACATAACGGACCGATTTACAAGGGAGAATGCATCGGAGTCGTATACGCAGCAACAATTTCTGACGTGTGCACGGCATGTGTTGCAGACCTGTCGCCAACATATCTCACAACACAATGCGTCAGTCACGTGATGCAATGCGGCAGTTGACGCCCGCGCCGACGCGGGAGTATAGAGGCCTTTCGCCGAGGAGGTTGAGATGAACTTTGGCCGCCTCGCGACCACGTCACGCGCATGAGGGCGTGTGAATATTTTCCAGAGAGAGAGGGTTGAGAGAGAGACACTACATGATATACTTACAAAAACGTCAGTATCGATTTGCTGATTTTTTTTTCCAATATAATTATATGTTTTGATTTTTTTCTGAAATGTTTTCTCTCCATTATCCTGTGTTTTTCATGGAAACCATATATTGAATGTTTATAAGGGGTCCACCAGTTGCCCATCCCTGTTTCATGTATGTACTGTATATATGTATTTGAGGAACTGGAAGGACGACTTAATCTACCTATCCACATACACTTGATGACACAATTACAATTTGTGGCATTTTTGTTAAACTAAGCATCAACCCGTGTGTTCACATACCTGAGGTCACTCTGCAGAAAAAGTCGACTGTTGCGGAAATTGGCAGCGCTTCCCAAGCAGCATGTAACCTCCCTGTTCTCCTGCATGATCTTTATCATCTCACACATAGCTGGAAATAAATCACAAATGTAATGGTAACCGGTCAATATTTAATGTTTTGTTGGGAAATTATTTTAACTCTTAAGCCAACACCAGTGTCTCATCAGAGACATTCCGGCTAACTGTGACGGACTGCTACGTCTATCTGTCAATGACGGACGCCTGTTTTGTTTGACGTTAGGCGATAGACGGGTGACTTTAAAAAAAGACGGACGAAGCATTGACAGAAGTGGATTTTCATCCATCTGTGTATCATCATAACTAACCTGGTCAAGTCTGAACGGACCTTACAGTCTATTATTGACGGACACCCGTTTTGCTTCAGGATGCGTATAAAGCTTTTGACAAATGCTGTGCTTCTCAACTCAAACGCATTCACTGCCAGACTGTCTTAGACCCCCTTTTAACGTTTGAAAAAAATATAAATAGGTTCCTGGAATTGAAAAGCTGGACTATGAAAAGACAAGTACATTTGTGAAGTAAACAGTGAATGATTTAAGGGGGGATGGGGACGACACAGTATGCACCTGGAAAAACCTCATCAACCTCAACATAATGACAAACCTACAACACATTTTGAAGACTTAAGCGTGTGTGGGGGGAGGAATGTCCCCTCAGTTTGTTAAATAATTACAAAAAAAAAACATGTTGCTAACATTCTTGCAATGCTTTTTGAGAATATCACCTCATAGACCAAGTGGGGTTTATTGAGTGACATCATTCTGCTCATTCATAATATGCAAAGGCAAAGCAAGGCAAGGCAAGTATATTTGTATAACACATTTCATGTACAAGACAATTCAAAGTGCTTTACATAAAAAGCATGACAGAAAAAGGAACAAAATATTAAGACATTGCAAAAATCAAAATAATATCTAAAATAATTAGATCAAAATGATTAAAATCAAGTATTAGCCTAAAAAGAAGATACCGTGCAAATGGGGATTCAAACAAGAGAATAAAGGATCATGAATCGAATGCTGCAGCAAACAAAAACATGTTCAGCCCTGATTTAAATGAACTAACAGTTTGAGCAGACCTCAGGTATTCTGGGAGTTTGTTCCACAGGTGAGGAGCATAGTAATTAAATGCTGCTTCACTTTGTTTGGTTCTGGGAACACACGGGAGGCCTGTCATAGACGACCTGAGGGGTCTGGATGCTTCGTAGGGTACTAGTACATCTTGCATGTATTTTGGTCCAAGACCATTTAGAGATTTATAGCCCAGCAGCAAGATTTTAAAATCTATTATTTGACTCACAAGCCAGTGTAGTGATTTGAGGACAGCAGACCTGGGCACTAGACCATTTTTCGCCAGTCCGGCCGCGACCCTCCACCCTTGACTTGGGTACCCTTCTGGCCGCGACTCTCCGGCCATATTCATAAACATTGTCGGCCCCCGCCCCGTTCGGCAGAGGCTTTTTAGGGATCATTAGCTGGCTAATTTACTATTCAAACATCAGTCGTAGTTCAATGAACGCGTTTTTATTAATTCAACGAACACAAGTACAACAACCATTCAATCCACCCAGTCACACACTCTCTCTCCTTCGTCCTCCACTCCTCCTCTCTCGCCCGCACCCCCTCCCATCCAGCGAGCCACGCGACACATTCAACAACGGAAACAACATAACTCTGCAAAACACCAATTCAACCACAACAAAGATAACTCAGTTCGTTACAGAACTTTACTACTTACCAAACTGTACGTACTTAGTTCCATTGCGAGCCCCGGGGCTGTTTTTTTTCGTATTGTATAATTATTTGGGTCCAGACCGCCAAGAATGGCGGTCAACAAGTTACTTATTTATTTTCCACTTCCTCTCCTTCCCGGCCTTCAAAATAAAAGCATACCAGCAAACCCCTATACACAGCAAGTTTGCTATGTCGTATTTCCGGAAGTAGTGAGCGCCAGAAGAAGTGCATGAACTCCACCTTGATGTGCAACGTCAGTTGAGTTGAGTCAGCAATATACTCGTGGACACAAGTTGTTTTGCATTTAATTTTTCGAAAACAATCTGGAAGGTAGCGGCTAAGGGGGGACGTGGGTGAGTAGCTCGCTTATGCTTACTTTGCAGCAATGAGCTGCGTGGTGCATCCATCTCCGTGTGGGAAACTGTCATCGCAACATGTGAGACAGTTACGCGCGCTCAAAGCGTGTTTGTATTTCCTCAATGTCATGTCACGTAACCCGCGCCTCCCACCTGCAACTGGGGCATACCATTACAAAGAGGGGCCGGGGGTGGGCAATGCCACATTCCCTATAACAGCAGTTGTCGATCGCACCTACGTGGGAGTAGAAAGAAGCCTAAAAATAATTGATTTTTTTAAAACCTGTAAAGGCACAATTAAATCATCTACCTTACTTAAGATTATCTATCTATCCATCCATCAATCTATCCATCCAGTGGTCCCTCATTTATTACAGGGGTTACATTCCAAAAATAACCTGCGATAGGTGAAATCTACGAAGTAGGAATTTTTTCATTTTTTAAATTATTATTATACTGTGTTTTAAGGCTGTAAACCTCACCATTAACATTACTCTCGTTTAAACATGCTAGAAGTTCAAACCTTAAGAAAAAGAAGCATACTTTATTATTGTTGTACTAATTATTATTAGTGTTAATATTATTTTAGAACGAAACAAATGTCAACCCCTTTTTTAAACTTACTGTTATTAGAAAATCAAGGGGGAAAAAAAAAAAAAAAAAAAGAATAAAACTGTCTGCTGGCCGTTTTTTTTTTTTTAATTACAAATTCTACAAATAATGTGTTGTACATCCGTGCAATTGACTACTTATGATTTTGTCAAGTACATTTATTGTATGTTGTGGTTAGACTTTTCTCGCAGCTCTGTCGGTGGCCTGAGTCGGACAGTCCAGCTGAGGGCTTGTACTCATCATCCATGGCTGTCACCACTGTATCTCCATCTGTCTCAAACTCTGTGGCCACTCCTGAAAATAAAATTACTTGGAAAAAATTAAAATAATAATAACCATAAATATATTGTTTGAGATTATGGTAATATATAACATATAATAATGTAATTGCCATCCATCCATTATCTCCCGCTTATCCGAAGTCGGGTCGCGGAGGCAGCAGCTTCAGCAGGGAAGCCCAGACTTCCCTCTCCCCAGCATCATCTTCCAGCTCTTCTGGAAGGATCCCAAGGCGTTCCCAGGCAAGCCAGGAGACATAGTCTCTCCAGCGTGTTCTGGGTCGTCCTCGGGGTCTCCTGCCGGTGGGACATGCCCGGAACACCTCACCAGGGAGGCGTCCAGGAGGCATCCTAATCAGATGCCCGAGCCACCTCAACTGGCTCCTCTTAATGCGGAGGAGCAGCGGCTCGACTCTGAGTCCCTCCCGGATGGCCGAACTTCTCACCCTATCTCTAAGGGAGAGCCCGGACACCCTGCGAAGGAAACCCATTTCGGCCGCTTGTATCCGAGATTTTGTTCTTTCGGTCATGACCCACAGCTCATGACCATAGGTGAGAGTAGGAACGTAGATCGACCGGTAAATTGAGAGCTTCGCCTTTCGGCTGAGCTCCTTCTTCACCACGACAGACCGATACAGGGTCCGCATCACAGCAGACGCTGCACCGATCCGCTTGTCGATTTCCCGTTCCATCTTACCCTCACTCGTGAACAAGACCCCAAGATACTTGAACTCCTCCACTTGGGGCAGAATCCCATCTCTGACCTGGAGAGGGCACGCCACCCTTTTCCGACTGAGGACCATGGTCTCAGACTTGGAGGTGCTGATTTTCATTCAGACCGTTTCACACTCGGCTGCGAACCGCTCCAGCGAGAGTTGGAGATCGCGGTTTGAAGAAGCCAACAGTACCACCACATCATCTGCAAAAAGCAGGGATGCAATACTGAGGCCACCAAACCGGACCCCCTCGACACCTCGGCTGCGGCTAGAAATTCTGTCCATAAAAGTTATGAACAGAATCGGTGACAAAGGGCAGCCTTGGAGGAGTCCAACCCCCACTGGAAACGAATCCGACTTACTGCCGGCAATGCGGACCAAACTCTGACATCGGTGGTACAGGGACTGGACAGCCCTGTTCAGGGGGCTCGGCACCCCATACTCCCGAAGCACCCCCCACAGAACTCCCCGAGGGACACGGTCGAACCCCTTCTCCAAGTCCACAAAACACATGTAGACTGGTTGGGCGAACTCCCATGCACCCTCGAGGACCCTGCTGAGGGTGTAGAGCTGGTCCACTGTTCCACGGCCAGGACGAAAACCACATTGGTCCTCCTGAATCCGGGATTCGAGCTTCCGATGGACCCTCCTCTCCAGCACCCCTGAATAGACCTTGCTGGGGAGGCTGAGGAGTGTGATCCCTCTGTAATTGGAGCACACCCTACTGTCCCCCCTTCTTAAAAAGGGGGACCACCACCCCGGTCTGCCAATCCAGAGGCGCTGTCCCCAATGTCCACGCGATGTTGTAGAGACGTGTCAACCATGACAGCCGCTCAACATCCAGAGCCTTTATGAACTCCGGGCGGATCTCATCCACCCCTGGGGCTTTGCCACCGAGGAGCTTTTTGACTACCTTGGTTACTTCAACCCCAGAGATAGGAGAGCCCACTTCAGAGTCTATAGGCTCTGCTTCCCCAGTGGAAGGTGTGTCGGTGGAATTGAGTAGGTCTTCGAAGTACTCTCCCCACCGACCCACAACGTCCCGAGGTCAGCAGCACCCCATCTCCACTATAAACAGTGTTAATGGTGCACTGCTTCCCTCTCCTGAGACGTCGGATGGTGGACCAGAATTTCCTCGAAGCCGTCCGGAAGTCATTTTCCATGGCCTCCCCGAACTCCTCCCACACCTGAGTTTTTGCCTCAGCAACCGCCAGAGCTGCATCCGCTTGGCCAGCCGGTACCTGTCAGCTGCCTCCGGGGTCCCGCAGGCCAAAAAGGCCCGATAGGACTCCTTCTTCAGCTGGACAGCATCCCTTACCGCTGGTGTCCACCAGCGGGTTCGGGGATTGCCGCCACGACAGGCACCGACCACCTTGCGGCCACAGCTCCGATCGGCCGCCTCAACAATGGAGGCACGAAACATGGTCCACTCGGACTCGATGTCCCCCGCCTCCCCCGGGACGTGGGAAAAGTTCTGCCCGAGGTAGGAGTTGAAACTCCTTCTGACAGGGGATTCTGCCAGACTTTCCCAGCAAACCCTCACAATACGTTTGGGTCTGCCAGGTCGGACCGGCATCTTCCCCCACCATCGGAGCCAACTCACCACCAGATGGTGATCAGTTGACAGCTCCGCCCCTCTCTTCACCCGAGTATCCAAAACATGCAGCCGCAAGTCCGATGATACGACTACAAAGTCGATCATCGAACTGCGGCCTAGGGTATCCTGGTGCCAAGTGCACATATGTACACCCTTATGTTTGAACATGGTGTTCGTTATGGACAATCCGTGATGGGCACAGAAGTCCAGTAACCGAACACCGCTCGGGTTCAGATCGGGGGGGCCGTTCCTCCCAATCACACCTCTCCAGGTCTCACTGTCATTGCCCACGTGAGCATTGAAGTCCCCCAGCAGAACGATGGAGTCCCCAGGTGGAGCGCCCTCCAGCACACCCTCCAAGGACTCCAAAAAGGGTGGGTACTCTGCACTGCTGTTTGGTGCATAAGCACAAACAACAGTCAGGACCCGTTCCCCCACCCAATAATGCAATTGGATACCTAAAATAACTAAATGATAACATTTATAAATGTAGCTCTAAATAAAAACCATAAAAAAAACAAATAAGTATTGTTGGCTGCAAATATGCTGAGAAAAGGAACTAAATTAGTATTTTGTTGTGTATGTTACTAGATATAATTTGTTATCCTCTTTTCTGAATGGATTTCGATCGGTGGTTGTCAAAGTGCTTTATAAATACAGTTGAGTTGAGTTGTGCTGCTTCTGCCTAGGAGGTGCAATGGCATCTCCCTCTCACCCGCTTTTTCCTGTAAAACCGCATCTTTGGGAAACTGAAACAGGCTTGTGCCGTGCTTCCGTCGGTTCAAACAAAAGCTAGCAACACTACGTCGCGCATAAGCCAAGTGAAACAAAAAATGAAACGAAACAGAAAGAGAAAACACGACGAGCACACTTCAGAGCCACCAGCCAGCAAGTCAGACATGTCCCTCCGATATGTCCGCCCCTCGACTTCGGAGTGAAGACCACGAAACCCGGAAGTGTTTAAAAGCGTAAGGCTAAACTCTGTTAATGTTTACCAATTCGAAAAAGCGTTCACTGCGACATGGATATTTCATTATCTAATACAACATATTAAAATGTGTTGAATTCCTGTCCCACGCACTTTAAAGATTAGAGCAGGTCACACTGACCCATGAACATTGTTAATAAACGATGACAACAGAAAGTTAAAGAGGAAGTCAACCCAAACATATTTTTTCCAAGAAAAACAAACAATTCATACAGATAATAATGAAAAATTTTTGAAGTAACAAATTTAATTTCAATGAACAACATATGAGGTTGCACACATGGTAAATGTTGAATTTTGACTTGCACGTAGGGGTGGGCGATAGGGGCAAAAAAAAAAAATCTCGATATTTTTTCAAAAAACTTGATAACGATAATTTGACGATATTCTACAAAAAATATTTTAAATCTGCACTTGCTTCACAGGCCAATTGTGGATAGATTCCGTTTGTGAACAACATATCTTTGAAATGACTAAATATAGCTTCTGCAAAACAAAGATATTCTACGACAATATTTATCCTCAGGCATTTACCAACATATTCAGAATAAAGTTGAATAATAAAACTGCAATTTCCAGAAAAGTGCATTTTCCCCACTCATTTGTCGCTGTGATATGTAGACTTGTGACTTTATTCATGTTTGGGTGTATGCTGGCGTCACACTAATAAACCGATCATAGTTTGTGCAACATGCCTCGGGAATACAGGCTAGTTATGACTGATGCAGACTAAAAGCATGTAAACTGAATGTTAACCGATCATCCAGGATGTCACGTTTGACATAAAGTAAAGTACTGAGTGTGTGTGTGCGTGAGTCCGTTTATATTTGTTGGTTCAACTTGGCGACTGTTTTCTGAGTGTGTGTGTTTAAGCTTTTATTTAGTGTGCTTGCGCGGTTGCCAAGTTTTCCTCGGAATCCATATGGCTCGTGGTGCAACAGAATTGCTCTTCCTCGGTGACCGTTTTGGCACATCTAACAATGTACTCACGCCTTGCTATTACAGTATTTCCTGCTGGTCAATCCTCCATACTTGAAGCTCGGCTGCAGTGCGGACAGAGTCACGTGACCGGCCCGCTGATTCGGCGAATGATTATCACTTCCTCCTACTGTGCCGTCAATGCGCACAAATTTTTCAGCATTTCCTCATACTTTGCGGCCGTCGACTGACTCGAGTCAGAGGCAGTATTAATACTCGATAATGTAAAATTACACATCGTGAAAGCAAGATTGACGATGATATCGATAACAATTTATATCACGTATCTTACGCTTTCTCTGACTACACTCTGCTGTAGTTTTTTTCCCACTCTCCCATGAGAAAAACAATTATAGGGAGTTGTCTCTTTTTTTCTCTTGGGTGGGAAGATTCTTGTAAACTGATATGCCACCTCCCAACTATATTTGAAATTTGTATCGAACGAAACATCAAAGGATCCCATTCTTGCGCAGCTCGCTGAAGATCATTGGCCATTCTCACCATGGTTGCCAAGTCTATCCTCCTCGTCTCTTTATTTACACTTGTGTCCTCTTCTCCCTCATCCTCGCTTGCTGGCTTTGTCATCTCTGCCAGGTATTCATCAGCCAGCGGATGTGAGTTAGCATCAATAAGGCCATTAATGTCATCAGGTGTCATATCATCAAAGCCAACTCCTCCAAGCTGTTTAGCCAGATTCACAGGTGGAATCTACTGCTGAATTATTGATCTCATCAAGAGAGCACCCGGAATGATTTTGCGCTGCCTCTGTTTTTTTCCAACAGGCATTAAAAGTTGCTGATTTCACCTCCTGAATGGCCCGCTGAATATTTTGAAGACATGACGCAATAGTGTGGTACACCTTGCCTTAGGTGAGAAATCTTGTTCCGAGTCCATTGCTTCAACAAGATGCTGCAAGGTGTTGCGTGTGTAGAGAGCCTTAAAAGCGCAAAAGACGCCTTGGTCCATGGGCTGAATTAGAGAGGTTGTGTTTGGCGGCAGAGATTCAATTTACACATTATCATACGATAAATCATCAGCATGGCCTCTGGCGTTGTCAACAACCAGAAGCACTTTAAATTCATATTCCTTTCCGTTCAAATAATGCTTGACCTCTGGGATGAAACAGTGTTCGAACCAAACGGGCAAGGCATTCTTATTTTTGTTTTTCGGGCTCTGGGATTTTTTTGACCTATGAATAAATTCTGGTTTTATCATAAACCCGCAGCATTTTCACACATAACCAGAGTTGACATGATCTTTTTGGGCCTTAAATCCAGTGGCTTTTACTTCGTACTGCATTATAAAGTGTCTGTCTGATGGCTGTTAGACGTGTGATGCAGATGACTTTGATTTATGAGTCTCTGAAGTTTGAGCACACACATGCATGCACACCGACGCACACACCGACGCACACGTACACCGCCCCACTGGATTATTGTTTATCGGTCTATATGAGAAGTTGAGTAATTAAGAAGTGCAAGTTCATGTTTGCATACTGTATCATAGTACCTTCCTTTAGGCCGGCCCGCCTCTGATTTTAAAGGGCTTCTGTTAGCGATTCCGACAGCAAACTTCAATAGGAAGGCCGATATTTCAACAGAAAGAGTGACTTTCTGAGCCAAAGAAGCCTTTTCAAATCTGTCCCCCAAGCGATAACAACTCAACAACAACTCACTATTGTTCCTCGCCGCGGCCATCGCAGCCTTGCCACAAAAAAATAGACTAAAAACGGACTGCCGTCGAAGGAAAAATTAAATACACGGGCTTCCGACTATGCTTAGTCCATCTATTTAAAAAATTTTCCCGTCATTCGTCAACCGTCAGCAAAACAGACATCCGTCATATGCGTATTACCGGACTTGTCTGTCTTATGTCCAGCTCTGGAAACCTTAATCTAAAAAAACTGCATGCACTCGGAATGAAGAAACAATCGATGGAGCCAAGAAAGGGTAACACAAGTCAAAGACGATTCAACTTCATAAAAAACAAACTCCAGCGCAAGCCCGTGATGATTCGACACAACTCACTTGAACACTAAATCCTTAGTTAAAAGAGAAGCCTCAACAAAAATTGTGGAAATGTCTTTTCTGCACAAATATACATAATGAAAAAAAGAGTGCAATAAATACAAACAGAAAAATCTGAACATTTTGTGCTTTGACTGAAGTATAGAGATTTACTTTTGTTTTATTTTCTAGAGGTAAATCATTCAGTGGAAGAGGACGTACTGTCAGGGGTGCAGTCAGTGAAGAGTGGCACCAATAGAGGCACGTTGTCTATGTTCTTCAAATGTGGTCTAACCTGGTGAATGCCACGTGGAAGCTTTGCCTAAAGACAATTCAAGAATGAGAAACAGGACAGCAAAAATGACAAAAAAGATTGGTAAATATGGGATGATGTAACTCGTTCTTTGCCCATTTGATTGGATAAGACACATAAACTGTAGTTATTAATGCCACGTGGAAGCTTTTCCGAAAGACAATTTAAGAATGAGAAACAGGACAGCAAACATGACAAAAAAGATTGGTAAAAATGGGGAAGATGTAACTCATTCTTTGCACATTTGATTGGATAAGACACAAACTGTAGTTATTACTGGTTATTTAAAAAATACACTTTTTGAACTTGTTAACCATCTTAATTAAAGATAATTGTTACCCGGTTGCAATCTTCCAGAAAGCTGGGCACATCACTGTCTGTGGGTTGGAAACTTGCCAGGTCCGAATGGACCTCCTCCTCTGGCAGCAATGGACCTTCTGCTTCATCTTGAGAATCTGCTTCATTATAATTTAAAGGTGAAGTCAACCCAAGGATATTTTTTCAAGAAAATGTTCTATGCAAACCCATGAGTTGAAACGAGGCATTCTGATAAATATTGTGTTTGTGGACTAAGAGCAATTACGGCTGAACCGTTTTCTGAAGCTGAGCCGTGAATGGTCGTTGCCTGAGCCCTGAGACGTTCTGATGTCATTTTCAGTCGTCAGAAGTGACAAAATGGCCACCCCCTGAGATGGCTAAAAAGGGGTGTAATTTGCTGCTTAACTCCTATTCCACAAACACAATATTAATCAGAATGCCGTGCTTCAACTAGTGGGCCTGCTGGGAACATATCCTTGAAAAAAATGTGTTTGGGTTGATTTCCACCTTTAAGGTGAGACTCAGCAATACTGTGAGGAAATAGTCGAGATAAAAACATTTTCCACATGCATAACAACCACAATGGCACCTTGGTGTGGGTCTTCATGGAGGGAGCCATGACAAGGGCTGGAGGGAGCTCCTTCACACGATCCATCTCCATTTGAAGTCAGTGAGATATGACAGTTCCAACCTGTCTCTAATCCCATCTTCTCAGCAAAAACCTGCACACACAAAATTCCGTCCTTTGGATCAAACTTCGAAAAAAGCTTGCTAACTTTAACAGGCCTTTCTATTAACTTAATTATTACCAGCCATTTTCAAAGCAGAGTTCCCCATACTGCCAACAGTTTTAGAGCATTTTGAGACATCTTAAAACTAACAAATATTGTGTTCAGTGACAATGTAAGTATTGAACATACCAAAACAAACAGCAGACTCTCTTCTTTCACCAGAAAAAAAAGTTTGTTTCTAGTTTTCAGTCCTTTAGTAGTCAGAAGTAGGTTGGTTTCACCAAAAACACTGATTTTTGACCAAAAAGAAAACCAGAAATAAAGCAATGTGTCAAGATGATGCTGATCTTTTATTGCTTTGTGACACCAACTATAAAATAATAAGACAGAGGAAGGGCTTTTGATGTCAAAACAATTTATCCACACAAAAAAAAAACCTTAGAAATTTGCCATGAACGACGCTTACTCACAACACGGCTTGAGTTGAATGTCAGTGGCTTTTACATAAGAATACCGAAAAACGACAATCTGTTAAAATGCGGAGTCTGGTTGGAAAGCCCACTTGAACCTGAATACAACGCAACAAGGATTTTGACAAGTGGATGAAGGGTTCCAGAACCTCTCCATATTCAGAGGACTAAGATGAGGTGGTTCAGGCATTTGATTAGGATACCTCCTTCACATCTCCCTGGTGAGGTGTTCCCGGCACAGCACACCGGGAGGAGGCTCGGGGAAGACCCATGACATGCTGCAGATACTATGACTACGTTTACATGCAGTCAATATTCAGATTAAATTCTAATTTCTAGACCAAATCGGAAAAAATCAGTTTACATACGTGAGTGGACAGAGGTGCTCCTGCATTTGAATAACCCGATTAAAATGGTGACGCATGGAAATTTGACGCAAATAGAAGTCATTTCCGCTTGTTACTTTCTACCATCAATAAAACACATTATATTCATGTCACACACCACAGGAATAAAGCATTTGGTTTCCTCCACATTCCAAAAATGTGTTGTGTGTCTGAGTTTCACCATGATTGTTTACCTCTGCTTGTGTATTTCCTGCGAGTTGCGCACCAGACATACAGACTTATACACATCTATATATGTGTCTATATACACAATGTATAACTTTTGTCATAAAGACAGAAAATACTGCGAAAACGCTGCAGATAAATCAATGTATTCAAGTTAGACTGGCTACGGCGAGGATGCCATGCTTACAGTCACTTCCTGTACTACAAAGACCAAGTTTCCATACAAGCACTTCCTGTACTACAACGACCAAGATTCCTTCTGGTTGGGTATGTGCAGAGTGTCCCGTGTAATCGAGGTATTCCGACTGACAAACACATGCGCACATATGTGGGTTAGAAAAGAAGTAACCCAAGCATAATATTCAGATTTTTAAAAACCCAAATAAGGGCATATTCGGGTTATTGTTCTTGTTTGTCTTGTTGCTGTCTCTTCCTCACACTCCTTGTGTTCTTTTTTTCTTGTGATAAAACTCCTTCCTGTCTCCCCAATGTACGATTTATTGCATGATTTTTGCACGGAATTTCATATATGGAGTTGCATTTATTTTCTGGGTGTATTTTGTAATTTGGAGGAACCAAAATCTGGTGGAGAGTTGTGTGTGGTTTGATGTGTGTTGATATTGTATTTTCTCATTGCTCTTAGGATATGTTCCGCAATCCTTCTCACGTACGTAAACATTACCATTCCTGTGTTCTTGTTTGTTTGTTTTTTCTTTCCCCCCTGTGCTGTGTTATTTGTGTTCTTGACCTGTCCTGCGCCTTTTGCTACTGCCCACTGTGGATACGGACACCTTTTTAGTGCGTGTTGTATGTGTTTTTCCTCCTGTGTTCTGTCCTTCAGCAGGGAAGCCCAGACTTCCCTCTCCCCAGCCACGTCTTGTTATTCCTGTTTCGGCTATCAATGTGGATTGGTTGAGCCGGCTCCACCCGTTGAGTTGACCGCATCTCGAAATGCGGCCGTCATGCAGACGATCCGATGCCGCAGTAGCCATGAGCGTGAGCCATTCGTGGTTCCAGTGACGTAGACCATAGAGGTGAGGACCCAGAATCAGCTCTGCATCTTTTTTCACCGTCGTGATCCATGTTTTCAGCTGTCCACCACATTTCTTCCAGCCCTGCAATTGGGCTGGGTCGATGGCTTCGCGGATGAAATCGCCCGGTTGTCGACGGAGTGCATGGCCAAACCATCGTAGACGCCTCATGAGGATGGCTTGGGTGAGTGAAGATGTTTTGCAGCGCGTGCGGACCACAGCGTTGGAGATGAACTGTTGCCAGTGAACGCGGAGGATGCGACGTAGACACACTGATGATCAAACAACTCAAGTTTCGTTTCACAACCGTACAGGAGGATGGTGTGGACAAGGGATTGATGGATTCTAATCTTTGTTCTCAATGTTTATGTCGTGCCGGGAGTGAAAGGCGGTTGAAGACAAGGAGAGCATTGTTGATGCGGTTGTGGATATCTTATTCCCCTTGGCCAGTCGCAGTGATTATGGAGCCAAGGTATTTGAACCAGTCAACCTCCTCGAGGGTTTCCCTGTTGAGAGTTATGCGTTGTTTTTCGGCTGGAGGGAATCTCGCAGTCAGTAGCTTTGTTTTCTGGGCTTTAATCTTCATACAAACCTTTGCGGCAGTGGACTGCATCGTGTTTACGGCCTATTGGATTTGGCCGAAGTCATCTCCAAGAATGGCAATGTCATCAGCATAGTCGAGGTCCATTAGCCCTGCTGGCCTTTATCAAGTATCCAATTTTAGACCCATTTCCAAGATGCCTTTTATGTCCAAAATTCTGGAAAAAGTGGTGCACTCACAGCTAAGATCTTTCTTGGACAAACACAATGTTATGGAAGTTTTCCAGTCAGGCTTCAAGAAGATGCATAGCACAGAGTCAGCCCTGCTACGTGTTTTTAATGACATCCTCCTGGCAAATGATAATGGAGACCACGTATGTCTCGTTTTGTTGGATTTGACTGCAGCTTTCGATACAGTATTCTTTTGACTCGTTTGCAACACGAAGTGGGCATTAGTGGATGCGCTCTAGAGTGGTTTAGATCCTATCTAGCTGGCAGGACTTTTTCTGTTAGCCTAGGTTCCTCTGAGTCCCGCTCTGACCCCCTATCGTAGGTGTTCCACATGGTTCTATTTTCGGGCCGTTGCTGTTCTCATTGTATTTGCTGCCCTGGGTTCCATCCTTAGAAAACACAGCATTTCCATCCACTGCTATGCAGACGACTGTCAAATCTATATCCCGGGTCGATCGAAGGAACCCGAGGAACGACTGCACTTTTTAATTTTTACCTACTTTTTGAGGTCACCTCACGTTTTTATTTATACTCTGTTTTTACTATTTTATTTTTACATGTTTACTTTTTGTATGCTTTTTTGGACGTCAACTTACGGACTCGCTCCTGCCCGTGTGCCAAACAGCTAGCATACCGCTAGCATTCGCACATTGGCAATAGCCTAGCCTGGGGATAGTGCAAAATGCCTCCCCATCACAGCGACAACTCTGATAGCTTGCTGGAAAAACCAAACAAAACAATTGCTGACCTGAGAGAGGATGTTCTCCACCTGTCAGAAGAACTGTGGAAAAGAGAGTCAATCGTCTCTTCTATCATGACCCGACTCCCCCAACTCTCCGCCGTCGTCATAAATAGCGTCATGCCTAGCGGGGCCCTGACGGCGACGGTGACGACAACGGCAACGACCGAGGCTCCCCTGATGGACACAGTGAGTTGGGATCCAGCTGCCTGCCTGGGGCCATCCTGCTCAACACCACTGCACGCTGCCACCTGGGTCGAGGTGGTGTCCCTCGGCAGGAGGAGCAGAGAAACACCCCCCTGACCCCAACTGGTGCTGAAAAACCGATTTGCCCCTCTGGCAAATGATTGTCCTGCTCCAACTACCGCGCTTCCGCGGTCAGATATGTCTGCTGCTGCTTCAGACCCAGGTACTCATTCGGATTCCCCACCACCCACAGCGATGATCTCTTTCAGGAGTTCCGGAGTGGGTAAGTCCACTCGTGGTCCGGCCGCCCGCTCGCGCGTTGGGCTACTGAAGGACGCAGTATCCCGATACACGAGTGGACCGCCTCACCGGCGACACGCACCGGTGTCCGCGGCTACCACCCGCCCCCGACAGCATCCTTCTGGAT
The DNA here is from genome assembly GCF_054856515.1 of Filicampus tigris. NCBI lineage: Eukaryota > Metazoa > Chordata > Actinopteri > Syngnathiformes > Syngnathidae > Filicampus > Filicampus tigris. Next base: position 14,967,698 of record NC_141235.1, on the reverse strand, counting down.
GACAGGGTCGGGGTTCTCTCCCCGGAGGCCGTGGATCCTCTGGTTGGTCCTCTGGTGCTCCTTCTCCACATCACCCACCAACCACCGTTATAGTCGGGGACAGCATCATTAGACGCACTCATTATTTCCGCACTATCACCCGCTGTTATCCCGGAGCCAAAGTTATGGACATAGTGAACATCTTGCCCGGTGTTCTTGACAATCTACCATCATCCATATCCCAGCTCATTGTCCACGTGGGGACGAACGAGACAGTATGTCGACAGTCAGAGCAGACTAAGAAAGACTTTAATGCTCTTTTTTCCTTGCTAAGAACGTGCGGATTGTCAGTCTGGATTAGCGGCATTTTACCGACGCTATCTCGCGGCATCGAGCGCTTTAGTCATCTTTTGGGTCTGAATACTTGGCTCCAGCGTACTTGTGGCTACCTTGACTTTGATTTTATTGATAATTTTAACCTCTGCAAATATCCACCATGCCATCCTAAACTCTACCCCAGCTGACTTCTACTTAATAATCACTCTGCACACATTCTCCCCTCTTCATCTCCTACCTCGAACGACTGCAATAACGATCTCACTACCCTCACTAGTTCTCCCTGCAGGCCCCAGTTATCATCCCCCCCATTGGACAACTTTTTCATTCAGACAATAACAGGCAGATGCTTCCTACGCACTCACAAACAATGTGGTTTTAACAGTGACAAACTTAACAATAAAGACCTATCCCAACTCCAAACCATGGATCACCCCACAATTGAAACGTAGCCTAAGGGAAAAACACAACTCCTTCAAGAACCAGAACTGGCCAGCATCAAGACAACAAATTGGGAGTTAAAAAAATCAAATAACTAAAGCAAAACTGAAGTACAAAAGCAAACTCGAAACTGAATTCAGTACCATGAACACCAAACAAGCCTTCCAGAGGGTGAATATCCTAACAGAATGTGAACCAAAATCATCATGCACAGTCAGCGACCCGGAAACTCTCTCTAAAGACCTAAACTCTTTCTCCACCCGCTTTGACAAACTGGACTTTTCATCATTGTGTCAAGAATTTCTGAGAGCCTTCACACCCCAGACCCTGAATTACCGGCCCTCTTCACTGTGAAGGATGTACGGCGCCAGCTAAGTCGGTGCAAGCCAGGCAAGGCACCTGGGCCTGATGGCATCCTGGCGACGGTGGTTAAGAATTGTGCAATGGAGCTCTCCCCTATCCTGCACTCCCTCTTCTGCCAATGTTACCAGACTGCCACAATACCCACACTATGGAAAACCGCAACCATCATCCCAGTACCAAAAAAACCCAGACCCACAGAACTCAACCACTACCGTCCCATAGCCCTCACATCCATGATAATGAAGTGCCTGGAGAAACTGCTGCTCAACACCATCCTTCCAGCTGTCTCCCCACACCTAGATCCCCTCCAATTTGCCTACAAGGCCAGGAGAGGCACGGAGGACGCTGTGGCCTGCCTGCTGCATCTCCTACTCCAGCATCTGGACTCCTCAGGCAACTTCGCCAGGATTCTTTTCGTGGACTTCAGCTCCGCCTTCAACTCCTTCCAGCACCTATTGATCCGGAAACTTCACCATCTTAACCCTCTCAGCTGATCCATCTCACCCACAACTTCCTCACTGACAGGCAACAAGCAGTAAGGGTGGCCTCAACCACATCCCCCGTACTTACCATCAATACTGGGGTCCCACAGGGTTGTGTGCTGAGCCCATTCCTGTACACACTCTACACCAATGACTGTCGCAGCATCTCACCCACCACAACATACCTGAAATATTCCGACGACACAGCCATTCTTGCACTCCTCTCTGACAGCCAATCCATCCTGGACTATCAAAACACAGTCAAACATTTCAGGGATTCATGCACATCTTACTTATCTGACTTGCTTTTACCATACCAACCCTCACGGATCCTGAGGTCCTCTGGCGCTGGCCTTTTAATTATTCCTAGGGTTGATGCCAAAGTTGAGGACCAAAACGCATGGCGAGGCTGCATTGAGCCATTTTGGTCCTCAACTTTGGAATAGCCTGCCAGAGGACGTCAGGTCTGCAAGGGACTGTTGATACTTTTAAGGGGAAGCTCAAGACATACCTTTTTAGGTTGGCCTTTAAATAATTGTTCTTAGTCTCTTACTATTTTTATCCATTCTTATTGTTTTATAGTTTTTAGCTTTTTTTATTGCTTTATCTTTTTAGCTTCGTTGTCATTTTCCTTTAGCTTTTGTTTCCTTTAGCTGTTTCCTCAAGCGGGGCCTCCGCACTGGGAGTGCGGCTGCCATCCCTGCGCTATGCTTAGGGGCTGCCCCGGTTGTCGTGGCCCGGGAGTCTCTGAGGTGGTGGTGCTACTCGTGGCCATGGGCTGTCATACCTCTCAGTGTGGACAAGCTTCCCTTGGGTACTCCTTCCTCATATGGTTTCTCTGTGCCCTGCCATGTCTCTTTTTAAGGTTATATGTGTGTGCGTTTGTGTATGTGAGATGGATGTCTGTCTTTGTGTATACTGCGAGGGAGGAAGGGAAGGTGGGAGTGGGTTCTCTTTTTATGCTGTATTTTGACGTTTTTAATGTACAGCACTTTGAGTTGCATCTTGTGTGTGATAAGTGCTATATAAATAAAATTGGATTTGATTTGATAAGACCTCTTTTGTCCTGCCTAGCGGACATCAAAAACTGTGTGTCACTGAATTTCCTAAATTTCAATGAAAAGAAAACAGAAGTTATGGTGTTCGGTCCCAGTGGCTCGTCTACATCCCACCTTGATGACCTGGGCCCCCTGGCTTCATACCTAAAGCCAACAGTCTTAAATTTGGGTTTGAAAATGGACAGTGATATTAAATTGGACCAGCAAATCAGCGCAGTTGTAAAGTCGAGCTTTGTTCACCTTAGAAAGCTGGCTAAGGTAAAGCCCCTCCTTTCCCATCAGCACTTAGAAACAGTCATCCATGCCTTTGTTACATCTCGGCTATATGACTGTAATGCACTTTATTTTGGAGTCAGCCAGTCTTCGCTCAAACGTCTCCAGTTGGTCCAAAATGCTGCTGCCCGCCTACTAAGTGGAGCTCGGTAGATGATGATTCTGGTTATCCAATCAATGGCGTAATTGAATCAATGGTATACATCAAGCTCTGATGAACTGTGTGGAAAAGCATAAGCTGGATATTAAAAACGTCACAGTCTATGCAGCAGATAATGGAAGTGTAAACTTCAGAAAACATCACTTACACAGTTACTAAGCAGCGCCAATAATCGCATTCTGAAAGCTAATTGTCCAGCGCACCTTCCGGTTCTGGCGCCGCGCGAGTGGCAGCCCGCTACAGTAGCTCCGGCTCATCGGTGAGCCTTTTCGTGTGTTTTTGTTCCTTAATATTACTCAAACTCATACCTTTTTCATATAGTTGATAGTCGTAACTTGCGTAGCAATGGACACCCAAACTGCGGTATTCTTGCTGCTGCTGATTGCTATTTTTTGCGCGATCGTGTCCGGGGACTTGGCTCGGAGCCGCGCCCCCATTGTTTACAGCCGGAATCAGCTGTTAGCTCTCCGTGCTAACCCTGCGCCGGCTCCCGGGGCGAGACCCGATATCCCCCGTGAGCTGAGGAGGAAGAGACGGGGATCTCGTGCGGGGGTTAAACGCCGGGAAAGGAGGAGACGATACCATCCCGTCCTCCCGTCTGTTATCATGGGGAATGTTAGATCGCTCCCCAACAAGATGGACGAGCTAGCGGCGCTTACCCGGCATGAGAGGGACTTCCGGGAGGCTAGCCTGATGCTATTCACGGAGTCGTGGCTAACAGCGCTAACACCGAACGCGGTCGTAGAATTGGACGGCTTCCAAATCATACGCGCGGACAGGACGCTGGAGAGTGGAAAGAGGAAAGGAGGAGGGCTGGCTGTGTTTGTGAACGATAGATGCTGTAATCCTGGGCACATCACGATTAAGGAGCAGCTTTGCAGCAGGGATATTGAGCTGCTAGCTGTTGGCATGAGGCCATTCTACATCCCGCGAGAGTTTAGTCATGTGATCGCGGTGACCGTCTACGTCCCACCAGCTGCCAGCAGCGACACAGCCTGTGATGTCTTGACTGCAGCAGTGAGCAGGCTACAAACACAGCACCCAAATGCCCTGATACTCATCTCTGGTGACTTCAATCATGCCTCCCCTTCCTCCTCTCTGCCTTCATTCACACAGTATGTCACCTGCCACACCAGAGACAATAAAACACTAGACCTTTTCTATGCCAACACCAAGGATGCATACACAACACTGCCCCTCCCCACGCTGGGCAAAGCTGATCACAACCTGGTGGCTCTCCAGTCTGTGTACAAACCTCTGGTCCGCAGGCAGCCAGCTGTGACCCGCACTGTTCAGAGATGGTCTGGAGAGGCCGAGGAGGCCTTAAAGGACTGCTTCAGCACAACTGTGTGGGAAGTATTCAGCGATGCTCACGGGGAAGACATTAGTAGTCTAACGGACACTGTTACAGACTATATAAATTTCTGCATGGAGAACACCATACCCACCAGGACAGTAAGGTGTTTCTCCAACAACAAACCCTGGATCACACCAGACATAAAAGCTCTCCTGAAGGAGAAGGGGAGGGCTTTTGCATCAGGCAACATAGAGGAGCGGAAGACTGTGCAGCGCCAGCTGAGGAGGATCAGAGAGGGGAAAAGGTCCTTCAGGAAGAGGATGGAGGAGCAGCTGCTGCAGAATAACGCCAGGGGAGTCTGGAGGGGCCTGAAGACCATCTCAGGCCTCGGACAACCCAGGACCCGGACTGGGGGGGACCTGCAGTGGGCAAATGAGCTGAATCTCTTTTTCAATAGGTTCGATCAGATGCCTGCCTCCACTCAGTCTCTCCTGCTGCAGCCTCCACCTACTCCTCCTGCTGGGCCTGTCACCCCCTCCCCCCTTTTCTCCACAGTCTCCAGCTCCCAGTTACACCATATAGCCACCACTCCCTCCTGCCCAGCCTTGGCCTTCACAACATCTCAGGTGAGGAACCAGCTGAAGAAGATGAAGGCGAGGAAGGCAGTGGGTCCAGATGGCATAAGCCCCGAGCTCCTCAAATCCTGCGCAGACCAGCTGTGTGGAATTGTCCAGCACATGTTCAACCTGAGCCTGAAGCTGGGCAGGGTCCCCCAGCTACGGAAAACATCCTGCCTGGTCCCGGTGCCAAAGACCCCTCACCCGAAGGAGCTCAACAGCTTCAGACCAGTGGCGCTGACGTCTCACCTGATGAAGACCCTGGAGAGACTGGTCCTTGTCCACCTGCGCCCCCTGGTGGACCCACTCCAGTTCGCATATCAGCCTGGCATCAGTGTGGATGATGCCATCATCTACCTCCTCCACACTTCACTCTCCCACCTGGAGAAGGCGGGGAGCACTGTGAGGATCATGTTCTTTGATCTCTCCAGTGCTTTCAACACCATCCAGCCCACCCTACTGGGAGACAAGCTGGAGCGGGCGGGGGTGGCGCACCACCTCACCACATGGATCCAGGACTACCTCACAAACCGGCCACAGTATGTGAGAACACAGGACTGTGTGTCTGACGTGCTCCTCTGCAGCACGGGGGCCCCACAGGGAACTGTCTTGGCTCCCTTCCTGTTCACCCTCTACACCTCGGACTTCAACTACAACACCCCTACCTGTCACCTGCAGAAGTTCTCTGACGACTCTGCGATTGTCGGCCTCATCACAGGCGAAGATGATCGGGAGTACAGAGAACTTACTCAGGGTTTTGTGGACTGGTGCCAGCAGAACCGCCTCCTGATCAATGCGGGGAAATCCAAAGAAATGGTGGTGGATTTCGGTAGGCGCCAGCACTCTTCACCTGCACCAGTGAATATCCGGGGAACAGATGTTGAGAGAGTCTCAACTTACAAGTACCTGGGTGTTCATCTGAACAATAAACTGGACTGGTGCGACAACACAGACGCCCTCTATAGGAAGAGTCAGAGCAGACTCTTCCTACTCAGGAGACTGAGGACTTTTGGGGTTCAGGGGACACTCCTCAGGAACTTTTATGACTCGGTGGTTGCATCGGTCATCTTCCAGGGAGTGGTCACCTGGGCAGGCGGCGTCTCGGCCCGGGACAAGAAGCGGCTGGACAATCTGGTCAGGAGGGACGGCTCTGTCCTGGGCTGCTCCCTGGACTCTGTGGACTCGGTGGGGGACAGAAGGATGTTGGCCAAGCTGTCATCAATGCTGGGCAACCCGGACCACCCCCTCCAGGGCACCCTAACAGCACTCCACAGCACCTTCAGTGACAGACTGTTACACCCTCGCTGTGCAAAGGAGAGATTCCGCCGTTCCTTCTTGCCTGCTGCTGTCAGACTCTTTAACAAGAACATTGTGTAGTCTCTACAAACTGGCGGACATTAGTGCAATTGTGCAGTCCTACACCTGAGCTCATATCGTGCAATACCCAATATTCCCCACTACTGTAATACCGTGCAATACTCAACATTCCCCAGTACTGTTAGTCTAGTTTTATTTTTATCCAATGCTGTTCCTTACATTTCACTACAGCACTGCAGCACTGTCACTTACTTAAGAGTATTTTTCCTCTGTACTATGCACAGGCCAAAATTAGTGTTCCTCATACTTTTTATGTAGATGTATGTTGGTGTGTATATAAATGTGTATATACACATGTTACTGCTTATATCTACATAGGTTTGATCCCGAATGTTTGCCGTCAATGTTATACATTAAAGGCTACATTATGCCGCCGTCCCTGGGTGACCTATATCTTTGCTGCTGTAACAATGAAAATTTCCCCACTGTGGGATCAATAAAGGCATTCTTATCTTATCTTATCTTCTTATCTTACATAGCGCATAACATCTGCAAGCGCTCCTGTGATTAGATGTCAGTAGATATTGAGACTATTGTTATGAAGATCTACAATCACTTCTCAGTATCCGCTTCACGAAGAGAGAAACTGCGTGCATTTTTTGCTTTCATTGACTTTGAATGGTGTGAAATTGTGCGTCATGTTTGCACACGATGGCTCTCACTTCATCCAGCTGTTGACCGTCTCCTCCAGAGCTGGCCAGCTCTGACGTCGTACATTAGGTCACTTGGGGATACCTGTCCTGTTGAGTAGGATTTTTGAGGATGAAGAAAAAACTCCTGCTGTTGAGATTTACCTGTGCTTTTTTCACAACGTGGGGTGTGTTTTTGACCAGCTTGTAAAAAAAAAAAAAACTGGAGGAAAACCAGCTCTGCATCACAGATGTATACGAGGAAGTTCAAAAGTTCAAAATGCTTCAGCGGAAGCAGGACAGCTTTTGTGGATACCAGACCAAGCAGCTGATGGACAAGCAAGTGCCTGCACAGAAGTCCAAGAAGCAGGAGGACTTTGTGAAGTTCTATGACTCTGTCACTTCAAACCTTGACAAGTGGTTTGACTTCTCACAAGAAAATGTAATGATGAAATTGAAACCTATTGGCCTTTTTGAGGAGCTCTCTTTCACTGACCTGGAGCATGTGGTGACTGCCCTCAAACTGACAGAAACTGTCAATATGGACCAACTCTATGAAGAGTTCTGTGCAAGCCAGGAGGAAATACAGAAAGCCAGGCAGGATACCACAAAATCAACAGAGGAGAACTGGGCTGAAGTTGGAAAGCTGGAAAAGCAAACCTGATCAACATCTTCAGGATCATCTCATTTGTCTTCAGTGTGCCAGGCCTTTGTGGCGAGAATTTTCTCTCTGATGGCCATTAAATGGTCAGAATCAGGAAACAGATGCAGCACAGAGCTGATCAAAAAACAACTTCAAATATCAGTAAACTGTGATTTGTCACATTTGATTTGACTTCTCTCTAGCTGCACAAAAGGACAGAAGACAGGTCGAGTCAGTCAAAAGCAGCCAAAAGTATCCATGGAAAAAAGTAAATGTGGTGAGTCACACTCCATTTCAGATTTCTTGTACCCGTTTTTTGATCAAAAGAGCCAAATTGTGGTTTCGTATGAGGTTTCATGTGAGGTTACATATCGTCGCTGTCCTGTTAAAAAACACCTATGTCCATTTTTTTCATTTTTTCATATTTTTACGTGAATGGGGTTTCAGACATTGCATTAATGTGAAAATTTGAAAAAAAAAAAAAAATCATACATCATGGTCACACCACCGTAGCACCGTGCACCTGTCCCTTATTTAGGAGTGAGAAAGTTGGCAACCCTAGAGGCACTCCACCCTTTTCCGACTGGGGACCATGCTATCAGATTTGGATAAGTTAAAAAACACTTATGTCCATTTTTTTCATTTTTTCATATTTTTACGTGAATGGGGTTTCAGACATTGCATTAACGTGAAAATTTGAAAAAAACAAACAAAAAAAAAATCATACATCATGGTCACACCACCCTAGCACCGTGCACCTGTCCCTTATTTAGGAGTGAGAAAGTTGGCAATTCTAGAGGGCACTCCACCCTTTTCCGACTGAGGACCATGCTATCAGATTTGGAGGTGCTGCTTTTCATCCCAATTGCTTCACACTCTGCTGCGGACTGCTCCAGTGAGAGATGGGATGACTGTCTCTGTGTACACGGTTTTCACAACGCGAGTAGCCAAAGCCCGGTCGAGGTACAATGCGGTGAGACAACAGCTCCAGGGATTGGAAGGAGACAGCTTTGGTATTCTGTACCCGGCTCGCCTACACATCAGTCATGACAACCGGGAACAAATCTTTGCATCGCCAGAGGAAGCCCAGATGTATATAAATGAGACTTTTCCTGCACGGGGAACGTCTTCGGGGCCAGTGAGAGTTATGTGGATCATTGCTGTTATTCATGAACATTCCTCTGGTCGTCTGCGGGAATTTTTCAACTTGTACGTTTTTTTTCCTTTCCTGAATTTTGTGTAAGAGTATTGTTGTTGTTTGTTTTTTTACTAATTAATTAATTTATTCATTTATAAATAATAGAGATGGTGTTTGTTTGTTTTCATGTTCAATGCTAAAGACGCCTGGAGAATTTTGTTTAGCCTTAATTTTTCAGGTTGGTGATTGCTTTGTTTATAGTTTTTTGTTCTCACTAAGGCTAGGTTCACACCACAGGTCTTAGTAATCAATTCAGATTTTTTTTTAAAAATCAAAATTTTTTGTGTAAGAGTTCATATTACATTATAAATGCGACTTCGGTCTTGTCTGCTGTATGAATAAATGCGTCACCAGAGTGACCCACATGCGCAGAAGAAGAGACAACATCACTCATGACCAATGTTGGGCAAGTTACTTCCAAAATGTAATATATTACACATTACTAGTTACTTGCATGTGAAAGTCATGTCATGTCATGTCATCTTCCAAACCGCTTATCCTATATAGGGTCGCGGGGAGTTGCTGGAGCCTATCCCAGCCGTCAATGGGCGAAGGCAGACTACACCCCGAACTGGTCGCCAGCCAGTCGCAGGGCACAGCATGTGAAAGTAATAAGTTTATTTACAATATTATTCTATTTGTAGAGTAATGTGTTACTCAAGTTTAAGTTACTTTTAAATTACTTTTTCAAAAATCGGGGATTCATTAATTTCATAATGACTTCAAGACCTTAAAAGGAAAATGCAACATTTGCTGCCATACTCTAGCTGGTAAAGTTAACTTATGAGCATATTTAACTATATAGTGTGGTCTATAATATTAAACGTTTCGAATCTATGGTGTGGTGGGACATCACTACCTTTGATCAATATTTGTATCAATAAGATTTATTTTTTAAATATAAATATTGGAACTGATATTTTGTCCAGTAAATAAATAATCACAGACTGTAAACCACAAATGAAATTATCATTATTCTCAAATTAATTTACATTTACACACAAATAATAGTGATGCATAACATATAATCGATAATTGGTCTAACAAGATAGATAGATAGATAGTTTTTACTTCAATACATATTTTTCCTTTTATTACACATGCCTTGACTAAATGTTTTTTCCTTTTTCATTATTATTTTTTCTATTTATAATAATTGAAAGCTCAGTTAGTTCTAATTTTCTTTTACTACATGGAGACAAAGTTTTGAGGTGATTTGAAATAAAAAGGTAAATAAGAAACGAGCGCATCAGACTCTAATAATGGGGTCTATTGTAGTTTGTCCGATTGATGGTGCCGTAGCGTGACGTCATTTGTCACAGGCAGATGATTTGCATTTTGATTGTGAACAGCCAATCAGAATCACTACGTTTTACATATGGCAATTGATGGCACTAAGTTCATTAAATCATATCTAAAAAGCACAGTGACTTATTTTTTTGCAGTTTATTCGCTTTATTTTACTTGGGTTTGTTCCTGCTTGTATTTTGTGTCTATGATTTGCATTTTATTTTATGAAACTGTGACAGTGATTATTGTCACAAACAATAACTTCTCAGCCCTCTTAGATGTTGTCAATGGTGTAAAGAAAATCGAATTGCATGGCAGAGAGTTGACTCGCGACAGGAACTTTTTATAAGTATTGCTAGTAGCAATAGCTTATAATCAAGTGAGATTATTAACACACCAACTTGTTAAATGCAAAATACAGATGTCAACGTATGTATTATAGTCCCGAAAATTTGTAACGCATTACCTGACTCAGTAACTGTAAGAATATTAAAAAAAAAAAAAAAATTGGCGTAACAAGTTACATTACGTCGTTACTGCCTAAATGTAATGTATTACTGTACCGCGTTACTTTTGTAATGCGTTACTACCCCCAACACTGCTCATGACGTATTGTTTACGGAAGTAAATGTGATCCAGCATTTCTGTCCCTGTCGGGGCATTTCTACAGTGAAGCGATTAGGTAGGAGGAAGAAATAAATACAGTATTTGGGGAAATTATGAGGCGAGGCTTTTCTATCTCATTTCATGGGGACATCACTAATGATGATGTCACGTCATAACCGTGCAGAAAAAAATTATTGATTACAGGTCGCAGAGGGGCAAAAAAAAAATACGAATACGATCTGGGTCGCATTTGCCTGGTGTGTGAATCTAGCCTTCCATCCAATTTACAGTTAATTGGCATTTGTGTTTTACCTTATATTTTACTGTAGCCATTATTATCGATATTTTAAAAATTGTATTAGTGTATTTTTTTTTTTTAACATAGCGTACATATGTATGTGTTTTTGTTTTCCAACAGCGACAATAGTGCCTTGTTCATGCATGTGATTGAGTTCTGTGATGTTCTAGTTTGCGGTTTAGCGCAAAACAATCTGGTATACAATGGGGTTTAGCCCTGTGTTTTGTAAGGCTAGTGTGGCCTGGACATTTATAGCAGGCCAGCAAGGGGTGCCAAGGCCGTTTTATTTTTGTTTTTATTAGTTTGTTTTGTTTAGTTACCGGCAAATCTGCATAAAGGTTCACCTTGTTTACATTTCTTTGGGTGAGGATCAGGGACATGTTCTTAGTTTTTCAGCTGGTGGAGATGAGACATTTTTTGTTAATGCAATTGGACAATGACCAATACATCAAATTGGGATTCAGTCAGATTTCTAAATTGGACCATTAAAGGAATTCAACATCCTATTGAACGTAACGGGGTTCTCACTCATCTGAAGTCGCTGGGGGCAGACATTATATAACTTTAGGAGACCGACCTTCGGTCTGATGAGCATGCTAAATTGAAGAACGGTTGGGTTAATCAGAATTTCCACTCTAATTTGGTGATAGGTCTCGGGGAGTGGCAATATTTGAAGAGCATCCCGTTTGGACCGACTGCTGGCCATTTTTGTCTAATAATTAGACAATAGTGGCCAGTTTGTTATTGTGGCTGGGAAACTGCCCTAGTCGTGCTTCTTAACATATGGCATATATAACAGTGGCCAGTCCATAGTTTTGCTCTAGCCTTGTGGGCAAACTACCTGATCTCACTTCACATCTTCTGATATTGGGTGGAGATTTTAACTGCACACTGCAACCAGCTTTAGATAAATCACGCCCCTTTCGGAATAGGCCTATGTCTAAATCAGGCTCAGCAACTTCTTCATTTATGCAAACATACAATTTACTTGACCCTTGGAGGCACTTTAATCCCACAGCTAGGCAGTTTTTTTCATCGTTTCATCTTTCGTACTCAATAATTGATTTGTATTTGATTGATTGCAGAACCATTTCCCTCATAACTAATTGTCAATATCACCCTATAGTCATCTCCGACCATAGCCCAGTAGAGTTGGATGTGTAATTTCCTAATAATCTCTTGCCTCAGCGCTCATGGCAGTTTGATCCTCTGCTGTTGACAAACAATTAATTCACAAAATTCATTTTTGGTTAGATAGATTTTTATCTGTGAGTTAACAGCACCACTGGTATGTCGTACTCCACTATATGGGAATCACTCAAAGAGGGCAGATTATTACATACACAGCCCATAAAAGGAAAAACCAAACCAGACGACGAAGGAATCAACTCAAATGATATTTGATATCGACAATAAACTGGCATAGGACTTCTCACCCGGTCTTTATAAGGAACGGTTAATGCTGCAAACAGAATCCGATAGTCTCTCCATAAAACAAACTGAACGGTTACTTTTAAAAACAAAATAGATGTATTATGAGCACGGCGAAAGGGTGGGAAAATTGTTGAGTCATCAGGGCTATCCCCGAAATCCGCACCGCGTCAGGTATAGATACTACACATCCCCAGACTATAAATGACCAATTTAAAGCATATTATGAAGAACTTTATACATCTCAGTCACCTGACGTTACAGAAATCCAAACTATTCTGGACAATTTACAATTACCAGAAATTAAGGTGCAGGATAGGGCTTACCTTGAAGCTCCTATAACTAATCTTGAGGGCAGGCGATAAACACATAATTGGGAAAAAAAACAGGCTCAGATGGGTTTATTTGACCTGGCCATAGAACGAACCCCTTGCAGCAGTAATTAGGAAGCAACGTGAAATTATGGAAATAATTAGGAATCAAGTAATCATAAAGTATCCCTGTACAAAGATTACCTTCTGCTATACATTTCTAATCCAACAGAATTGTTACCAAAATTGAGAGAGAGCATACAACAATTTGGAAGGTTATCAGGCTACAAATTGAACTACGTCAAACGTTTTCTCTTCCCTGCTAACCAGATGGCCTCCTCCTTGGATTGCATTGGTCTCCCATTTCACCTGGGGCACCAGTCCTTTACCTCGTTGGTCATAAATGTTACACGTCAATACAAGGACCTATCCGAATACAACTTTTAAAAGTTGCTGGCGCATACTAAACGTGATTTTCAGAGATGGTCGGTGTTTTCGCTTACGTTGGCAGGTCGGGTTAATGCAGTGAAAATGACTATTTCCTCGCTTTTTATATTTATTTCAAATGATTCCTACTGTACTAACCAAATGTTGGTTTAGAGATCTGAATGGTCGTATCACCTCCTTCATTTGGAATGAATTAATCCCACGAATCCAGAGGTCCTTTTTGGAGCTGCCTAAACAAAAAGGGGGTCTTGGCCTTCTAATTTTTTTTTTTATATTATTGCTGGTCTGCCAACATTTCTAAACTGACCCACTGGATTTTGACATATGCAAACAAAACAGGTCCTTCATGGGCAATTATGGAACTTGACTCACATTGCCCATTTTGCAGTAGTCCACTGCTCATTAATGTCAGTCTTCAGAGTGTGACTCCTGTAGTCAGGAATTGTCTGAAAATTTGGTTCCAATTCAGGAAACATTTTCATTTTAATCAACCGCTTGATTTGCTTCCATTAGCAAACAATCACGTTTCCACCATCCAAGATGGACGATGCCTTTGCGCTACGGCACATTAACTGGCCAGTATATTACGCCGATCGTTTTATCGATGGTACATTTGCTTCATTCAGTGCATTGCAGAAGGACCATGATTTGCACAATAGCCACTTTTGTAGGTACTTGCAGACATGTAGATCTGTTAAAAAAATGTTTTCATTGCCATCTTTATTTCCAAAAACTGTGATTGAGACCGTACTGCACTGTGACCCGGGGCAGAAGGGGTGTGTGTCAGCTATTTATAAGATAATTCTGGATACTGAACCACCTTCATTAGACAATACCAAACGGGTTTGGGAAGAAGACTTGGGTACTACTCTTTCAGATGAGTTGTGGCAAGGCATTTTGAAGTGTATACATACTTCTTCAATGTGCTCAAGACATGGCCTTGTACAATTTAAAGTCGTTCATCGTCTACATTACTCGCCTGAGAAACTGGATAAGATTTACCCTGGGACTCGCTCCGTGTGCCCAAGATGCATGCTCAGTCGAACGAACTCAGGTATGTTTTGGTCATGTCATGTCATGTCATTTTCCAAACCGCTTATCCTATACAGGGTCGCGGGGAGTTGCTGGAGCCTATCCCAGCCGTCAACGGGCGAAGGCAGACTACACCCCGGACTGGTCGCCAGCCAGTCGCAGGGCACATGTTTTGGTCATGTAATTTGCTTAATAACTTCTGGTTTGGAGTCTTTGAAGCAGTATCTTCTGTCTGTAGCCGATCGATGAGTCCTGACCCTATTGTTGCGGTATTTGGGGTGTTCCCATTGGATGAACAGAGAAATTCTGCTTCACAAGCAAATGCCGTACCCTTTCTTACCCTGCAAGCTTGGAGGCAAATCCTGTTGCAGTGGAAGTCAAGGAACCCTCCCTCGTTCATGAGGTGGGTTGAAAGTGTACTTTCAGTGATTGCATTAGAAAAGATGCGACATGACCGGATGATCCTGCGGGACAGATTTATCCGAACCTGGATCCTCTTTATGAAATGTGTGGAGAACATGTCCCTTTCGTGATGTTGTTCTTTCTCCTGTCAAATAGCCACCCGCTGATATGTCGTTTTAACTTCATTTGGTCCGTATCGCTGTAGGTTTTTTGATATATAGTAACGGTCACACATCACAGTAATGTTTGGTTAAACCATTACTTTTGAGAATACAAAGACTCGGGTTAGTACCAAATCTAAAGTATTACCATTTTTATGCGTCACTTCCTCATTTATCTGTGTGAAACCAAAAGTATCAATCATTGTCTGAAACGTCACAGTAAGTGGTTCCGATTGGAGATTCATATGAATGTTAAAGTCACCCATAATCAGTATATTATCTACATGAGTTACCAAATCAGCCACAAATTCAGAGAACTCATCTAAAAATCCAGACTACAAGCCACGGGGACGGTAAATAAGAAAGAAGGAAGAAAAAATGGCAACGAGGCCGCGGATCACATAATGAGAACTTCAAATGTTTTAAAGGCGATGTTAAAATGAGGGCTAAGTTTGAGAATAGCCGTGGCTTATGGTATTATTGAGGATACCGATGAGCTTTTTGCCAACTTCTTAAATACAAACAATGAATGTGGTGAAAAGCCTTCTGACTACTTGCAGCGATTGCAGATTCTGTTGAGCAGGGTCATCAAAAGAGGTGGTTTGGCTGCTAGTGACTCAGATTTCCAGCTGCTTAAAACAAAGCTTGAAGAAAAATAAGGACTGGCAAACTGCTAAGTCCAATAGGATGAAACTGCACTTTGGCGCTAATAGATCAATAACACGGGCAAACACACTCACAGTGGAAGACTATGGTAGTGATGGAGACCCAGCAACAGCTAACCCTTATGACGCATAAAATCTTGAAAAAGATGTCACAGTTATAAGCTCAAATGGTATCACTAAAAAATTATGAGTGCACGACAACCATCTGTTAAGTAAGGAAACAAACAAAAGGTTTAGCCAAAAGTCCCTGTCACAAGTCGAAACGTCTGAACAAGAAGCCCCGCCCATGATATTGCTTTAGGTGTGGAGATGTTTAAAAAAGCTGGGACAGGTTTCAAAAAAGACTGAGAAAGTTGAGAAATGCCCATCAAACACCTTTTGGAACATCCCGCAGGCAAACAGACTAATTGGGAGATGGTGGGTGCCATGACTGGGTATAAAAGGAGCTCCCTGAATTTGTCAATCATTCACAGGCAAAGATGGGGTGAGGTTCACCTCTTTGTGAACAAATGGGTGAGAAAATAGTCAAATAGTTTAAAGACAATGTTCCTCAATGTACAATTGTATGGAATTTAGCGATTTCATCATCTACAGTCCATAATATCATCAAAAGCTTGAGAGAATCTGGAGAAATCACTACATGTAAGCGGCAAGGCCGAAAACCAACGTTAAATGCCCGTTACATTCGATCCCTCAGGCAGAATTGCATCAAAAACTGACATCAATGTATAAAGGATCTCAACGCGTGGGCTCAACAACACCTCAGAAGAGTCAGTAAATTCAGTTCGGCGCTCCATCCGTAAGTGCAACTTAAAACTACTAGGCAAAGCAAAAGACATTTATCAACAACACCCAGAAACGCCGCCGGCTTCTCTGGGCCCCAGCTCATCTAAGATGGACTGATGCAAAGTGATGCAAAAGTGTTCTGTGGTCTGATGAGTCCACATTTCAAATAGTTTTGGGAAATTGTGGACAATTGTGTCCTCCAGGCCAAAGAGGAAAAGAACCATCCGGACTGTAATGGACCCAAAGTTCAAAAGCCAGCATCTGTGATGGTATGGGGCTTTGTTAGTGCCAATGGCATTGGTAACTAATACATCTGTGAAGGCACCATTAAAGGGACATTTGGATGAGTTTAACATTGGCACTTATATAATAGGTTTGCACGTAAAAATGACATCAGTACTAAAATGACACCCCCAAAAGACTCAGTAATGATTTAAGGGATTTTTTTGTGATTAGATTTACGACACATTGGTCCACCCCCTTTTGGTGCTCGGCTTGTTATTTTTTCGGTCTCAGCGGTCTACGTCACAGGAGGGAGGCAAGCGTGGTAATTTTGCTTGCTTTGTCAGTTCTGTTGTCTAAAACGGTGACTGATCGCCACCAAAATGTAAATTCACATTGCTGCTCTTGTCCACTTCAACCTGTGAAAGTATAAAAGTGTTCTGCTCAATAGTTTGGATTTATTGACATAAAACGTGATCTCATCATGATCACCTCCATAAAATCAAAAATACCATGGTGATCGCTTCTCCACTTACACAGGCTGAAGCGGACAAGAGCATGAATGCACACATGAACCCAGACAGGTTATATTTCAGACATTTAGCGACGCTAAACTCATGTAAACTCTCAGGAGGCAGACGGCGACTTGCAAGCAATCGGGCAAGCATGGATCTGAAATGGTCATTAGTAGGGATGTCCGCCTAAATTTTGGTGCCAATTTATCACCGTTTTAGGACGTTATAAGCAATGAAAGTACAATGTTTCCAATGGAGAGTTTCTAATCGGTCCCTCCTGTGACTGAGTGACAAGGATAGAACGGTAGGGGGCGCGGCCATTCTCCTCATTAACAAGAGGCGTTATTCATGGGGTCACTTATTTCCTAATTTCTCCCAAATTTATCGATAAAATAGAAAATGACAACTCTTCATTTTCCTGATCAAAAAATATATAAAATAAACTTGTTAGTGAAAAAATAGCCCAGCCATCCCTTTAATGCTGAAAGGTACATACAGGTTTTGGAGAAACATATGCTGCCATCCAAGCAATGTTGTTTTCATTGACGCACCTGCTGATTTCAACAAGACAATGCCAAACCTGCAAACTCTGCACGTGCTACAACAGTGTGGCTTCGTAGTAGAAGAGTGTGGGTACAAGACTAGCCTGCCTGCAGTGCAAATATGTCTCCCAATGAAAATGTGTGGCACATTATGAAGAGTAAAATATCAAATAGTGTCCCTAGTTCTCAAATGTTTTCTGAATGTTGTTAAGAGAAAAAGTGACGTATGCAATGCTGTTCCTTATATTTCACTGCAGCACTGTCACTTAAAGTATTTTTTTCCTCTGTACTATGTACAGGTTAAAAAAGTGTTTCTTCATACTTTATATGTAGATGATATGTAGTATGTTGGTGTGTATATACATGTGTATATACACATGGTTACTGCGTATGTTTAAATTGGTTTTTGATTCTGAATGTTTGCTGTTAATGTTATACATTAACGGCTACATTATGCCGCCGTCTCTGTGTGACCTATATCTTTGAAAATGTCCCCACTGTGGGATCAATAAAGGCCTTCTTATTCTTATTGTAACACAGTGGTAAACATGACCTTGTCCCAGCTTTTTTGGAACATGTTGCATCCATAAAATTCAAAGTTAATGATTATTCGCTAAAAAACTAAGTTTATCAGTTTGAACATTAAAATATCTTGTCACTTTAATGTATTCAAATTTCTATAGGTTGGCCATGATTTGCAAATCATTCTATTCTGTTTTTAGTCACGTTTTAAACAACGTCCCAATTTCAATGGATTTGGATTTCTGCTTGAGCTATGTACCCATTGTTCTTAAGTTCCCAAATAAATTTGTTAAAGCTGAGCCAGAAATGACGACTTACCTGTTCTCATTGGGCAAATGCACTTGATGACTTATTTCAACAATACTGCAGTGACAGAAGAATAAAATGTCTGTCTTCTGTATATGCATACAGACAGATTATTTGTGTTGAAGAATAGTGTTGAAAACCTTAAAAGGTAAAAAATAGCAAGTCGTACCTGCCAAAGCATGGGTTTGTTTGGATGGTCATGTTAGGGCTGATGACGGTCATTGATGAACAAAATGTTTATCCTAAGAGTTTTTTTCTTTCCAATGACTTGGATTTCCACTGAATGATGGAAGATTGGACTTGATTTTCAAATCTTGAAATGGTCTCCCTCCACCTTAACCACTGAGTTCCCCCACCCCTACGCACCTGCACAGTGGCTCAGGTCAGCAAACCAGACTCTACTAGATGTACTGAGGACTAAGTAGAGGTTCAGAGAAGATAGAGGTTTTTCCATTGCCGGTCACTCCTTTTGGAATGAGACTCAGCATTGTTTTAGTGTTTTATGGTGTCTGCTGTATTTGTGTTATCAATTTATTGTTTTCACTGTTTCAGTTATTGTATGACTGATTATTATTGCAAGTACAGCACTTTGGATGCAGAAATGACGCATTAAGGTGCTAGTTAAATAAAGTTGAGTTGAGATGAGAAAAAGAAACCACTGGTGTACTAAATATCAGACGTCAAACATATAGCCCAAGAAAAACAACAGTTTTTGACAGCAAACATTTTCAGAGCTGTCAGGAAAGACCCTCCATGCACCAACACTTTGCTATAGAGGTAACCTTGTGACAACAGAAGACATTAAGTGAGCTTGAGTGCTTTTTACCTTGCTACGGAGTTCATCCTCCATGGAAAAGTACACAAATCGAATGCATGCCGTGATCAGAGCATCAATGAGTCTGACAGTGTCCAGCCGGGCCTGGAACTGGGATGAAACCATGCCCATGAAGATCTGTCCGCTCAGGGCTTGCACACCATCGTCATATTCCATTCCTTCACCAATACCTTCTATTAGAAAAGGGAAAATTGTTATTACACTGTAACACATTATTAGACATATACAATTTAAACTCTCTCATGACGAACAAAGTTTGTTGTTGTAGTATGTCTTTCCATTGTTTTGTGGAAGAGCTCTTGAATCAGCACTTCAATCAAATTCCGTCTCCTCAACTCACTGGTCCTTTCTGTCCTACTCCACAATTGAGAGACGTGTGCATTCTCAACCGCGGACAGCCAAAGGCTTGATTTTTTTTTTCAAAACAACTGCCTCTGAAACATCCTCGAAGGAGTGTACAACAGAGAAAGTCACAATAACAATCAGGCGACGAGCATTACAACTTGTCGAAAATGTAGCACGTCTCGGTAAAGTCATTCCAGCCATGTAAGTGATCGAGGCAACCCGCTCTTCCCGGCTGGCGACACACCTGACTCAATAGTCCAGGACACCACGCACCCACTACAACAACATATCATTCCCCTATCCTCAGGGCGTAGATACAGGTCTATAAAATTCAGGAGGGCTCACCTGGGGAAAAGCCTGATCTCTATAGCCATTTCCGCCCTAAATACTGTAACAGACCACGCTGACTCACCTGACCAGGCTACAATGTAGTGGCACTGTCGTGTTAATAACTGTCGTGTATGCTGTTTTGTTTTTGTTTGCTGTCTTGTCTGTGATGCATAATCTTTATTGTGTCTTTGTGTACTGTCTGTGGAAACGAATTTCCCCACGGGGACCAATAAATCTAATCTAATCTAATCTAATCTGATCAAATCTAATCCCAGGCTCTTCTGAGTGTCCCAGGTCTTGATGTTCCACCCCCTGTCCACCTTCATACACCAGGCAGAAGACTGGAATTTCTATCGGGTGTTGATTACCCCAGCCAAACTAGATTAGACTACACCAGGGCTCCCCCCCACCGGACACCCACCAGCATGCCAAACTGTCTCCGGCGCGTAATGCTAAACGCTACGCTAAACGAACAAGATAGCGAACGAGTAAACATAATGAGTACACGTATTTGGAAAGTCCGCACGAACCGCAGAATGGCTGGTGGAAAAACAAAACTGTGTACGTTCAGATTAAGGCAACGTAATTAGTTCGCATTCACTGTAATAGCAGCAGAGGAAGTTGGATCATGGATTACGTAAATCGCATGTATAGGAGCATTTTGGCTACTTTGGGTGAAACGAGTCGTCAAACTAATGATACAGGATTTTTTTCTGCCTCTTGTCCCAACACACAGATATGTCAAGGAAGCTCCCAACATACTCAATGAACACGCCGCTTCCGCAAAGGCTAACTTCAAAATAAAGCTTATCAAATAATACATTGATTAATTGATGCCAATGCAATAGCCTTAGGAGTCTTGTACTTTGAAGATGTCCTGCGTGGTGGCGTAACGGCTAACTTGACTTCTGTTTTCGACATTCGGCTTACCTTTGTGCAAGTTCAACACTTGTGGCCGACACCAACACAATGGCATCCCGAAATCATATTCAGTCACTAATTTAGGACGCTAACAAACCGCTAGTTAATTATGCCGTCATTGTCTCAAGTCTCCGGCATTAGTGTCAAGCAGCTAGCTGTTAGCATTAGCAACAAGTGCCCGGCTGGTAGTGCAACAGTGGTTCCTTGGCTTACTTTTTTTTAAAACATAATTTTCAATATTGCATGTATTACACTCTCCATGTTTAAAGGAATGGAATGTGCCTTTAAATGCACTTTGAGGTCTTTTTCATTATGAAAAAAAAACTAGATAAATAAAACTTTGTCTTAATTTATTTTATAAAACACTTTTTCTCATTAAATAATTTTAAGAAAAAAAATGTCTAGCAGGGTACCTTATACACTGCACCATGTATAAAATAAGAATGTATCCTGACATATTGCATTAAGATAGACGGCCATATTAGACATTAGGAGTTGAGTTCACTTTTATTTTGTTTTTTAATTAATTAAGAAAAAAAATTGTATTTCCCTTTTTTTTTTTTTTTGCTGATTCAAAAAACGATCCGGTCCGTCACTCAAAATCCGTGACTGATCCGAACTGTGACTTATGTGATCCGTTGCACCTCTACAAGTCACTGTGGTGATCCGGCCCCCCAGTCCCTTCGGTTTGTAATAATATGGACCCCTGAAAAATTTAGTTGAATAGCCCTGGTGTATATAGACACATATATGTGTGTAGATATAAATCAGTGTGTCTGGTGCACAACTCGCTGGAAATACACACGTAGAGGTAAACAAACATGGCTCATAAACTAAGATGCAGCACAAAACCACACTTTTGGAGCAAGCAGGAAATCAACTGCTTTATTCCTGTAGTGAGTGATATGAATATAATGTGTTTTATTGATGTTAGAAAGTAAGAAGCGGAAATTACGTCTATTAGGGTCACAACGTTATCCGTATGTCGCTTGTTTAGATCGGGGTATTCTAATTGCTCACAACTACCATGTAGACAGGAGTAACTGTCCGGTCACGCATGTAAACGGGTTATCCCGATGTCTCGCAAACCGGAATTTTGACCATAACCCAAATATTGACTGCATGTAACACAGACATTGAGTTAAAGCCATGAGAGCTACCGACCTAGCTTACCATCTACTTAATGGGCACTCCTACTCTAATCAATTCCAAGATAACTTGTGTCCAAGACACATACCGTCTGAACTCCAACTGTTCCTGCAGGAAATATGCTTGTTAGGGGTGGTTGAGGACAGCTCCAGGCCTGAGAATAGACAGGGGCCAGATGCCAATTCCACACACTTGCCATTCAACTGGCTGGACAATGAACTTTGCATGGGTTTATAGGCAAAGGCTGAGCAGTAACCAGACAGACAGGCACGTTGGTAAAAGTCCAGAATCTTTTTTCTATAAACCAGAGATGGAACAAGATTAGATTTGTATCAGGATTTAATGATCTAAGACAGTTTATCACTTGGTAATGTTTTTCTACCAATGGGATCTAACATCCAAAGTACAATCTGCTGCATGATGGTAAAACTGTCCATTGTTTTTATTAACTAAGCCAAATCTTGGCCAGGGTTCACAAAGGGACAAAAAAATAGATGTGTGTACCTGTCAGAACCCAAAAGGGGATAAATATCAGCACCATCCCAAAAGTCAGTGCTGGCCTCCAAGATAAGGTCAGCTGAGCCATGTGACAACATCTGGACACTTTCTGAAAACCAAAAGGTAAGAGAGTGAAAAACATCTACATTTGCAAATACACTTAGAATAGGAAAACTTGATTCATTAAGTCTTATTTCTAATGTCATCAACACGTTTATGGCACTTTGGTGGTTGAGGAGAAATGATTTCAACAGTTACTGGCACATTTGGAGTCCAGATATAACATGACAGGACACAATGCACATACATACACATCATGACTGTCAAAAAAAAAGAATTGGCTTGACATTCACCTGAGGAAGAGTCTCGTACAAAAAGGGAGATCAAATGGGAGATAGGGGGCTGACATTTAGTGAAGTAATGCAATCGGCGCGAAGGCACATCGTTTGTAATTTCTCCAGTCGGCAGCTGGTAAAGAGCCAAATGGCTCTCTTGTTCAAACATTTCCCTTGCACCAGGAGTGAACCCTGACACCAACAAAACACAAAACAGGGTACATATCATACAAAAAGCTGACTTTCTATGTTAAGATGTACAGAATCAAAGGGGGAAAAAAACATTTACCTATGAGCCTGGAGAGCTCACAGAGCCCCCAAGGAACATAAACGGGCTGCACACGGCCATGGCTCTCTTGCAGTGCCAAGTTAGACAAATGATCGGAGAAGCAGCAGAGCTGCTGAGTGACTTTGTTGTTGCAGAGGTTTAGCATTATATTGAGGCCCAGTGGCTTCAGCGAAGGCAAGTGACATTGCCACGACAGGTCATCAAACTGAATGCTTGATGGATTTTGCTGGTCTTGAGAAAGACTCAACATTTCCAGGTGATAGTCACACACATAATCCTCTGCCTCAGTTTCGCGGCAACCCAAAATAAATTCCTGGAGAATGTGAAAGAGAAGACACATATACAGTATTACCATGTATTACGTATATAGCATGATGTTGATTATTTGGTGTTTTGAGTGCCAAAATATTTTTAAGATAACCAACTTGAATTATGTTATAAAAATTTTTTGCTTTCAAATTTCACCTGGATTTGGTCTTCGCCTCCCTCTGTATGGCGACTGAAGCTCACATTGGACCCAGAGTTCTGTTTGGTGCGACTATTTACAGGTTGGCAGGAACGCTGGTGCATTATTGTGTCTGTTGGATGAGTCATACCATGCATTGTCTCTCTGGTCTCAGGTATTTCCCCAGTTTGGGTGGTGGGCTCCTCTGGTAAACGAAGGAGAGTGTCCACTTCTTGGTTCTGTTCAGCAGTTAAACACAGGAATAAATTAAACCTTTTCAACAGTAAAGTACGCCTACCCCATTGCACACTTTTAATCACAGTTTAACTTGCCTTTCATTTTCTAGCAGAAAAAACATTTATCATAAGGGCCCAATGACAGAGGTGAGAACCCTAAATAATATTTTCATTCCAAACAACATAGAACCTTTGTCAGAGCACAAATCTCCAGAACACCAGTTACAAAAGGTATTTAGGCAGTAGCGATTAAAACTCTTTGATCTTAGCCATAATTCATGGCCTTATGATCAAAGGTCAGGGTCATAAAAAATATATTTGATTTGAATAGTTTCCGGACAGCTGCAAGTGCTAAAATTTAACTGCCGTACATCATAGGGTTAAATATTTGAAGTAGTCAAAAGGTCAAAGTACAGAGGTGGGAACCCTAAATAATACTTTCATTCCAAACAACACAAAACCTTTGTCAGAGCACAAATCTCCAGAACACCAGTTTAAAAAGGTATTTAGGCAGTAGCGATTAAAACTCTTTGATCTTAGCCATGATTCATGGCCTTATGATAAAAAGGTCAGGGTCATAAAAAATATATTTGATTTTAATAGTTTCCGGACAGCTGGAAGTGCTAAAATTTAACTACCGTACATCGTAGCGTTAAATATTTGAAGTAGTCAAAAGGTCAAAGTAGTATATGTCAGGGTTTGTTTGAACTTTATTTGATATGTGTATTATGTGCTGTTTGTTTCATTAGATAGAGTGTTTCATCTTACCTTGGGAATGCGGAGTGAGAAGGAGGGCTGCCAGAGAGGTGGGGGCTTGTTGTAAGCCCCCATATCCATATATACATATCCATCCCCATCCAAAGGATATTTTCTATATCCTTTGGTTGTGGAAAATGGTTTGTTTGCTATGAAATGTATTTGATATGTGCATTATGTGAGCAACGATTGTTTTATTAAATAAGTGTTTCTTCTTACCTGTATTTCCATGCGGTTCACATTTGTTGTATGCAAGGGTTTCTGTCCTGTTTTAAAACAGAGTGTTAGGTTCAAAGAGTGGTGATGTTCGTACGTGGCGTGGGAAATGTGTTTTTTTTTTGTAGGATCGTTAAAAAAAGGTGACTCCAGGAATTTAAACGTTCGGGATTCTAAACAGTATATCTAAACAAGAAGAGGTATGCATCCTTTCACGGACACACGAGGTGGTATACCACCAGTAAATAAGCAACATGTGTTTTTTCGTAGGCTCATAAAAAAAGCTGACTCGGGATTGAACATAAAATCAGTGTGTTTTATGGGAGTCGCAAATGCACAGGAGGGTATCATACTAAGCAACATGTAAAACATAAAAACAGATGACTCCAAGGATTCAAGTATAAATTCTCAGGGGGGTACCACATGTTTTAAACATAACATTTGAAAATTGGCAGTAAGGACAGGGTTATCATATGCATCGTGCTCAATGTCAATTTGTGCCGCTGTTACATGTACTGCTTGTTCTAGATCAGTTTCTCTATCTTCAGCTTGTTCATTGTCATTGCCTGAATGTTGTACTCTGACAGTGTTACTTGTCGCTCTGTTTACATTGGTTTTTTTATCGTGTAGTTTCTGCTACCCCATTTTGTGCAATCTTTTCATTACTAGTTTCACTACAAACATCTTGTACAGTTTGTTTATCATGTTCATGTGTGTGTGTCTTCTTGAGCCTTAAATGATGTACTCTAATAAGAATCCCTCCATGTCTGACGAACACCACAACTCCATCCTGACCAATAATGACCCCTGGTCCCTTCCACTCTGCACTGTCTGCTCGTTTGTAGTATACTTTATCACCTGTCTCGTATTTTTCATCTGTTGGCCTGAGCTGCTTACGCAATGCTCTCCTTAACCTCTCCGAACTTTCAGACTCAATGAAAGCTTTTCTAGATGCATGCAAAGCTTATATATGTAACCCCACCTTAGCGCTTATTGTCGTTCCTTCCAGTGCAGGTGACTTATCAACTAGTATAGAAGGTAGGTAACGAAAGACATATCGTTTGATGCAGCTAAACAGGTTGAGATTAAAAGTTGGTACAAGAATGACGTTTTTGAGGAGGTTGAAGATACAGGCCAAAAGAGTGTATCGACTCGATGGGTTTGTAGCCTCAAAGAAACTGACAATGGTATAGTACCTAAAGCCAGACTTGTAGCCAGAGGCGTTGAAGAGTTAAATACTCAAGAGCTACAGAAGGATTCACCAACATGTGTGTCTAAATCACTCAGGTTACTGCTAACAGTGATTTGTCAAAATCAGTGGAAAGTCCACTCCATGGACATACAATCAGCCTTTTTGCAAGGCATGGAGTTATCAAGGGACATTTATGTCCCTCCACCATCAGAAACTGGTAAAAATGGGATTCTATGGAAACTGAAAAAATGTGTATATGGTCTTGCTGATGCATCACTATATTGGTTTAAGAGAGTCAAAGAAACAATGCAGGGCACAGGTGGTGCCGTGTCAAAAGTAGATCCTGCAGTCTTCTATTGGTTAGATGACAAGGGCAAAGTTACAGGTGTACTTGCATGTCATGTATAGATGATTTTCTTTTGGGCAGGTTCATCAAACTTTTCTGATGATGTGATTCCTCGACTGAAGTTAGCGTTTCACGTGTGAAAGGAGGAACATGACAATTTCCGTTATGTTGGAATGGATATTGTTTCTGTTAACGGTGTGGTACAGATGCATCAGCATGGCTGTATTGAAAACTTGCAGCCCATTCACATGCAACCTGCGCGTGCTGTACAGAGGGATTCTCCTCTAAATGAAAAAGAAAGAGAGGAGAGCAACTTAGATCTAAAATAGGACAGATTTTGTGGGTTGCAAAACAGACGAGACCTGATGTAATGTTTGACTCTTGTTGCTTGGCATGTAGTCTGAAAAATGCCAATGTACAAACTATTCATGATGCAAATAAGGTAATTAGTAAGCTTAAAGCTGAAAAGGTGACATTGAAGTTTCAACATTTGGGGAATAATGGTGGTTTGAAGTTGACTATTTTCAGTGATGCTTCGCTAGGAAACCTTCCGGATGGAAGTACACAGGGTGGTACGTTGATCATCCTTATGGGAGGTACAGGAAAGTTTTGTCCTCTTAGTTGGCAATCCAAGAGGATCAGACGGGTAGTCAGGAGCACTCTTGCAGGTGAGACACTTGCAATGTCAGACGGTATAGACAATGCCATCTTCCTGACCACCCTCTTTTCTGAGATCACCACTGGGACTACTGAACTTAATGCTCCAGGGTTGGTCTGTGTGACTGACAATCACTCTTTGTATGACACCCTTAAATCAACAAAACAGGTCACAGAGAAAAGGCTGCGATTGGACATCAGTGGGATCAAGGAACTTCTTCACAATATAAAGGGGTTCTCTGGTCGGTGACAAAAGCTCAACTTGCGGACTGTTTAACAAAAAAGGGAGCATCACCTCTAGTACTCTTGAAAGCACTCAGAAGGACTGTGGAGTTCAATTTGAATGTCATTCCCTCATAAAAAAAAAATAAAAAAAAAAGAGGGGTGGTTTGTATATTGGAATTAATGTTATTGTTGGTGTTGTTGTATGCACTTTTCTTAATCATACCATTTGTTTAGATCGGTCAGTTTTTTTTTATTTAAAGAAAGAACAGTGAGATTGTTAACACTGTGTTTCTGTTTGGAATACTATATTGCATTATTTCACTGTTTTACAGCTCCCCCTACTGTCAAACTGAGAGAGGTCTGGGCATGTGTAGTGTGGGGGACTATTCTTTGGTGGTCTTGGTGAAAGACAAACAGGTGGTTGCGCAGTTAGGAGAGTGAAAAATATTGACAACTTAATAAACTTCATGTTTATTGAGTGGAAGTCAACAAAATTAATCACCGATTTAAAAAAAGAAAGTAACTTAAACATGAGTAACGCATTACTCTACAAATACAGTAATACTGTAAAGAAAGGTATTACTTTCACATGCAAGTAACTGTAGTAATATATCACATTTTGGAAGTAACTTGCCCAACACTGGTCATTAATGATTATTCCCGCTGTCATCCGTGATGTAGTCTGAATAAGTCAACATCAATCTATTCAACTATTTTAGTGTATTAAGAGAATTTTAGGTATGCAACGACGGATACGAATACGAATACGGATAATTGTATATACAGTACTTGATTTAACCTGAGTGCAGCAAAAAACTGTGTGATGTTTTATCTTAACCCAATAAGGCCAAAAGCGTCTGGCTCAACAGCTCCCCAATACCTAAGGTCGTCTTTTCGAATTACCCTTGAAAACCTGAAGTTTTCCCAGAAATTCAACACCTACAAAATAATTCATATCTCAGCCCCTGTAGCAGAAATAAACACAATTCCAAAATTATTTGAGAACTTAGACATGTGGCTTTCACAGGGACTCGAGCTTATTCATCTTTACTGTTTCAATCAAAGAGGTAAAATAAAGTGTCAGTTCAAGAGAAGCATTACATTTAATTTAAAGAATATCGAGTGGTAATTACCATCTTCTTTTCCTTAATACTCCTGCATGGATAAATCACTTTGATTCTTTTGTGATTGCGTCGATAACAAATACAAGGACTGAACGTATATATGTGAACCTTGATAAATACATACAACTATGTGTAAATATAGTGTCTTGCTCAAATGGCCTCTGTTTTATCATCTTCAGAAACTCGGAAGAGGCAGAGGTTGTTAGTACTTGGTACTTTCTTTGCTCTTTACCCATGATACGTGAATATCTAACTTTTGTCATTTGCTTAAGGAAGTTTGTACCAAACACTAGTTGTGCTGCGATATGAAGGCCAACTTTTGTGGTGTATCATATCCTAGAACTGTAACACCTATAAGTAAGTAAATTAAATTCTTAAATTGTACATCTTTTTGCATGTAACTCGTTGCATTTTAAAAATTGCTAATGCTAACTGGTCTTTTCTTTTTTTGCTATTGCGTTGACATCGAACACCTACAGGCATTACACCTTTACTGCACCTACAATGTGTTTATGCTACTTGTTCTCTAAGATGTAACACATATTAACCCCTCAAACACTACATTGATGCACAACATAATGTCCAGCATACAATACCTCGTCTGTATTAAGACTCGACAGATGTCTGTGGTGGAGAGGCTGGTGTTTTTATATGAGAGCGGTCATGATATTTTCAAGAACTGTCCTTTTTAGAGGTATTTGTGAACTGACCAACCAATCCAGGAGGTAAAACCATGGTGTATATACAATCGAGAAATTACACAAATTGTGTTTTAGGTTAAAGTGATAAAGCTGTGCTATATTTTCACATTTATAAATGAACAAATTTTACATGCCAACAACTCAGCAAGTTTTTTTTTTTTTTTTAATCACTTCTCCACTGAATACGACCCAAGTACTTGGAGGACTACTTTTTTACTTGAGTCATTAACAGTACATCTATTTGAGTACCATTTTTTTTTCTGCTCAGAACATACTGCTACAGCAGAAAATCAAAACTGGGGGGAACAAAGTGTAACGAATTTTTAAAAACATACAAGGCACTAGGGGTGGGAACGATCATCATTTTTTCGATGTATCATTTGTTTTATTAAAACGATTCTGCATCGATTCAGAGTTATTAATAATCGATGTTTAAAGCATAACAAAAAAACAAAAAATATGTGCAAGCGATTACGTGCGTTTGTACGTTAGACATCTGTGCCCAAGCTTACGTGACAAGATGGCGGGACGAACAAAACCTCACACGAGCGGCACAATCCTTGTTAAAAGCATCGGTTTGGAGACATTTAGTTTCTGTGAGACGTGTGTGAGACGTTGATAAAAATATTTCGGGAACCCAACAAAGATGACACGTTACCGCCCAGAGTTGAGTGCTGCGACGCGTCGGAGATGATAGCAGCCGGCTTACTCTGTCAGGTGCCCTCGCAACTCTCCCACCAAACTCCAGAAGAGTAAGAAAAATTACCAAATCCATTGCAGAGTACATTGCATCAGATTTGCGCCCAAATCGGTTGCGGAAGGAAGGGGCTTTCGCAGCCCCGTTGCAGACAGTGACGCAGTCTAAGTTAGACAGTAATGTCAATCAGACAATGCATATTGCACTTCAAGTATTAAAATACAAGTTACGCTAAATCAGATTAAGTTTGAATATGTTTTGATATTTTTTTTTTGTTATAGGAGAAGTTACAGACATTTGTTACAACAAATGCTGCCATTGTCACTTTTTGAAATTTGTGTTGACAGGAATCAGATCGAATCGTGGGCCTCTGAATCAGAATCGGATCGAACCGTGAGGTACCCATAGATTCCCACCCCTACAAGGCACCCATTCCGTGACATTTCAGTAATGGTTTACCTTGTTGGTGTATTTGGTATGAGATTGTACTGTAATTACAAATTGAAAGCTCAGTTTCTGTTTTACTACCAGTAACATGCCACGCATGTTTGCATTAAAAACACCATATCGTATAATCTAATGTTTATCCTGAGCATGAGTAGTCAAATGTTATCAAAGTCATAAGATTCCCCCCAAAAGCAAGGAAAAGTATCTTAGCTACAGTTAATAACATGAGCCTACCTATGAAAGATCAATCCACAATAATCCACTAAACAAGTGAAAATCGCAACAGGATGAAGTGTTTTTCATGAATGTAACTGGCGATATAAGACTGCTCAGTCTCTAGGGTGAGATTATGTACTTGTCATTCTTACATGCATGCAGACTAAAAAGTTGTTTGTTGTTTTTGTTTTGTTTTTTATATCCTGCATGAGACGATGTTTCAGCACACCCATCAGCTTCTTTCCACCTTCTCATCACAGGAAGGAAGACATTTATATTGGGGAAAAACTGAAGCATTAGTTTTGTAATGATTCTATCTAATGATTCTTTTTTTCTTGTTGATACTTTGGCCAAATGTATGTCTTTAAAAGTTAAACATTATAACAGACATCATAGTGTTCAACCATACTTGCATCTGGGGAGTTCATTCATTAGGCAGGGTAATACATGATTTAAAGAATGATTTCATGATTTTCCAGAGGGTGAATCCTGTCTTTTATGCTTTGAGGGGTTCCATTTAAAATTTATTTCCACATTCATTTCCGGTTCCGGCGCCGCGCGAGTGGCAGCCCGCTACAGTAGCTCCGGCTCATCGGTGAGCCTTTTCGTGTGTTTTTGTTCCTTAATATTACTCTACCTCATACCTTTTTCATATAGTTGATAGTCGTAACTTGCGTAGCAATGGACACCCAAACTGCGGTATTCTTGCTGCTGCTGGTGGCTATTTTTTGCGCGATCGTGTTCGGGGACTTGGCTCGGAGCCGCGCCCCCATTGTTTACAACCGGAATCAGCTGTTAGCACTCCGTGCTAACCCTGCGCCGGCTCCCGGGGCGAGACCCGATATCCCCCGTGAGCTGAGGAGGAAGAGACGGGGATCTCGTGCGGGGGTTAAACGCCGGGAAAGGAGGATACCATCCCGTCCTCCCATCTGTTATCATGGGGAATGTTAGATCGCTCCCCAAAAAGATGGACGAGCTAGCGGCGCTTACCCGGCATGAGAGGGACTTCCGGGAGGCTAGCCTGATACTATTCACGGAGTTGTGGCTAACAGCGCTAACGCCGAACGCGGTCGTAGAATTGGACGGCTTCCAAATCATACGCGCGGACAGGACGCTGGAAAGTGGAAAGAGGAAAGGAGGAGGGCTGGCTGTGTTTGTGAACGATAGATTTTGTAATCCTGGGCACATCACGATTAAGGAGCAGCTTTGCAGCAGGGATACTGAGCTGCTAGCTGTTGGCATGAGGCCATTCTACATCCCGCGAGAGCCTGTGATGTCTTGACTGCAGCAGTGAGCAGGCTACAAACACAGCACCCAAATGCCCTGATAATCATCTCTGGTGACTTCAATCATGCCTCCCCTTCCTCCTCTCTGCCTTCATTCACACAGTATGTCACCTGCCACACCAGAGACAATAAAACACTGGATCTTTTCTATGCCAACACCAAGGAGGCATACACAACACTGCCCCTCCCCCCGCTGGGCAAAGCTGATCACAACCTGGTGGCTCTCCAGTCTGTGTACAAACCTCTGGTCCGCAGGCAGCCAGCTGTGACCCGCATGGTTCAGAGATGGTCTGGAGAGGCCGAGGAGGCCTTAAAGGTCTGCTTCAGCTCAGCTGTGTGGGAAGTATTCAGCGATGCTCACGGGGAAGACATTAGTAGTCTAACGGACACTGTTACAGACTATATAAATTTCTGCATGGAGAACACCATACCCACCAGGACAGTAAGGTGTTTCTCCAACAACAAACCCTGGATCACACCAGACATAAAAGCTCTCCTGAAGGAGAAGAGGAGAGCTTTTGCGTCAGGCAACATAGAGGAGCGGAAGACTGTGCAGCGCCAGCTGAGGAGGAGGATTGAGAGGGGAAAAGGTCCTACAGGAAGAGGATGCAGGAGCAGCTGCTTCAGAATAATGCCAGGGGAGTCTGGAGGGGCTTGAAGACCATCTCAGGCCACGGACAACCCAAGACCCGGACTGGGGGGGACCTGCAGTGGGCAAATGAGCTGAACCTCTTTTTCAATCGGTTCAATCAGATGCCTGCCCCCACTCAGTCTCTCCTGCTGCAGCCTCCACCTACTCCTCCTGCTGGGTGTGGCACCCCCTCCCCCCTTTTCTCCACAGTCTACAGCTCCCAGCTACACCAGATAGCCACCACTCCCTCCTGCCCAGCCTTGGCCTTCACAACATCTCAGGTGAAGAACCAGCTGAAGAAGATGAAGGCGAGGAAGGCAGCGGGTCCGGATGGCATCAGCCCCCAGCTCCTCAAATCCTGCGCAGACCAGCTGTGTGGAATTGTCCAGCACATGTTCACCCTGAGCCTGAAGCTGGGCAGGGTCCCCCAGCTATGGAAAACATCCTGCCTGGTCCCGATGCCAAAGACCCCCCACCCGAAGGAGCTCAACAGCTTCAGACCAGTGGCACTGACGTCTCACCTGATGAAGACCCTGGAGAGACTGGTCCTTGCCCACCTGCGCCCCCTGGTGAGCTCCTCAATGGACCCACTCCAGTTCGCATATCAGCCTGGCATCAGTGTGGATGATGCCATCATCTACCTCCTCCACACTTCGCTCTCCCACCTGGAGAAGGCGGGGAGCACTGTGAGGATCATGTTCTTTGATTTCTCCAGTGCTTTCAATACCATCCAGCCCACCCTACTGGAAGACAAGCTGGAGTGGGCGGGGGTGGCCCACCACCTCACCACATGGATCCAGGACTACCTCACAAACCGGCCACAGTATGTGAGGACACAGGACTGTGTGTCTGACGTGCTCCTCTGTAGCACGGGGGCCCCACAGGGAACTGTCTTGGCTCACTTCCTGTTCACCCTCTACACCTCGGACTTCAACTACATCCCTACCTGTCACCTGCAGAAGTTCTCTGACGACTCTGTGATTGTCGGCCTCATCACAGGCGGAGATGATCGGGAGTACAGAGAACTTACTCAGGGTTTTGTGGACTGGTGCCAGCAGAACCGCCTCCTGATCAATGCGGGGAAATCCAAAGAAATGGTGGTGGATTTCGGTAGGCGCCAGCACTCTTCACCTGCACCAGTGAATATCCGGGGAACAGATGTTGAGAGAGTCTCGACTTACAAGTACCTGGGTGTTCATCTGAACAATAAACTGGACTGGAACGACAACACAGACACCCTCTATAGGAAGAGTCAGAGCAGACTCTTCCTACTCAGGAGACTGAGGTCAATTGGAGTTCAGGGGACACTCCTCAGGAACTTTTATGAGTCGGTGGTTGCATCGGTCATCTTCCACGGAGTGGTCACCTGGGAAGGCGGCGTCTCGGCCCGGGACAAGAGCCGGCTGGACAAACTGGTCAGGAGGGACCAATCCTGGGCTGCTCCCTGGACTCTGTGGACTCGGTGGGGGACAGGAGGATGTTGGCCAAGCTGTCATCAATGCTGGACAACCCGGACCACCCCCTCCAGGGCACCCTAACAGCACTCCACAGCTCCTTCAGTGACAGACTGTTACACCCTCGCTGTGCAAAGGAGAGATTCCTCCTTTCTTCCTTCTTGCCTGCTGCTGTCAGACTCTTTAACAAGAACATTGTGTAGTCTCTACAAACTGGCGGACATTAGTGCAATTGTGCAGTCCTGCACCTGAGCTCATATCGTGCAATACCCAATATTCCCCACTACTGTAATACCGTGCAATACTCAACATTCCCCACTACTTTATTATTATGTTTCTTATTGTATGAAGGCGAAGGCCTTCACACATATGTTATTGTACACCTTCAACTTTATTATTATAGATTCCATTTTATTCCTCACACTTTTTGGGTGTGCTTCTACTTCCATAGTTTTCACCCGATTGTGAAATTCACGGCTTCCGGGGGTCCGTTTGTTTCCCCCCCTAACTTTTATGGTTCCCCCCAAATTCCCTGTTTTTCACCCCAAAAAAAACCATTAATTTCCAATGGGACATTAAACACTTCCCCATCTGCCGCGCTAGTTCGATTCCCGCTCATGGAGGCCATTCAACTTCATTCAGCTCATTCAACTTCATTTAGCTCATTAAACTTCATTCAGCTCATTCAATTCACATTACATATCACACACAATTCCTACTTCCCCAAAATTCAAATTATTCAACCTTAAAAAAACTATTACAAAATTCAGCATTCATTCCCAATGGCACATTCAACACTTCCAATTTCAAATTCACAACATTCAGCTCATTCAACTCACATTCCACATGACCCACAATTCCTATTTCCCAAAAATTCAAATTATTCAACCTTTAAACGCATTTAAAAAAATCCTAATGTCACATTCACAGCCTTCAGCTCATTTAACTCACAATCCAATATTGGAGGATGCATAGCTCAGTGGTAGAGTGGTGGTTTCCCAACCAGGAGGTGGTGGGTTCAATCCATTCAGTTTAGAAATTGGATTTTCTAGTTGTGTGAAGGCGTTCAACTTTTCACATTTACACCTTCCCAATTCCACATATTCTAGTCATTCAACTCACTTTCAGCTTTTCAACATCCCCAAATTGGGTACTTCCCACACATTCAACTCATTCACACTTAAAAAAAACACAAAAATTCAATTATTCACCATTGATTTCCATTGGCAGATTTAACTTTTCGCGTGTGCACCATTCCAATTTCCATAAATTCAAGTCATTCAACTCATTCATCTCACATTCAGCTTTTCAACACCACCAAAATTCCTACTTTCCACACATTCAACTCATTCACACTTAATAAACCCTACAAAAGTTCACCATTCATTTCCAATGGACCAGTGTTATTGCCCCTTGGTCTCCCCAGTGCGGTGGCCATCTTGGACAGGGACATTAGCGAGACTGGGGATACTCACCCCGATGTCTCCCCAGTGCGGCGGCCATCTTGGACAGGGACATTAGCTAGACTGGGGATACTTACCCCGAGGTATACCCAGTGCGGCGGCCCTCTTGGACAGGGACATTAGCTAGACTGGGGATACTCACCTTGAGGTCTCCCCAGTGCGGCGGCCATCTTGGACAGGGACAAATTACCACGAGGTCTCCCCAGTGCGGCGGCCATCTTGGACAGGGACATTAGCTAGTCTGCGGTAACTCACACCGAGGTCTCCCCAGTGTGGCGGCCATCTTGGGCAGGGATATTAGCTAGACTGGGGATACTCACCCCGAGGTCTCCCCAGTGCGGCGGCCATCTTGGACAGGGACATTAGCTAGACTGGGGATACTCACCCCGAGGTATACCCAGTGCGGCGGCCCTCTTGGACAGGGATATTAGCTAGACTGGGGATACTCACCCCGAGATATACCCAGTGCGGCGGCTGTCTTGGACAGGGACATTAGCTAGACTGGGGATACTCACCCCGAGGTCTCCCCAGTGTGGCGGCCATCTTGGACAGGGACATTAGGTAGACTGGGGATACTCACCTTGAGGTCTCCCCAGTGCGGCGGCCATCTTGGACAGGGCCAAATCACCACGAGGTCTCCCCAGTGCAGCGGGCATCTTGGACAGGGACATTAGCTAGACTGGGGATACTCACCTCGAGGTATACCCAGTGCGGCGGCCCTCTTGGACAGGGATATTAGCTAGACTGGGGATACTCAGCCCGAGATATACCCAGTGCGGCGGCTGTCTTGGACAGGGACATTAGCTAGACTGGGGATACTCACCCCGAGGTCTCCCCAGTGTGGCGGCCATCTTGGACAGGGACATTAGGTAGACTGGGGATACTCACCTTGAGGTCTCCCCAGTGCGGCGGCCATCTTGGACAGGGCCAAATCACCACGAGGTCTCCCCAGTGCAGCGGGCATCTTGGACAGGGACATTAGCTAGTCTGCGGTAACTCACACCGAGGTCTCCCCAGTGTGGCGGCCATCTTGGGCAGGGAAATTAGCCAGACTGGGGTTACTCACCCCGAGGTCTCCCCAGTGCGGCGGCCATCATAGGGGAGGACCCAATATCAACACGAAGTGACCCATACTCACCAGGAAGTGACCCCAAAGTGACCCGGTAATGAACTGGAAGTGACCCTAATGACCCGGGAATGAACCGGAAATGACCCAAATGACCCGAAAATGGACCGGAAGTGACCTAAATGACCCGGAAATGAACCAGAAGTGACCCAAATGACCCGAAAATGGACCGGAAGTGACCTAAATTACCCAGACATGAACCGGAAGTGACCTAAATGACCCGGAAACGAACCTCAAGTGACCCAAATGACAAAGAAATGAACCGGAAGTGACCCAAATGACAAAGAAATGAACCGGAAGTTACCCTAAATGACCCGAAAGTGACCCTGAAATGACCCCCAAGTACCCGTCACATTCAGTAATGGCACATTCAACATTTACACTATTCCAATTTCAAATTGACAACATCCAGCTCATTCAACTCACGTTCTCACATTGGGGGTGGCACGGCTCAGTGGACGTTTCACAACCAGAGGTTGTGGATTCGATCCCCGGCCGTTCCATCCTTGTTTGCCTCCTTTTTTTCCTGACTTCCTTCTTTTATTTTTTTCCTTACTTCCTCCTTTCTTTCTTCCCTTCTGATTTTTTATGTCCTGCTCATTCCAGGCTATTCTATATCATTTGAGGCCATTCAACTTCATTCAACTACATTCAGTAGTTTTCAACATTTCAACGCATTCCACAGTTTTTCATAGAGGTCATTCAACTTCATTCAGTATCAATCAACTTCATTCCACTTAATTCTACTTCATTTCAATTCATTCCTTCCCATTCAATGTCATTCAACTTCATTCCACTTAATTCAGTATCATTCAACTTAATTCAGCATCATTCAACTTCATTCCAACGCATTCCGCAGTTTTCATTCAGCTTCCTTCGCCTTCACACGCAATTTCTCGAGAAATTGCATTCTCTAGTTATTATTATTATTGTTCATGTTCGTGAAGTATCAAACAATTTTCTATACATAACTGTGGTCTGTACAGGCAAGTCCGGACATGTATGGTACATATAATTTATTTATTTTTGCTTGCCCCCCCGAACTCCCCCCCCCCATGTTTTTAAAGGATTCCGTGAGGTGACGCCATAGAAAATGAGAACAAGCACATAATGTAATATATACAAAACTCCATACCAAAAATATTCTTAGCTTTTACAGTTACGTGAATTTCCATTGCGTTTCCTTCGTGTAAATTTTGATGCATGAGTTTGTCTATGCATTTATGGTAAATATTCCCTATACCAAAACCAGGGGCGCCACATTCTCATGTTTGGAGTTGAATATATGTCATATTTTCTCATACCTTTGCTTGTTATTGTTCTATGTTTGAATAGTATCGCTTAAGTCTCTTTTAAGCCTTCATGCTAAAAATAAAAGTATGTATCATTCCGACTGATATCGGTGTCTGGCAGTACTTTAGGTTTCATATCGGGACACCCTGAATTTTAATCCTTACTTAGAAAGTTTTGGTAAAAGCAAAAGAAGAATATTGAGTACATCTAGGAGTATTCAGGTTACTTCAGGCAGTACTTTGTTGATTTGAGAATAGTGAGGCATGTTTTAGGGAGTATTTTAAAGATTTAGGTAACTTTTAAGGAGTATTTCTGTAGATTTAAGAATACTTATACTTTGCACGGGATACATTTGACTAACAGTACTATATACACTCTACATAATGATAAAACATAATATAACCCATTTGTACAATGTACGCGTAGCAATTTTATTACATATTCAAACTTCTGAGTAAGTAAAATTTGAATGATACGTACTAATAGGTTTAAGGCGCTGATGCTCAAAGGGTGCTATATGTAACACTAATGGTACTGCATGTGAAAAAATTACTACATTAAAGTAAATCCCTCCAGCATTTAAAACATGCAATACGACGTGTTAAAATGTAGGCTCAGTATCATGTTCATTTGTCTTAATCCTGTACAGTACGTATGTTAATTACAGTTGTATTAAAGTACAATCCATCGACAATTACTTATTTAGAATTGTTTTCAAACATTTATTCAGATAACGGGTATCATTTGCCGGTATGTGTTGAATACATTCAAAATTGTTATTTAAGGTGTTAAAGTTCTCTAGATTTAAGATAATTCCAGTGACCTCAATGAGTTACTTTGAGTACATCTAGTCATACATTTGTTACTTTAACCAGTACTTTATTGATTTACGGATATTTTATATATTTAAGAGTATTTAGGTAACTTTTAGGGAGTATTTCTGTAGATTTAAGAGAATTCCAGTGACCTCAATGAGTTACTATGAGTTTATCTAGTCATATATATGTTACTTTAACCAGTACTTTGTTGATTTAAATATATTTAGGTATATTTTAGAGGTTATTTCATAGATTTAAGTGTAGTTAGATAACCTTTAGGGAGTATTTCAGTACATTTAAGAGTCTTTAGGTAACATTTAAGAAATACTTAAGTATTGTCAAGACTTGAGTATTTTTTTATGTTTACTAAAGATAGATATAAAATGATGCACAATAGAATAGCCACAATTGACATGTCAGACCACAGTCCAATTTCTATAACTGTTTCCTTAGAAAGTAAAAGGAAGAATACCCTGTGGAAACTGAATTCAAATATCCTGAATGACCCACAAATTGTGGAAAAACTAAAGACCAGCGTTAATGACTATTTACAACTCATTGACTCGGACGAAGTGTCACCTGCAATATTATGGGATGCCCTTAAACCTGTATTGAGAGGGACAATCGTTTCTATACCAGCACACATGAAGAAAATTAGGAACCAAAGGTTGAATAACCTCCAGAAACATCTGAAAAAAAACTTCAGTTAGAAGGCAGCCGAGATAGTACTACTAAGAAAAAGGGAATTTTAAAAAATCTGATGGGGGAGCGGGAGGCACGGTATACGACTGGTTAGCACGTCCGCCTCACAGTTCAGAGGTCGTAGGTTCGATCTCGGCTTTGGCCTCCCTGTGTGGAGTTTGCATGTTCTCCCCGTGCCTGCGTGGGTTTTCTCCGGGGACTCCGGTTTCCTCCCACATTCCAAAAACATGCATGGTAAATTGATTGGACACTCTAAATTGCCCCTAGGCGTGATTGTGAGTGTGGTTGTTTGTTTGTCTGTGTGCCCTGCGATAGGCAACCAATTCAGGGTGTCCCCCGCCTGCTGCCCGAAGACAGCTGGGCTACATAGGCCCTTGTGAGGATTAGCGGTGTAGATAATGGATGGATGGACGATGGGGGAGACAAGTCAGCAAAAATATTATCATATAATCTGGCTAAAAAGCACAACGATACAACGATTAACAAAATTAAGGATCCTAACACATGAATAATGGAATATATATGACAGGGAAAGACTGCTTTGAGACATTTTACCAAACTCTATATTCACAACCACAATCCATGGAAGTTACAAAAATGGATTCCCTTCTGAACTCTTTAGCTTCACCCGACATGACTGTTAAACAAAATGAAGTACTAACGAAACCAATCCAAGAAAGAGATAGGTGATGCGATGTTTAACCCTCTCCTGGCAGGTGTTGCGGATTCACAACAATTGATTGCTAATCCCCTAATTAATACACATTCAGATTATATGATTCTTTTTTTTTTTTATTCAGAAGTACTTGTAAACTATTACTAAAACTTTTTCAGAAGAAGGACTTTTTCAGATATTTACAAATGAGAAGCTATTTTAATCAGAAATGCACATTTACACACTGGGCAGAGACAGAAGCGGAGTTCTACACAATTTTGAAGGGATCTGGGGGAACAATACTACGTAAATCAATATCAAAATTATATATGGATACTTGGGCCATATTTTGAGTACACCTAGGAGTATTTCGATTACCTAGAGGTGGTATTTTGTTATTGATCATTTTCAATTGTTTGTTTGATTTCAAATTTTTATTCAGGTAACATGCATATTACATTTTAATCGTTATTAACAGTGTTAATTCCTGTGACTTCAATGAAATATTTTGAGTACATCTAGGAATGTTAAGATTACCTAGAGGTGGTATTTTGTTATTGATCATTTTCAATTGTTTGTTTGATTTCAAATTTTAATTCAGGTAACATGCATATTACATTTTAATCGTTATTAACAGTGTTAATTCCTGTGACTTCAATGAAATATTTTGAGTACATCTAGGAGTGTTCAGATTACTTTTAAGCATATTTTGTTATTTACAGATACTTACTTAAGTATTAAGGAATAGTTAATACATTTAAGAGTAGTTGGGTTACTTTGAGGGAGTATTTTGGTAACATTTAAAAAACAAAATTATCCAGGATTATTAAATTTGCATTGTACATGGACACGTGGGTGTACTTTAGAACTGTATTTTAACATTGGTCATGACATTAATAATAATAAATCTTTATTTGCCAGGGACAATGCGGTCAAACATAGATACAAACTTGCAGCTGATGTGACGCATGTAGAGGTTATACCTAATGATAGTTCTCAACTCCATTCCCCAGTTGGGCTCTTCCACAACAATGCAGTACAGTATAAGGACATTATATACATCAATTAACAAAACAGACAACGCAATGACCAATAATTAAAAAATTGCAATTACAGTATATAACATAAAACCTTCACATAAAATAGATAATAGCAAAAAGAACATGTTTTATAATTCAATAAAATCACAATAAAAACACATTATTTACATGTGAGTACAGATTTGTTTCTTCTTTAGCCAAGTTTTAGTTTTGGAAGTGAAAGTCTTAAAATACTAAAGTGACTTTATTTCTGATGGCAGTGTGTTCCACAGTTTACAACTTTTATAGGAGAAAGCTGATTGTCCAAAGGTTCTCCTGTCAAAAGTAATTTTACGGTTTTGCCTTTCTCCAAATTGACTGAGTGGCTCAGGTGCTAAGTTATTTATACACTTTCAAATTAATTTGAGAAAACATAAATCTCTAAAACTGTCAAAGCTTAGGAGGTGTCATGGATATACTTCAGGAGTCAAGTATTTTTGGGAGGTGGCACTTGGAATAAACACCTTTGAATACCACCTGGGTTACATTACCTACAGATTGTTTGGTTAAAAAAAAAAAAAAATTACAATGACTGAAAAAACCACAATTCCTTATTTTTGGAATAAAGCACTGCATACGACCACTTGCGTGTTTCAGTTTGATTTGATGGATTCGCAACAGCATTCGCTGTAGGTTTTTTTCTTTTTGTAGAATGTGAACGGCAATCAATTTTTATTCAGCACATTACATTTTAATTGTTATTTACGGTGTTAATCCCAGTGACTTCAATGAAGTACAGTACAGTATTTAGAGTACATCCAGGAGTGTTAAGGTTACCTTTAAGCATGTTTACGGATATTTTCTTAAATATTAGGCAATAGTTAATATATTTAATAGTAGTTGGGTTACCATGAGGGAGTAGTTTGGTAACATTTAAAAAACAAAATTATCCAGGAGTGTTAAATTCGTATTGTACATGGACATGTGGGTGTACTTTTAACCTGTAACAATAAAAAAAAATAAAATAAAAATAAAAAAGCAAAAATAGATAAATTACCTGAACCATACATGTCCGGACTTGCCTGTACAGACCACGGTTGTGTATAGAAAATTGTTTGATACGTCACAAACATGAACAATAATAATAATAATAATAATAATAATAATAATAATAATAATAATAATAATAATGATGATAGTAAAATTTCAATAAAACAAACAAACAAAAAAGAAAAAGGACATAACTCAACGTGCCCTTAGGGAAAATCATAAGATGATTCAAGAATGTGGAAATATTTTTTAAATGGAACCCCTCAAAGCATAAAAGACAGCAATCACCCTCTGGAAAATCATGAAATCATTATTTAAATCATGTATTACCCTGCCTGATGAATGAACTCCCCAGATGCAAGTATGGTTGAACACTACGATGTCTGTTATGTTTAACTTTTAAAGACATACATTTGGTAAAGTAGCAACAATAAAAAAATAATCATTAGATAGCATCATTACAAATGAATGCTTCATTTTTTCCCCAGTATAAATGTCTTCCTTCCTGTGATGAGAAGGTGTAAAGAAGCAGATGGGCGTGCTGAAACATCGTCTCATGCAGGATATATAAAAAAAAAACAAAAAAAAACAACAAACAACCTTTTAGTCTGCATGCATATAAGAATGACAAGTACATAATCTCACCCTAGAAACTGAGCGGTTTTATAGTCTCCAGTTACATTTATGAAAAATACTTCATCCTGTTGCGATTTTCTCTTG
Source organism: Filicampus tigris (assembly GCF_054856515.1). NCBI lineage: Eukaryota > Metazoa > Chordata > Actinopteri > Syngnathiformes > Syngnathidae > Filicampus > Filicampus tigris. The sequence goes on along the minus strand of NC_141235.1, from coordinate 14,925,132 downwards.
ATTAGTGGATTATTGTGGATTGATCTTTCATAGGTAGACTCATGTTATTAACTGTAGCCAAGATACTTTTCCTTGCTTTTGGGGGGGAATCTTATGCTTTGATAACATTTGACTACTCATGCTCGGGATGAACATTAGATCATACGTTACGGTGTTTTTAATGTAAACATGCTTGGCATGTTACTGGTAGTAAAAACAGAAACTGAGCTTTCGATTTGTAATTATAGTACAATCTCATACCAAATACCGCAACAAGATAAACCATTACTCAAACACCTGGTTGTGGGAGGAAATGGGTGCCTTGTAGGGGTAGGAATCTATGGGTACCTTTCGATCCGATTCAGTTCGATCCGATTCCGATTCAGAGGCCCGCGATACGATACGATTCCTTCAATTCGATTCCGATGCATCACTACAATGGCTTACATTTTATAGTTAATCTAAAACACTGGTACCTTTTTTTTAAACAATTGCATAACTCAAGGAAGAGTAAGGATTTATAGTTCACTCTTTGACTTTCATTAAAGTAGCAAGGCAACCTTGTTTACGTGTCAACACAAATTTCAAAAAGTGCCAATGGCAGCATTTGTTGTAACAAATGTCTGTAACTTCTCCTATAACAAAAAAAATATCAAAACATATTTAAACTTAATCTGATTTAGCGTAACCTGTATTTTAATACTTGAAGTGCAATATGCATCGTCTGATTGCCATAACTGTGTAACTTAGCAATGAGCTCTGCTTTTATTTAACCTAATGTAGCACCTGGTGTAGTATATTTTCTTTTAAATTATATTGCAATTTGGCCTGCGATTCGCTGGCAACCAGTTCAGGGTGTACCCCGCCTCCTGCCCGAAGACAGCACTCCCGCGACCCTCGTGAGGATAAAGCCGTTTCGATAATGGATGGATGGATATTTCAATGGGTGACTTTTATTTCACATGTAGTTTATGTTGGACGTGATATTGTGCATTACAGCAGAGGGCAGTGTTGAACATTGTGTGAAAAACAACTGTTGGCGAAGTGGACCAGAGAGCAAGAATGTCCCTGGGCGGAAAAAAACAAAAGAGGACGAGACTGAAGAAAGAAAAATGGGTGCAATGTAGCGATGTGGCTGGTAGAAGTACTGTACTGTGTATTTCCTCTGTTAAGAGCAATAAAAGTTGGAGCTCGTTCCACAGTTTACTGTAAGTGATGTAATTAACACTAACATTAAGCCCTGATAAATTGCCATCAAACAGAACAGCGTTATTATTCGAAATATAAAGCAGCATATTTTGTAACAATAAATAATATACTTTAAACTGTTAATCTTGTAGAAGGTGTGCATATTCTAGGTTTTTGTGTGAGGAAAGAAGAAATCTACATGCTCTAGTGTTATTTTACCGCGCAACGGGAATTTTATATACTGCGCACTGTCTACAACAGGGCTGTGAAAGCCCCTTCCTTCCACAACCGATTCGGGCGCAAATCTGATGCAATGTACTCTGCAATGGATTTGGTAATGTTTCTTACTCTTCTGGATTTGGTGTGAGAGTTGCGAGAGCACCTGACAGAGTAAGTCGTCTGTTATCATCTCCGATGGGTCGCAGCACTCAACTCTGGGTGGTAACGTGTCATCTTTGTTGGGTTCCCAAAATATTTTTATCAACGTCTCACACACACGTCTCACAGAAATGAAATGTCTAAAAACCGATGCTTTTAACAAGGACTGCGCCGCTCGTGTGAGGTTTTGTTCGTCCCGCCATCTTGTCACGTAAGCCTGGGCACAGATGTCTAAAGTACAAACGCACGTAATCGCTTGCACATATTTTTTGTTTTTTTTTAAATGTAATGCTTTAAACATCGATTATTAATAACTCCGAATCGATGCAGAATTGTTTTAATAAAACGAATGATGCATCAAAAAAACGATTATTCTTCCCACCCGTAGTGCCTTGTTTGTTTTTAAAAATTGGTTACATTTTGTTCCCCCCTAGTTTTAATTTTCTGCTATAGCAGTATGTTCTGAGCAGAAAAAAAAAAGGTACTCCAACAGATGTACTGTTAATGACTCAAGTAAAAAAGTAGTCCTCCAAGTACTTGGGTAGTATTCGGTAGGGAAGAGATTAAAAAAAAATAAATAAAATAAAAACTTGCTGAGTTGTTGGCAAGTAAAGTTTGTTCATTTACAAATGAGAAAATATAGCACAGCTTTATCACTTTAACCTAAAACACAATTTGTGTCATTTCTCTATTGTATACACACCATGGTTTTACCTCCTGGATTGGTTGGTTAGTTCTCAAATACCACTAAAAAGAACAATTCTTGAAAATATCATGACCGCTCTCATATAAAAACACCAGCCTCTCCACCACAGACATCTGTGAAGTCTTAATGCAGACGAGGTATCGTATGCTGGACATTATGTTGTGCATCAATGTAGTGTTTAAGGGGTTAATTTGTGTTACATCTTAGAGAACAAGTAGCATAAACACATTGTACGTGCAGTAAAAGTGTAATGCCTATAAGTGTTCGATGTCAACGCAATAGCAAAAAAGAAAAGACCAGTTAGCATTAGCAATTTGTAAAATGCAACTACTTACATGCAAAAAGACGTACAATTTAAGAATTGAATGGACTTGTAGGTGT
>NC_141235.1:14907500-14915000 GCF_054856515.1 Filicampus tigris | reverse complement strand
CTCCGGAAAAGGTAAAACAACTTTTGAGGGTTACAAACAAGTAAGTACGCGCAGTTGGGTAACTAGTGCCGAGTGTGAAGCGTTCGGAGGCAATTCTTTTGTTTGCCCATTTCTGGCTTCTTACTCCTGCGGTCGGCATTCGCGAGCACGTCACTGCAACAGTGCTGCTCGCAGTTTGCCTTTATACTCGCACACAACCCACACACGCTGTTTTGAAAATGTGTTAGTTTTATTCCAAGTTGGGGGGCGTCGCTACAGCTGCTGACAAGACACCGCAGGAATTTCCTCTGCCTTTTATGGCCAATTTCCGCCCTTTGTTCGTCCGCCCCTTTTTTTTTCAAAATTGGGCGTCCATCCGGGACGGACCGTTCCGCCCCCGGGACGGCTCTGCATCTCGGTCCCACACACTGCAATGATCATATTGTCCTATATTGTCCTCCATTGGTTATTTAATTTCCATACACATTCATCCATCCATCCATCCACTTTTAGTTACCTTATCAAGGCGATAATTTGGCTATGTCCAGATGAATGAGGAACAATCCATTCCGTTTTAGAACAAACATGATACTGGGCTCAAAGCAAGCAGTATTCTGTTTGCCTGAAACAAACACAATCCATCCATCCATTCCATTATCTGTCGCTTCTCCGGGGTTGGGTTGCGGAGGCAGCAGCTTCAGCAGGGAAGCCCAGACTTCCCTCTCCCCAGCCACATCTTCCAGCTCTTCCGGAGGGATCCCAAGGTGTTCCCAGGCAAGCCGGGAGACATAGTCTCTCCAGTGTGTCCTGGGTCGTCCTCTGGACCTCCTGCCTGTGGGACATGCCCAGAACACCTCACCGGGGAGGCGTTCAGGAGGCATTATTTCACTGGAAACGAATCCGACTTACTGCCGGCAATACAGACCAAGTTCTGACATCGGTGGTACAGGGACCGAACAGCCCTTACAAGGGGGCTCGGTACCCCATACTCCCGAAGCATACCCCACAAAACTCCCCGAGGGACACGGTTGAACGCGTTCTCCAAGTCCACAAAACACATGTAGACTGGTTGGGCAAACTCCCTGGTGAGGGTGTAGAGCTGGTCCACTGTTCCACAGCCGGGAAGGAAACCATATTGCTTCTCCTGAATCCGAGAATTGATCTCCCGACAAACCATGCTCTCTAGCACCCCTGAATAGACCTTACCAGGGAGGCTGAGGAGTGTGATTCCTCTGTAATTGGAACACACCCTCCGGTCCCGCTTCTTAAAAAGGGGAACCACCACCCCGGTCTGCCAATCCAGAGGCTCTGTGCCCGATATTTATGCGATGTTGTAGAGGCATGTCAGCCATGACGGCCCCACACCATCAAGAGCCTTTAGGAACTCAGAGTGGATCTCATCCACCCCTGGGGCTTTGCCACCAAGGAGCTTTTTAACTACCTCAGTTACTTGAACCCCAGAGATAGGAGAGCCCACCTCGGAGTCTCCAGGCTGTGATTCCTTAGTGGAAAGCGTGTTCCACATTCACATTAACCTAATAAAACAAGGATGCTGTTGCCAGGTCTGATGTGTTTGTAAAGTTTAATTACTTTTCACGCATGTTTAGACCCACAAAAGTAGTGTTGTTTTCTTGGCCAACAGCAAGTTGCCATGGCCATAGCTTTCGTGAAAATTCACAAACTTAGTGTTGTAACATCATGAAGGTCTAAACCAGGGGTGCTCAATGTCAATCGCGTTCTACCAGTCGATCACAAAGGTAGCCGCTGCCACTCTAGATTGTCACGTAATTCATAACCTAGTGTATAGCCTGTTGAACTCCTCCACCTGCAGTCACATCCTGTTAATGACAATTGTACAACACTCAGTGGTATTGTATGTAATTCCGGTGAGACCGCCCCTACAGGTGAAAGACAAATCCACAGAATAGCCGCACCGGCCTATAAACCACATGGTTCAAAACCTAGGAAAAAAGTTGTGGTTTATAGTCCGGAAAATACGGTAGTTATTTTTGGACCAACGGCATGAACTTCTCGGTTCTTGAATTTCATGAACTTTTTACTGTTTGCGAACTTTACTATGAATTACTCAAAGGGCTGTTTTTAATCAGTATATTTATTTTTATTTTATTTTTAGGATTATCATTTCGTATTATTTTTCACAAGAGCTTTGCTTTTGAGAAGTTCAAGACAATACAATAATACAGCTGTTACTGAAAGCATGCTACTGAACACCAATTGATGGGCTAGTCTAATGTCTTTAGAAAGAAAATATATATGACGAACACAACACTGCATTTTAAGGGCTATCAAGGAAAATCTATCTAATCCAAGCAGTTTATGTAACCATATGCTGTATGTATATGCTGCAGCTGTGTATGCTATAACCTAAATATTAGCTGGATATGTGCATTTGTGTGTTGAATTTGTTGGCTCAATGTTGGCATTAGACATACTTAGCCAATTCCTACTTTGGGTCATGAGCCGCATCGCATCAGTTCTATGGCTATGCGTTGGCCAAATGAGCCAGCCTGGGCGGCCTGGCCAGGATCACTGACTGGTGATCAGTGAAGGGCGACTGGTGCCGCCGCGGTGCCCCAGCGGCCGCCGCAACTGTGGAGATCCGTGGGAAGGGCCGGGCGCACGGCCAGATTCGCCGCCGCTGCCGCCCATGGTTGCAAGCCAGCACAAAGCTGGCGGAGAGGGCAGAGGGGCTGATCGAGAGGCGCGTGGCAGCTCGTTGGGGGAGGGCTAGCGTGCTATTGCGACGCAGCTTCGACTGCAGGCGGGGCTCTGCGCCGTGCGCAGACATTTTTTATTTATTTTTTTTTTAACCGGTCCTTCGTTCGGGATTCTTCCGCGCGGCTAACTAGGAAACAAAGCTTAGCATTGACATTCTAAAATCTGAGCAGTTCCAGAAGAACCATAATGATAATGAATAGCATTTTTCAAAAAATCACAAACTTCATGTTCTAATATCATGAAGGCCTAAACGCTTCCGAACATATATGAGGTAGACCTGGTGAAAACAAGGTAGTCGTAGTGTTATAGCTGGGGAGTCTGTTCACCGCTTCCCTGTAGCCTATCTCTAACTAAAGCTGAAGTTATAGCTTTTTTTTACCTGCCAACTACCTGCAGAGGGCCCGCAGCACCCGCCGGGGTGGTGGTCTGGCGGTGTTCCACCGTGACTTAAAGCTGTCTATTCCTGATGTGTTCTCCTTTGAATATATATAAATATTTCGTTTCATTTATTCTCCTCTATTTACTACTATTATTGTTGTTATCGTTATCTTTATTTAATTGTATTATTATTATTATTTCTTCCCTCTTCCACCATTCCACTCATTATAATGCACGGTTTTGTCAGTTTTAACTATGGTGTTCTATTTGTTGATTTATTTACTTTTATTTATTTTTATGTTATTATTCATTACTGTTACAGTGTTTCCCACACCATGTTAATACTTGGGCGGGACTCCCAAGTAAACAGACGGCCGCCCAAGAAGTTTAAGAGAATTTAACAAAAATATATTTATTTTTTATTTTTTTTAAATCCCCCCTCCAAAAAAACAAAACAAAACGTTTCGCAACCGTAGATACCGCATGTATCGTTAATTCGCCGTCACTCAAGCCTGGTTTATACCTCTGCGGCTCGTAGCAAAAATGTGACGAGTTGGACAATTTGTCTCCTTTCACACCTACGCAGCCGCTCTCCAAAATCTAAAGCTGCCGCATACGGTGTGCGGTTTGTCGTCTTTGCAAGGAATCAACGGAATACCTTTACATGGGTATTAAAATACAACCTGGTAGTTTTAATTTGCAGCTTTGGGGTACAACCGTTTGCTGTCAAATAATATTCAGCTATTCAACTGAACAAGACACCCTCTCATCACACCACCCGCTGAGTTTTCAGAGTAAAAATTGTTACCACATTGTGGAAATATTATGAATAACCTGTTTACATGAATGAAAGAACAGAGTTGCTCCGGCAACCCACTGTGATGCGCGACGCATGGCGTCGAGACTCAAAGGACGTAATTTCCGCTTGTTACTGTCAACTGTCAATAAATCACTTGATGTTCATGTCACTCACCACAGAAATGAAGCAGCCTCCTAGCTCCAAAAGTGTACTTTTGTGCTGCGTCTCTGCCCTTGTTTAACTCTTCTTGTGTATTTGCGGTGGGTTGTGTTCCAAATACCGCACTTACACATACAAGCACTTCCTATACACCAAAGACAAGGATTCCTTGCGGTAGAGCATGTTCAGAGTGCCTTGATTGTGTCTGTTTGCATGCCGGCAGTATCTTTGCCTTTTTTTCGCCCTACTCCCCTTCTTCTCTATCCATATCTCAGCAGTAATGATAAGATCAGGATCTTATGTTTTTATTTTAATGTATTTTTTTTATACCAAGTATTTTTACGTAAATTTCGACTTTAACGGTGAAATCCGACATAGAGGGAAATTCGGGTAATCGCCAGTGTATGATAATGCAAAAAAATGTATTAAAATAAATACTGGTTAAAAACAGCCCTTGAGTAATCCATGGTAAAGTTCACAAATAGTAAAAAGTTCATGAAATTGAAGTCAGAGAAGTTCATGTGATTTGTCCAAAAATAAATCATTCTATTTTTTTTTGTTAAGAATCGGAATTGTGAATCGTTAGGAACAAGAATCGAATCAAAACATTGGAACCAGAATCGTCCAAATTCAAACGATGCCCAACCCTACCTGCTACTGTTCTGGATAGCCAATAACTGAAATTATTTTAATCTATTTTATTCTATTATTACTGTTATTATTATCTGTGACTTGTTGGTTTGCCTTAATAGACAAACATGTGGGTCTAGATACTCAGACAACTTACAGATTTTGTTGTCCATTTATGTTATTGTAAGTGGTGGGTGTTATACTTTTTCACTACCTCAAACAACTTGAAAATGATGTGCCATTGGTGGTGCACAGTATGGTTATTCCTTTGCACTAGTTCAGACAATTTACAGATTAATAATTGTTTTTTTGGTGTGTTTTGTTCTTTGCATTACTTCTTCCTTTGTTTTGCACTACCCCAGGCTCAGACAACTTAAAATGTATCATTGGTTCCAGGCATTGACTGTACAGAGGGTTGTCGAAGTTAAATACTTAAGTTGTACTATTTTTTTGCCCTACCTCTTAAAAAAACTATTGTATTAATGATAATTTAAGTTTTTGGCGATAAAAACGTTTTACAGTAAAAAAAAAAAAAAAAAAAAAAGCCTGTGCTTTAATTTGTTCCGTGTGCATATCGAAATGGTATCGAGTATCGATACTGAACTGGGTATCAGTATCGAAGTTGAAATTCTAGTATCGTGGCAAGCCTAACACTGACACCTTTTTGTGCATGTTGTATGTGTTTTTCCTCCTGTGTTCTGTCCTCCGAGTCCGTGATTATTGTGGTGCGTCCATGTAATGTTCTGACAACTGACAATTTATGGGTAGTGGGGTGTTCAGATGTCCCAAGGAGGTATTGATCAGTGTGTGTGGGTTTCCTGTGTACTTATTTATTTTACTTTAATGTCCCTGTTGTCTGTGAGGTTGTTTAAGTCCAGAAAAGCTATGGATTGTTTCTTCTTCGTGTGTGACTTTGATGCTGCCTGTGGTATCTATGGAGTTGAGGTGATCTGTAAGGTGTTGCGTATGTCCGCTTTTGATTTCGTAGCGTTTCCATAGAGTTGGTTTGTCTTCTTCTGGGGCTGTTGAGAGTGCCTTCTGTTCCATGGCATCCATGAAAAATCCACACATGTTGGCAGAGAGTGGGTCTCCCATGGCAAACCCTTCTTTTTGTCGGTATAGGGTGTTTCTGAATTGAAAGTATGTGGATGTGGCGATGAAATGGAGTAGCTGGGTAATGTCCTGTACTGTTAGATTTATGTGTTTATGGTGGGAGGTTGATGAGGCAGGGCCCCGTGCCAGCACCTCGGCAGCTGCAGGCCCCCCGTCCCTGGGGGCCTCGGAAGTGCTAGGCCCCCTTCCTAGCACATTGGCAACTGCAGGCCCCCATGCCGGCTCCTCTGCAATGCGCCAGGCCCCCTTCCCGGCACCTTAGCAAATGTAGACCACCATCCTGGCTCCTTCACCAAGGTCCAACCCTGCCCCGGCGGCGAAAGGCCTTTGACTGCCCTCTCACTTTGCTAAGATGGCGCAAAGCCTTCGGATGCCCTCTGGCTCTGCTACGGCAGCGTAAGCTCTACGGCGGCCTGCGGCAGGGGGCAGTGAAATTAAGATAAATACTGTTTATTTTCTCTTTCTGATCTGTTTTAATCTGCAAAGTTGCTGCCCTTTTAAAAGACCCTGTTAGGAAATCATCTGTTGAGGTACATTCATGTACATTTACAGTGCAAAATCGTTCTGTAAATTTTCAACATAGAAGACGACTTGATGGGTTTCAGTGAAGATGATTAATAGGGGTGGGAGTCTATAGGTACCTCATGATACAATCTGATTCCAATTCAGAGCCCCACAATTCAATTGATTTCCGATTCAGAGGCCTACGAGTTGATTCGATTCCGAATTCCACTACAATGGCTTACATTTTATAGTTAATCTAAAACATTGGTACCTTTTTAAAACAATTGCAGAACTCATGGAAGAGCAAGGATTTATATTTCACACTTTTACTTTTATTAAGTGGCAAGAAAACCACGTTTACGTGTCAATACAAATTTCAAAAAGTGCCAATGGCAGCATTTGTTGTAACAAATGTCTAACTTCTGCTATAACAAAAAAACTGAATATGATTCAGAGTAAACTGTATTTTAATACTTGAAAGTGCAATATGCATCATCTGATTGACATTACTGTGCAACTTAGCAATGAATGCTGCTTTTATCTAACCTAATGTAGCACCCGATGTAGTATATTTTCTTTTAAATGATATTGCAATTTGCCCTGCGATTGGCTGGCAACCAGTTCAGGGTATATCCCGTCTACTGCCCGAAGACAGCTGGGATAGGCTCCAGCACCACGCAACCCTTGTGAGGATAAAGTGGTATAGATAATGGATGGATGGATGGATGAATGGATGATATTGCAATTGATTGATGGCTTTTATTTCATGTATAGTTTATGTGAGGATGTGATGTTTTGCAGTAAAGCAGAGGACAGTGTTGAACATTGTGTGAAAAAGGACGGTTGGCGAAGTGAACCAGAGAGCAATAATCTCGCTCGGCGTTAAAAAAAAGGAAAAGACTGGAGAAAGAATAAGGCGTGCGGTGCTATAGCGATGGCTGGTAGAAGTACTGTGTATTTCCTCTGTTAAGATCAATAAAAGTTTGAGCTCGTTCCACACCTTACTGTGAGTGGTGTAACACTAACATTAAGCCCTGAGAAATTGTCATCAAACAGAACAGCTTTATTATTCAAAATATAAACCAACAGCATATTTTATAACAATAAATAACAGACTTAACTGCGAAGCTTGCAGAAGGTGTGCATATTCTAGGTTTTTGTGTGAGAAAAGAAGTGCTACATGCTCTGTTTTTATTGTG
>NC_141235.1:14862500-14900000 GCF_054856515.1 Filicampus tigris | reverse complement strand
CGGATGTTTGTCTCTGTGTACCCTGCGATTGGCTGGCAATCAATGTCCCCCGCCTACTGCCCGAAGACAGCTGGGATAGGCTCCAGCATGCCCCGCGACCCTTGTGAGGATAAGTGGTATCGATAATGGATGGATGGATAGTTATAATACACGTCCATCCATTATCTCCCGCTTATCCGAAGTCGGGTCGCGGAGGCAGCAGCTTCAGCAGGGAAGCCCAGACTTCCCTCTCCCCAGCAACATCTTCCAGCTCTTCTGGAAGGATCCCAAGGCGTTCCCATGCAAGTCGGGAGACATATTCTCTCCAGCGTGTTCTGGGTCATCCTCTGGGTCTCCTGCCGGTGGGACATGCCCGGAACACCTCAACAGGGAGGCGTCCAGGAGGCATCCTAATCAGATGCCCGAGCCACCTCAACTGGCTCCTCTCAACGCGCATTTGCAAAATGCAGAGATGCAATACTAAGGCCACCAAACCGGACCCCTTCGACACCTGGGCTGCGCCTAGAAATTATGTCCATAAAAGTTATGACAGAATTGGTGACAAAGGGCAGGCTTGGCGGAGTCCAACCCTCACTGGAAACAAATCCAACTTACTGCCGGCAATGCAGAACAAACTCTGACATCGGGGGTACAGGGACCGGACAGCCCTTATCAGGGGGCTCGGTACCCCGTACTCCCGAAGCACCCCTCACAGAACTCCCCGAGGGACACGGTCGAACGCCTTCTCCAAGCCCACAAAACACATGTAGACTGGTTGGGCGAACTCCCATGCACCCGACCTTCCGACGGACCCTCCTCTCCAGCACCCCTGAATAGCCCTGGCCGGGGAGGCTGAGGAGTGTGATCCCTCTGTAATTGGAGCACACCCTCCGGTCCCCCTTCTTAAAAAGGGGGACCACCACCCCGGTCTGCCAATCCAGAGGCACTGTCCCCGATGTCCACGCGATGTTGTATATACTATAAATTAATACTATAAACAGTATTAATGGTGCACTGCTTCCCTCTCCTGAGACGTCGGATGGTGGACCAGAATTTCCTCGAAGCCGTCCGGAAGTTATTTTCCATGGCCTCCCCGAACTCCTCCCACACCTGAGTTTTTGCCTCAGCAACCGCCAGAGCTGCATTCCGCAGTGCACCATTAACACTGTTTATAGTGGAGATGGGGTGCTGCTGACCTCAACTCGGGACGTTGTGGGTCGGTGGGGAGAGTACTTCGAAGACCTCCTCAATTCCACCGACACGCCTTCCACTGAGGAAGCAGAGCCTGGAGACTCTGAGGTGGGCTCTCCTATCTCTGGGGTTGAAGTAACCGAGGCAGTCAAAAAGACCGGGGTGGTGGTCCCCCCTTTTTAAGAAGGGGGACCGGAGGGTGTGCTCCAATTACAGAGGGATCACACTCCTCAGCCTCCCCGGCAAGGTCTATTCAGGGGTGCTGGAGAGGAGGGTCCGTCGGAAGGTCGAATCCCGGATTCAGGAGGAGCAATGTGGTTTTCGTCCCGGCCGTGGAACAGTGGACCAGCTCTACACCCTCAGCAGGGTCCTCGAGGGTGCATGGAAGTTCGCCCAACCAGTCTACATGTGTTTTGTGGACCTTGGAGAAGGCATTCGACAGTGTCCCTCGGGGAGTTCTGTGGGGGGTGCTTCGGGAGTACGGGGTACCGAGCCCCCTGATAAGGGCTGTCAGGTCCCTGTACCATCGATGTCAGAGTTTGGTCCGCACTGCCGGCAGTAAGTCGGATTTGTTTCCTGTGGGGGTTGGACTCCACCAAGGCTGCCCTTTGTCACCGATTCTGTTCATAACCTTTATGGACAGAATTTCTAGGCGCAGCCAAGGTGTCGAGGGGGTCCGGTTTGGTGGCCTCAGTATTGCATCTCTGCTTTTTGCAGATGATGTGTTACTGTTGGCTTCTTCAAGCCGCGATCTCCAACTCTCGCTGGAGCGGTTCGCAGCCGAGTGTGAAATGGTCGGAATGAAGATCAGCACCTCCAAATCTGAGACCATGGTCCTCAGTCGGAAAAGGGTGGCGTGCCCTCTCCGGGTCGGGGATGGGATTCTGCCCCAAGTGGAGGAGTTCAAGTATCTTGGGGTCTTGTTCACGAGTGAGGGTAAGATGGAACGGGAGATCGACAGGCGGATCGGTGCAGCGTCTGCTGTGATGCGGACCCTGTATCAGTCTGTCATGGTGAAGAAGGAGCTCAGCCGAAAGGCGAAGCTCTCAATTTACCGGTCGATCTACGTTCCTACTCTCACCTATGGTCATGAGCTGTGGGTCATGACCGAAAGAACAAGATCTCGGATACAAGCGGCCGAAATGGGTTTCCTTCGCAGGGTGTCCGGGCTCTCCCTTAGAGATAGGGTGAGAAGTTCGGCCATCCGAGAGGGACTCAGAGTCGAGCCGCTGCTCCTCCGCGTTGAGAGGAGCCAGTTGAGGTGGCTCGGGCATCTGATTAGGATGCCTCCTGGACGCCTCCCTGGTGAGGTGTTCCGGGCATGTCCCACCGGCAGGGGACCCCGAGGACGACCCAGAACACGCTGGAGAGACTATGTCTCCTGGCTTGCCTGGGAACGCCTTGGGATTTTTCCGGAAGAGCTGGAAGATGTTGCTGGGGAGAGGGAAGTCTGGGTTTCCCTGCTGAAGCTGCTGCCTCCGCGACCCGACTTCGGATAAGCGGGAGATAATGGATGGATGGATGGATAGTTAAATGATTACAATGCTACCCTCACACAAAGTATTACTGCAACAGCAGCAACAATATGGTCACTACTGAAATGTTGCAGTCACTACTGAAAAAACGGATGTTTTAACAAAAAGAAAAAGTATTGAATTATCAACCAACAATTTTTGATAATGATTGTTTAAGGGTATGTTTGTTTTAATTCATGATGACTTTGAAGTTAATATGATCAACTTTCTAGATTTTACAATGAATAACAGCATATACATTTTGGATTTATTTCAGAAAAAGTTATTAAATTCTGTTAAAAATTCATTTTAATCGGTTTTGATGTCAAAACCATATCTATTGATTTATAAAAAATACTTTGTAGAGGGGGGGTGGAAAAACATATGAATCGGCTAGTAGAATTATTTTTATTCTTCTTTGTGTTTTGGTAGTGACACATTTTAGGGACAGGCAAGATATAAGGGAAAAGCTAGAAAATACTATTTGAAAATTGACTGTACTTATACTATATTTGTGCTCCTTCGATATGGTGCAACCTGAATACAATAAAAGCTTTTTCTGAAATAATACAAATTTCACACATTTTCCAACTCTGAATTTGAAGCAATACAGTAAAATGGCCCATATAAGACCTTACAGCTCGCATGTCAGAAAAAATGAGAATCATGAGGTCTAAGGAACTGTCCAAGGTGATCAGAGACAGAATTGTGGCAAGGCACAGATCTGGCCATGGTTACAAAAATTTTTTTGCAGCATTCAAGGTTCCTAAATCTAGGTTCACAGGCAGGCAAATCGGATTTTTTTGCCCATATGTTACCAGTATCAGATTTTTTTTCGGCTCAATTCAGATTTTTTTCAAATCAGACCTGGGTTGCTTTCATATGTGGCCCTAGATCAGACACTTAACGGCCAGGTCGCATATATATGACATTGATGTCATCCGGAGTCCAAAATGCGCTCCGCGCAGGCAGAAGGAAGTGCTGGCAGCAGGGGGATCGAATATGCAGTTGTTTTGAGTAGCACTATTGACTTTATATTTTACTTACATTTTTTTTCACATTTCAAACGTAATGCATAAAGTGAACATTTAACATTTATGGTGATAGTAGTAATTCAGCCACTTTTCAAATAAATTCATTTTTTACGCACGGTTATGACGTGACGTCATCTTTAGTGATGTCTCCATGAAATGAGCTATTAAAGCCTTGCCTCATAATTTCATCCAACTACTGTATTTATTTCTACCTCCTACCTAATCGCTTACTGTATAAATGCCACGACATGCTGGACCGCATTTACTTCCGCAAACACACAGTCGGGAATGACATTGTCTCTTCTTCTGCGCATGCAGGTCACTTTGGCGATGCATGTGTTCAAACAGCATACAAGACCAAAGTCGCATTTATAATATAATATGAATGCTTACACATAAAAATCTGATTTTTAAAAAAGAAATCTGAATCTGAATTGAGCATTAAGACCTGTGGTGTGAACCTAGCCTAAAAGCACAGTGGCCTCCATAATCCTCAAATGAAGAAGTTTGGGACGATCACAACTCTTTCTAGACCTGGCCGTCCAGACAAATGGGCAATCGTGGGAGAAGAGCCCTGGTGAGAGAGGTAAAGAAGAACCCAAAGATTCTTCTGAGATGTGGCTGAGTTCCAGAGATGCAGTAGGTAGATGGGAGAAAGTCAACTATCACTGCAGCCCTCCAACAGTCGGGGCTTTATGGCAGAGTGGCCCGACGGAAGCCTGTCCTCAGTGCAAGACACATGAATGCCCGCATAGAGTTTGCCAAAAAACACATGAAGGAGCCCCAGAATATGAGAAATAAGATTCTCTGGTCTGATGAGACCAAGATTGAACATTTTGGTGTTAATTCTAAGTGGTATGTGTGGAGATAACCAGGCATTGCTCATCACCTGCCCAATACAATCCCTACAGTGAAACATGGTGCTGGGTGCATCATGTGTTGGGGTTGTTTTTCAGCTGCAGGGACAGGACAATTGATTGCCATCGAAGGAAAGATGAATCCGGCCAAGTACAGAGATTTCCTGGAGGAAAACCTCTTCCAGAGTGCTCAGAACCTCAGACTGGGCCGAAGGTTCACGTTTCAACAGGACAATGACCCAAAGCACACAGCTAAAATAACAAAAGAGTGGCTTCAGAACAACTTTGTGACCGTTCTTGACTGGCCAAACCAGGAGCCTGACCTAAACCTGATTGAGCATCTCTGGAGGGATCTGAAAATGACCAGAGCATCCTACCAGACAGAACTGGAGAGGATCTACAAGGAAGAATGGCAGGGGATCCCAAAATCCAGGTGTGGAAAAACCTGTTGCAGCATTCCCAAGAGGACTCATGGCTGTACAGCACTGGGGTGCTGAGTGTATTAATGAGAAAATAAAATTAACTTTTTTGATTTTGGCAAATGGCTGCAATTACACAGAAAGTGAACATTTTTAAGGGATCTGCATACTTTCTGTACCCACTGTATCTGTACCTATTAGGGCTGGGGAAAAAAAATCACATTGCAATGTATCGTGATACTTTTTATCCCGATACCAATTATCAATACGTTGATGGAAGTATCGATACTGTTGATACCATATGTTATGTTTTAAACGTTCTCTAACATACTTTTTGATCATTTGAGGTCCTTAAAGTTGAGCTTTGTGAATAGTTTTATTTATCGCACTCCTGTGTACCGGGAACAGTTTATGCAGTTTTCAAGCGTGACACTTGAATGAATGTCAAATGGCACTAAGTTAAAACTTTGGAAACATGCCTCAGTTTTTTTTTTTAATATATATATTTTTATCATATTTAATCGTATCGGATCACAACCCAAGTATCAGGATCCGTATCGGATTGGGACAAAAGTGTCTAAATATCTAAATATACATTTCAAGTCAAGATAGAAAATCTGAAATGTTCACGAATGTTCAACAAAATGTATAATTTTTTTATAAATTATATATATATATGGGGTAAATTATTTGTTTTATGAACTTTTCTCCTGTTTATGAATTTTGCTTAAATTTTCTCAATGGATATTTTGACAAATAAATTAATATCAAACCTATGAGCTTGAATCATCCACAAGAGAGCTTCATTTTGGAGCACCTCAAGAAAATACAATACAATAATGCAGCTTATAGCATGCTCCTTAATTAATACCCATGGGCAAGCGAAGTGTGCAAATAAAAAGAAAAGCTTGTTCTCGATGTGGACATTAAACATATTTAATTTGTGTACTTAGCCAATTCTGACTGCGGTGTGGTCCGAATCACTTGGCTGAGGGTCGGACTCGGAGCTCGCGACCCCACCTCATGTCGGGGTTGTGAGCATGCGTGCGCAAGCACACCAAGCATTGTAGGACGTCTTGACAGGGAGGAAGGAATTTCTGAATAACGGTAGGTCGACGCAAAGAGTCAAAGACCGAACAATTTTACTGCATGTAAGTGGAGGTGTTTAATCATATTAGGCGTGTCACCCCGTTTGGGTTGTATGATAGTTTGCTGGTATGCATTTATTTTGAAGGCCGTGAATAGGATTAGAGGCAGAAGTATGTGGTAGAAACCCTAAGTAACTTTCTGGAAAACGAACAACTTCTTGCCGTCTGCTGAACGACACTTTGCACAAGATTAATTTTTTGCGTGTTGCCCTGAGCAGCTTTGTCTTTTTTTTTATGAAGCGGCCACACTTTTGACCTGTGTCGAACATCCGTAATTATCACACCCTGTGAGCATTATCCTGTAGTTCTCGTTGCTGTCTGTGTGATGTCGGCAGACTCGGCACTTGCTGCTCACCGGTGCAGCGCGCACACACATTTCCTATTGGTTGTATTACGCTCATGTCTGTCGATTGATCTGCGCCGCGGGCACACTATTGGTACTTTGTTTTGGGCGTCTTCTTCCGCGAGACGGATTAGGAATCGAAATTATTCCAAAGGCGACCTTAGGTTTTGGGGAGCTGTTGAGAGAGGCGCTTTAGGCCTTAATGGGTTAAGCAAAAATAGTGTTCAGATATTGTTTTGAACAATATCCTTTCTTAAATTAAGAAAAAACATTCTGACACATTCACTTTTTTCCCCCTTGAAATAAGAAAAAGCTCAGCCTTGTAAAAACAATGGACATTGTGTGCTCAATAAGCAGTGTCCCGACCAAACACAAAGAAATTAACGGAGCAATGACAACATGCAAACAGCTGGTTCTTAAATTTGGTGAACAACGGTTCTTTTTGATGACCTGATTCTAATGAGTCAGTTCACTTACAATAATTGTCATGCCCATCACTACTGTGCAGTCCGGAAATGAAATGTCTCTTTTGAATTGGTTCAAGTTTTTTTGAAGGAGAGAAGTCAACCCAATTTTTTCTCTAAAATAATAAGTCTTATGCGCCTCCACTAGTCGAAACATGGCATTCTGATTAATATTGTGTTTGTGGGATATGAGTTAAGCAGCAAAATCCACCCGTTTTTGATATAGTCAGGGGGCGGCCATTTTGCCTCTTGCTGTCAACTGAAAATGACATCACAGTTACTCAGGGCTCAGGTAACAACCAATCATGGCTCAGCTTCAGAAAACAGCTGAGCCGTGATTGATCGTTACCTGAACCCTTTGATGTCATTTTCACTCAGCTTCAGTAAACAGCTGAGCTGTGATTGGTCGTTACCTGAAACCTGAGCAACTTTGATGTCATTTTCGGTTAACAGAAATTGGCAAAATTGCCGTTCCCAGAGATGGCTAAAAACGGGTCTATTTTGCTGTTTAATTCATATTTCACAAATGCAATATTAATCAGAATGACATGTTTAGACTAGTGGAGGCTCATAGAACTTAATTTTGTAAATATTTTGGGGTGGTTCACTTCCACTTTAAGATTGATGTTAAAAATATTGGTATATTTTTTGACAACTGCTTTTTACAACTGTTACTAAAAGTGGTGTTTTTGCTTTGATGTCTTCTGCTTCTGAGTTCACTGCTAATACTGCCTAATATTCTGGATTTTTGCTTGATTTTCACTTGATTTGAAACATGATTTGTAAATAGAAGACTCTGCGATAATGAGTGCCATCTTTCACAATATCGCATCAATTATGAAATAATACTGTATGGACATGCTTGAAAAGACAGTAGTCTCGAAGTTGTAGCATTAAGTGAATATCAGTGTTATGATTTGAGTATTACTCACACTTTTTTAAAAACAAAAATTTGACATTTCTCAAGAACTAGAAACATTTTCAGATTTAGCAACATCAAAATACCCTAAAACTTTCTTGGTACCAAAATGTACAGTATGTTGACTAGTGTAATCAGAGACGTGTCACCTATATTTGTTACCATGTAAAATTATTCACTTTACTCACAGACAGTGCTTCTCAGTTAGAGCTTCAACTAATGATTATTTTAGTAATTGATTAATGTATCAGTTATTTTGTCAATTCAAAGGGCTTCACATGCCCACAGTTAACAAATATTAACAACATCCCATAATCTTAACTCCCAGGAGGGCAAGGAAAAACTCAAAAAACCCATCTGTGGAAACTAAATACAACATAAAAAGAGAACCCGCGGGACTTCCGGTGATGACGTCGTAGGAGAAAGTCGTGCATGGAGGAGTCTCCCGGTTGAACTTTAAAAATGTACTTTTTAAACAACACAACTGTATCGTAAGAGAGAATTACGTGACAATAGAGCGACTCCTCCTGTTCCTGAACACACAATGAGTGGTTCCAAGCCCAAAGTGAGTGCTCCGGCGAGTTGTCCTGCCACTCTGGCAAGCACGGCTACGAGCGTGAACAAACTAGCTAAAATGGCTGTTGGCACCGCTGAAGCTAATGACTTCCCCGTTTCATCGGATGCTTTATCCACTTGACGCTGAACTGGGTAAACAACTGCTTGAGCTGAGGGACGACATGTCAATGTTAATTCAAGATTCCGTAAAACCTTTACAAGCATCACTGGACACTTTCCGAGAGACTGTGAATGGCTTTAATGACCGCCTCACGGCGACAGAAACTCTAGCTGGAGAGAACTTGGAGAGCGCATCTCGAGAACGGTGGCAAAAGTGGAGCAATTTCACTCACTCAAATCGCTACAAGATCGTCTTGAAGACCTTGAGAATAGATCTCGGAGGGTTAACCTCCGGATAATCAATGTGCCCGAGGGCAGTCAAAAAAGGCCAGGATCCGACCGAGTTTATAGCCGAGTTGCTCATGAAAAATCTCGGTCCCGAGGTGCTTGCCAATCCACTGGAGCTAGAGAGAGCACACCGCTCTCTGGCCCCTAAATCAGGAGCGGGAGGAAGACCTAGACCCTTTGTGGTCTCTTCATCATTTTCAAGTGAGGGAGAAAGTGCTGCGCTGGGCCCGGCAGCATGAGCTGAAGTTTAGTGACGACGTGCTTCGTGTGTACCCGGATGTCAGCACTGCCACTGCGAGGAGGCGACCCTGCCCGTCTGCAAATTTGGCACGGGAATAAAACCTTTACCTTCGGAACTCCCGAAGAGGCGATGGCGTTCTATGAAGGACGTGTGATGGCATCAACTTAAGTTGCCATTTGATGCTCCAGTCTGACTGTTACACCTATGTTTTGATCACCACCTTTTTTTTTTTTTCTCCGTCGCTGGAAGAAGACTGCCCATCTTGATGTTTTTTTTAATTTTTAATTTTTTTTATTATTTTTTATTTTTTTATTAATTATTAATTTCCACCTCTTGAACTGACTGTTAACATCTGGACGTCTTTTCCGCGGTACTCGCTGGCGAATGTCGTGGTAACTATAGTGATAATTGGATGTACGGCCTCCAGCACTTGAACTGACTGTTACCATTTGGATGGGCCGCCCACGGTCTTCATCGGCGAATGTCGTGGTAACAGTAGTGATGGACAGGTATGTGCCCTTGTTACAATTAGCATGTCCCAGGTGTGACTTGGATGTGTCACGTTTTGCTGTCAAAAGGGGGAACTGGTTATTCATAATTATTAGTCTCAATGCCATTTATACTGTGAGTACACTCTTTTTTGGTGTAATGGGGATTGTGATGCAGAAGCATTAATGGGTTTGTACAAGGGTATGTGTATGTTTATAGGTATTGGTATGTGTGTATGTATATGTCTGGGTTACTCTATACTAAGTTATTTTTTTACTGGGTTTCATTGGATGTTTCTTGCTGCATGTATGGGTGTGTCGTATTTGTGTTTATGCTTGTGTGTGGCTTACTAAATGTTTGCTGTTATTTTATTATTATTGTTGTTATTATTATTATTTTATTTATTTAGCTTTTATTTTTTAGATGGGAAGGGCATTAGGCTGTCCACCTTTAAGTAGTGAAGTGTTTGGGTATGTCATTTCATGGCTCTCCTCCAATTTATGCTCTATCCTTTATTCTACTTGAATTACAAAATGGAAGAAGATGGGATGGAAAGGATTTGAGAAGCTTAAAAATTATTGTTATTTTATGCAGTACTGTTACTCTAATTTATTTATTTATTTAATTTTCTTTTTTTTGTCTGAGAAACTTATGGGAGCAATTGATTGGTTTGCTCGTTTTAATTAGATGTTATGGTCTCCATCTAAATGTTTTTCATTTATTTGTTTTTACTTTATTTATTATTGCAATGTTTTTATGTATTTATTTATTTTTTTTTCTCTCTTTTACCTCTACCTGTAGAAATGTGGTGCATATTTCATTCGTTTACTGGTAATAATGTGTTGTTCAACCGGTTGAACTCTCAACGAGTGTCAGTTAAGGAAGTAGATAAAGCCGAGATGTTTGATTTTTTGATGAGTGTTAAAGGGATTTTGGGATGGGTTAGGAGGGTGGGTGGGACTTGGAAGGACTTTTATGTATCAGTGTTTATTTCAATTTCTTGTGTTGTGAATTTTTGCTTTTTTGTTGTCTCCCCTTTTATTTTGGCTCAGGAATCAAATCGGACGAGAGTGATTGCCTGGTATATTCTTCTGAAATGACGGCTCAAGGTTGAAGTCTACGTTTTGTTTCTGGAACCTGACTGGTGTGAACCAGCCGGTTAAAAGAAACAAAGTATTAAATCGTTTGAGTCAATATGTTTTTGGGATATGTTTTTTGTACAGGAAACCCACCTAGTTTCTTCCCAGATTAACCGTATTAAGCGACCTTGGTTTAGTAGTATTTTTCATTCTAAGTTTCCAGTGAAGGCTAGGAGGGCAGCTATTTTTATACACGAAAAGGTTCCATTTGAGCTATCCAAGTCCATAGAAGACCCAAATGGCCAATTTGTTGTTGTCTTTGGGACATTATGTGGCATGCCTGTGGTTATGGCTTGTGTCTTATGCACCGACATCGGATGATGATGCCGTTATTACTAGTTTTTTAAGTTTGCTTCCCAAAGTGAACGATCATAAATTGATTATTGGAGGGGATTTCAATTTTATTCATGATCTGTCCCTAGACAGATCTTCTTCCAACCCCCAGAAATAATCTACATCCACTAAGACCTTGGCGTAGTTTCGGGTGTTTTTGACCCTTGTAGGTCGGCATTTCCCTTAGATTAAGCCTTAGACAAAGCCTTTTCATTTTTTTCACATGTCCATCATTCATACTCTCGGGTAGACCTTTTTCTCCGAGATAATCACTTCTTATCAGAAGTTCGCTCCTGTGAATATCATAGTATTACTATCTCAGACCATGCCCCGGTTTCGGTTGATATTAACTTCTCCAACCATTTGACACTCTCCAGGCAGTGAAGACTTAATTCCTCTTTGCTAGCCCAAACTGCCTTTAAAGAATTTCTCAGCACACAGATTACCTTATTTTTTTTACTTGAATGACTCACTGCAGATTTCCCGGCGCACTCTGTGGGAATCCTTTATGGCCTTTTTAAGGAGCCAAATTATTTCATATGTCGCCTTTTCCAGGAGGGCAGAGATGGCGGAAACTGAAGCGCTATCCTCGCACTTAATGAGGATTGACAAATTATACTCTTCTGCTCCTACCCCTTCGCTTTACAAGGACTGCCTCCAACTTCAGTCCAAATTTGACCTATTAACCACAAGTAAAATACAGAAACAATTTTTCTTAAAGCTGAATTTTTTTGGGATGGGGGACAAGGCGGGGAAGTTATTAGCACATCAGGGGCGTGCATCCACTACGTCCAGATTGATCCCTCGTATCAAATCTTTATCTGGGGAAATTATTTCTGACCCCCGCAAAATTAATGACACATTTTATACTTTTTATGCGGACCTTTATTCCTTGCAATGTTCCTCAGATACTGGGAAGGAGAAAACCCATTTGACAATATTGTTTTTCCCAAAATAAATGACCTGAAAGCTGCGGAATCCCCCAACCCAATCTCAGTCAGAGAGGTGCAGGAAGTTATCTCTGCGCTCCAAAGCGGCAAGACCCAGATGGATTCACCACAGTTCTTTAAATTATTTTCAGCTACTATTGCTCCGGTCCTTCAGAAACTATATAATGAATCTTTGGCTGAAAAATGACAAAGATCCACTTTTGTGTGAGAGTTACTGACCCATTTCCCTTTTAAACATACATTTGAACTTTTTTTTGTTTTTGTTTTTGGTTTTTTTTGGGCAAGGTGGCCGAAAGTGCGCCTTTGTCTTTGGCGACCCTCTTGACAATTCGGCTCATTTTACTGTTTGGCTGATTGGTGCTTCATTCACAAACTTGTGTATGATCACCAAACTTTATTGGACTTGTGAAGTGGCGTTGGAAGTTCGGGTGCGTTTGAGCACAACTGGAAAGAAACGTTGCCTGCTGACATCGCGGCGGACCTCTTCCATCTCCCATCGCTACCACCGCAGTGAAAACGGCACCAAGGCAAACGTGGTGGCAAGCTAGCAAGGCAAAAAAGGGAGCAGATGAACGTTTCGTCCCCTGCTCGCTCCACCGCTGTGCCTCGCCCGGGACCCCGCTGCTGGCTGCCTGATACCCGAGGAATTCCGGCTGCGCCACCGCCTACCAAGCGCCATCGGACACGGTGTAAATCGCCAACTTGTCAAGGAGCTTCCCCGGGCCCGCCAATCGGAGGTGACACGCGCATCTGATGCTGCTGATGCTCACACAAGGACAGCGTTGTTGAACACTTGGTCGTTGACGAACAAATCCTGAGGGAGCTATTTCTTTCCAACAACTTGGATTTCCTCTGCCTGACAGAGACTTGGACTGGCGCCGGTGAGTGCAGTGCGATGCTTGAACTATTACCACCTGCATGCTCTCACTTGGATGTGCCGAGAACTTCAGGCTTCTGTGCTCTTTGATGTAATGTTTTCCAGTGCTGTCAGAGCTAATGCTAGCGAGCGCAAGGCCCAGGTTTTTAACCACCTCACTGCTAGTCAGTTCTCTGATGCCTTTGATCAGCTTTGTGTTCCCTCTTCAAACACAGAGGAGCTCAGCACTTGGTTCCATTCATCTTGCCTTAATATTTTGGACTCCGTGGCTCCATTAAAAATTAGGCGGCAAAAAATTAGACCGGAGCCATGGTTTAATGAGAGCACTCGCACAGCTAAACAAGAATGCCGCAGAGCTGAACGCAGGTGGAAAAAAGACAGGCTGCAGGTCTCTTATCAAATCCTAAAGGACTGCTGGAGTTGTTACCAGAGAAAGGTGAAGGAGTCCAAGTGAGACCATTTGTCATGTCTGATTCAGGCAAATCGCCAAAGTCCACGTGCCTTATTTAAAACTATCGACTCTGTACTCAAGCCCTGTCAACCGACTTGCATGGACTCGTCCTCTGAAATGTGCGACAAATTCTTGCAGTTTTTCATTGACAAGGTTGCTACAGCTAGGGCTCTTGTTTCGAACGCCACATTTGATCCCTCTGTCCAAGTTCCTTGTTCAGCAGTGTTCGATCCGTTTGAGCCGGTTTCTTCGACATTTTTGGAGGAAGTGGTTTGCCATATGACATCATCGGGCTCCCCTTATGACTCCATTCCTCCACACTTTTTTAAGGAGATTGTCCCGACAATTGGTAAATCGGTTTTGGTCATTATCAACAGCAGCCTGTCTTCTGGTGTGGTCCCCCAACAGTTTAAGCATGCTGTAGTGCAACCCCTGCTGAAAAAAAATGGCCTTGATCAAGCTGTGCTATCAAATTTTAGACCCATTTCCAAGCTCTTTTATGTCTAAAATTCTGGAAAAAGTGGTGCACTCACAGCTAAGATCATACTTGGATAAACACAATGTCATGGAAGTTTTCCAGTCAGGCTTCTAGAAGATGCATAGCACAGAGTCAGCCCTTCTACGTGTTTTCAATGACATCCTCCTGGCAAATGACACTGGAGACCACCTATGTCTCGTTTTGTTGGATTTGACTGCAGCTTTTGATATGGTAGACCACAGTATTCTTTTGACTCGCTTGCAACACCAAGTGGGCATTACTGGATGCGTTCTATTTGGGTGGCAGGACTTTTTCTGTTAGCCTAGGTTCCTCTGAGTCACGCTCTGCCCCTCCATCGTATGGTGTTCCACAGGGTTCTATTTTGGAGCCATTGCTGTTCTGACTGTATTTGCTGCCCCTGGGTTCCATCCTTAGAAAACACAGCATTTCCTTCCACTGCTATGCGGATAACTGTCAAATCTATATCCGGTGAAGCAAAAAAGAGGCTTCCTCCTTAAGACCACTTATGTCCTGCCTAGAGGACATCAAAGATTGGATGTCACTAAATTACATAACACCAATTCTGGCCTACCTTCACTGGCTCAGTGCATTTTAGGGTTCAATTTAAGATTCTCTTATTTGGCTATAAATGAGAAAATGGCTTGGCCCCGGCGTACCTCTCTGAGCTCCTCCTCTCCTATGCACCTTCCCGCAGCCTCAGGTCTGCGGACCAGGCGCTGCTCGAGGTGCCAAGGACCAAGATGAGCCTCAGAGGGGATCGAGCCTTTTCAACTGCTGGTCCTTCCCTCTGGAATGACCTCCCATTGGTTGTTAGGCAAGACCCTTCTCTGTCCATTTTTAAAACCCGGTTGAAGACACATTTCTTTTCTCGGGCATTTGATCAGACCTGAAATTTTACGCTCTTTTCAATTGTATATAGTGTTTTATGTAAATTTATTGGCTTCATTATTTATATTTTATTTATATTTATATATCATTTATGTCTATATTTATTAATACATGTATCACAGCTTTTTATTGTTTTTGTTCTATTTATTGTATTGTTTGTAAAGTGCTTTGTTACAGCTCTAGCTGTTATGAAATGCGCTATATAAATAAAATTGTATTGTATTGTATTATATTGCCATGATCTTCAACAGGTCCTACCAAGCATAATGTTTCCTGATCAAACAGGATTCATGCCAGGGACGCACTCATTTCAAAACATGAGAAGACTGTTAAATATAGTTTGTTCTCCCAGTTTAAGTCCTCCAGAGTTGATTGTCTCACTTGATGCGGAGAAAGCCTTCGACACTGTGGAGTGGCGTTTTCTTTTTTTCGTATTGAAGAAATTAGGGATTACTTCAGAATTTATACCATGGATTTTATATTATATTATTGTATATATTCCCCCTTTTCAGAGGAACTAGACAATGCTGTCCTCTGTCTCCCTTTCTGTTTGCCATAGTGATTGAACCCTTGGCCATCTGGTTGCGACAGGAGGGTAGGTTTGAGGGCATTACCCGAGCTGGTAGGGTTCATAAATTGTCATTATATGATGATGACCTCTTTTTATATGTGTCCAACTCGGCTGCCTCTCTTCTAGTGGTCCTCGGAATATTACATACGTTTGGGTTGTACTCGGCCTATAAACTTAATTTTCACAAAAGTGAACTTTTTCCTATTAACACCTCTGCCAAACTTATACCCCAGTATTTTTACGCATATCCCAGTACTCATTATGAAGGGTTTCTTCAGATCACTCGATAAATTGATAATCTGTCTGGGGGAATATAACTCCACGTATTAGCGGGGCGGTGTTGCAGCTTCCCAAAGCTCTTGGGGGTGAGGTCTTTCAATGCCCAATATGTCACACTACTATTAGTCCTGCAATACTCACAAACGTTTATATTGGATTGGTAGCAAAGACGCCTTGTGGGTAGATATGGAAACTGGGACTTCTAAAATTTCTCTTCACTCTTTGGTCTGTTCCCCACTCCCTTTGACCATCTCTAACCATTCTTCTACTGCGGTTGTAATTGCCACAATTAGAATTTGGATTCAGATCAGAAAAAGCCTGGGTCTTATAAAGCCTCTGACTTAGCACCTATGGTAAACAACCATCTATTTTCACCCTCGTGTACAGATGTGACCTTCCGGGCTTGGTCTGACCAAGGCATAGCAAAACTCAAAGACCTTTATGAAGAAGGGACCTTTAGGTCTTTCTCCAAGCTTTCAGATGGGTCTTTCAGATGCACCATTTTGTTAAGTCACAGAATCACATATTCCCGAGCCATCCTCCTGAAACTTTGATCAATTCATTACTATCTCTCGACTAGGAAAAGAAACAGCTGGTTTCTAACATTTACGGTATTACTGGCACTGTGGTAGCAGGCCCACCTTCTGGTCCAAAGGAGTCCTGGGAAAGGGAATTGGGTACCTCGATACCCGGCAATTATTGGCAACAGGTTTTACATTTAAAGCACTCCTCTTCAATTTGTGCGAGGCACGGCCTTTTACAGTGCAAGGTCGTACACAAATCCAACTACACAAACCTTAAATTATCTCAGATTTTTCCGAATACAAACTATGCGTGTAATAGATGCAAGTTGTCTCCAGCAGACCATTCCCATATGTTGTGGTCCTTTAGCTTGCCACATTTTGGGAAGATATTTTCAAAAACAATTAACACGGCCTACGGCGTGATTATCACCCCTTACCCTTTTGTGGCTTTGTTTGGCGCCCCCCTACATCCAGTGACTTTGAAACCTTTACAGACAGTTCTTGCCTTTCCTCCTTGTTAGCTAGGCGATTTATATTACTTAACTGGAAACTCCCTCGACCTACCCAGGTGGGTTCAAGAGTTGCTACTCACTATAAAACTTGAAAAACATCAGTACTCCTTTTAAGGCTCCCTGGCCGCTTTTGAGGAAACATGGACACCTCTTTTGAGTAATATAGAAGCTCTGACATAACTGCCTGATTGTGACGACTTCTTTTTTTTGTTTGTTTTTTTTTGTTCTCCAATTCAGTATATTTGTTAACATCCTTCCATGAATGTGCTTGTTTGTGGGATGGTAGGCATAGGGAAGGGGAAGGGGGGAAAAAAATTTATGGAGGTATGACCTTAACCCACTGTTGTTGTTGTTATCTCTTGTGAATTGTACTCCAATGAAGAAAGTTTTCAAAAAAAAGAGAAACCGCTCCCGCCTTCCCACCCTCCCTCGCAATATACACAAACACAGACATCCACAAGCACACCTGCGCACGCACGCACACGCATGGATGAGAATAGTAAGAGACTAAGAACGATTATTTAAAAGCCAAACTAAAAAGGTATGTCTTGAGGTTCCTCTTAAAAATATATACCGAAACGTATTAACACACCCACTTGTACCGTTACACCCATATATACATATATATATACATATACATATACATATATATATATATATACATATACATATACATATATATATATACATATATACATATACATACATATATACATATATATACATATACATACATATATATATATACATATATATATATATATATATATATATATATATATATACATACATATATACATACATGTATATATATATATATATATATACATACATATATACATACATGTATGTATGTATATATATATATATATATACATACATATATACATACATGTATGTATATATATATATATATATATATATACATACATGTATGTATATATATATATATATATATATATATATATATATATATATATATATACATACATGTATGTATATATATATATATATATATATATATATATATATATATATATATATATATATACATACATGTATGTATATATATATATATATATATATATATATATATATATATATACATACATGTATGTATATATATATATATATATATATATATACATATATATATATACATACATGTATGTATATATATATATATATATATATATATACATACATGTATGTATATATATATATATATATATATATATATATATATATATATATATATATATATATATATATATATATATATATATATATATATATATATATATATATATGGGTGTAACGGTACAAGTGGGTGTGTTAATACGTTTCGGTATGGCATGTTCGGTTCGGTCCACCTTACGTACCATTTCTGACCAGTTTTTATTATTATATTATTAGCGTGAGCTTACGCACGTACGCTATTGACTGTTGCTCACGGGAGAGGAAGGTGGCGGCACAAAAGAGAGAGCCAGAAAAGAGCAAGAGCTCGAAGGTCCCCGCGTACACTGCGGTCTCCTGTTTCATTCTGGCTTTCCTGTTCCCCATCGCCGATGGGGAAAGGTGCGTGGATAAGTGTGAAAGTTGTGTGCCGACATTGCAACATGAGCTCGGCGGCTATGTTGCAGCTAGCACGTCTAACATGCACGGCATCATCCGACTGTGAATGTTTCTTAGACGAGGAAGCAGGCAGTCTTTTTAGCCCAAAATGTCAAACTTAAATAGCGAGATTTATCAGATTGTAGCGTCGTCCAATAATTGTAACTTATTGTATGTATTTTTGTATCACAAAAAGTGTATACATGTACAAGTTAATGACAACTTATCTTTAACTTGAATACTTAGGTGTGTCATAAGCGGTTGCTGCTGAGTGTTTAAAGATTTCATTGTCTTAATAATTCACAAAATTAAGAAATCTTTATTGTTAGTGTATTTGTTAATCTGGTGTAATATCTAAGAATATCACCGGAATGGTTTGTTTTTATTTATTTTTTCAAAAAAATGTACCACTTACTTATCATTTCAAAATAAACATCTTTCAAAAAAAAAAAAAATCTGTTTCTTTGTACAGAAAATATACTGAACCGAAGTTTCCAAAAAAAACAAACCGAACTCAAATGTGATTTTGCGTAACGTTATACCCCTAATATGTATACATATACATACAGACACACAGAAACAAAATTAAGTATTCTCTAATAAGAATCATATTTGCATTGTTCAATCTTTCCTTATAACAGAATGTCCTTATGTGGGAAACGACTACGGTACATGTCTTGTATGAACGTGCAAGTATGTTAACAAAATACATGTGTAACACAAGCAATATAATGAAAAAAAAATATTTTCCCCAACATTTTTATCAAACAAAAACTGCACTATAAAAGTACAGGTATATAAATAAAATACAGTACAGCATAACTAACATGGTCCAAAAAGTGAAAAAAATACTGTAACACCAATGCAGTACAGTACTGTACTCAACTGCAGTAACTGTACTGTATTTTAATGTCGATTTTTGTCAGACATGGGAAAAAAATGAGTATTTTGAGTTGTTGTGTTGGCTTCAGCCTTGCTGTATGAACATGTTTGTCTGCGTATCATACAGTTTTGTTGCTAATTCTAAGTAACTGTCCTGCTGATCATCACTGATGTCTGGTGATTCTTGTGCATACAAAAGCATTTTTGATGCCATCTCCATAGCTTCCTTGCTGGACGGTGGCTTTACATCAGGAATTGAATTGGGTACATCAACATTATCTTCGTCAGACTCGATCACACGTTTGCTCAAGGGATTTATTGATATCTTCTGCTCTGTAACCTTTAGTGACAGCCAAATCCCAGTCCACATTGAGAAGATCCTGGTTTGAGGTCAGGTATGATCTGACGCAGTGGAATGAGATCAGTCGCATCAAAATCTTCCCCCTCAGCATTGTCAGTGATGGCGTTTGTGTGTGAAAATAGTGGAAGATTCTAATTTCATCCAAGCAAGTTCAATCCACTGAATGGCATCCATCACTGTGATTCTTTTCACAAGTTCTCTTGCTTTGTTACACTCGTCCATGTTAAGCAAAATACTTCTCAGCATGCACTTACGATAATGCAGCTTGACATTTTGGATGATTCCAGTAACCATCGGCTGTAAGTGAGAGGTTGTGTTTGGTGGGAAGGAAATTATCTTTATGTTTGATAAGGATGCTGGCGTGTGGGCTCCACTATTATTTAGCTGATTCAAACACTTCAGAAAGATTTCTGAAGTCATCGAAGCTTTGCGGTTGGCTTCATGTCACTCTCATGTGTTGTTTATAGTCTTTTGTAAATCACCGCGGGTTTGCTGATTTTCCAATGACCAAAGGACGTAACTTTTCACCAGTCATTGAACTTGCAAGCAGTCCAGTAATCCGGTCCTTGGTAAATTTACCATTATTTGCAGAATCACATTTACTCATATACGAACGGGGTGGCAGAGTTCTGAAAAATAATCCGGTCTCATCACAGTTATAAATATAATTTGCTGAATATCCTTCAATGAGACCTGGTAGCTTTTTTTCCACTCACTCACTGTCTCTAACTTTACCTCCCCTCCCTCACCACACAAGACAGCATTGCTCAGCTGATGTTGTACAACGAACTTTTGAAGCCAGCTTCGGGACGCTTGGAAATCCTCTATGCACATCGAAAGCGCTATTGAGCTAGCCTTTTCTCTAGTTCCAGTTAGCGGGAGGTTTTTAGCACAACAAGAGTGAAACCATTCCAGGACACATTCATTTATGCCACTGTACGTCGTCCGTCGAGCCGCAGGCTGAGCAGGCAAACTGCCGGAATCGTACTGAGCCAGAATCGATTCCTTGTTTTTCAAAGTCTCGCAGATTCAAGTTTTTCCGACTCCAAGTGTCCGTTGGATGTTTTTTACTGTACTTTGTGTCCAGCTTCGCTTAACCGGATGCATTTCACTCTCTCTTCCACGGTCATTATGGTTCTTCGTTTGGATGACACGATCTACAGACGAAAACGTAGATGAATCAATTTTAAATATTTAGCAATTTGAGTAAAACGCATGCCAAAGAAGTAACTTACATGTCACTGCTTTGTATCCAATGATGGTGGAGCAGTCAAAGTTTTTCCGTAGTATAGAGTGGGAACTGCTTGAGTTTGCGCTACTGCGGGCTTCGCTATAGGTTCCAGATACTGGAACTTCCGTTGTAAGGAATCGATCGTTAATGTCATATAGTAGTCGAAAATTTAATACATATGTTTGTTTGTTTTCCGGGTGAGGGAATTTCCATTTGACAGAGGTCCGTAGGTGGGAATACTTACTGTATACTCTATATATATATATAATACGTACACACACACACGCACACACACACACATATATATATATATATTATATTTATATCTATATGGGTATATTTATACCCATCATTCTCATTTGCAGTCTGCCCATCCCTCTCTTTTATCAATCAATCAATCACATTTTATTTATATAGCACTTTTCATACATAAAAATGCAACTCAAAGTGCTTTAAAACAATCAAAGCAAAACATAGAATTATCTTCAATCAAAAGAAAAGATAAATTATTTAAAAGTTGTTGAAAGCCAAACTAAAAAGGTGTGTCTTGAGCTTCCTCTTAAAAATATCAACAGTCTCTGCAGACCTGACATCCTCTGGCAGGCTATTCCAAAGGTGAGGACCAAAATGGCTGAATGCAGCCTCGCCATGCATTTTGGTCCTCACCCTTGGAATAAATAAAAGGCCGGCGCCAGAGGACCTCAGGATCCGCGAGGGCTGGTATGATAAAAGCAAATCAGATAAATAAGATGGCCCAAGACCATTAACACATTTATAAACTAATAAAAGTACTTTAAAATCGATCCTGAAACACACAGGGAGCCAATGCAGCAATTTCAAAACTGGCGTAATGTGCTCCCGCCCTCTGGTTCTCGTCAGCACCCGAGCGGCTGAATTCTGCAGTAGTTGCAGTGGTGAAATGCTCTTTTTCGGGAGGCCAGAGAGCAGGGCATTACAGTAATCTAAACGACAGGAAATAAAGGCATGCATCAGCACTTCCGTGTTAGCCTGAGAGAGAAACGGGCGGACTCTGGCGATATTCTTAAGGTGATAAAAACCAATCTTGGTTACATTTTTAATATGAGGAATAAAACTGAGCTCAGAGTCAAAAATGACGCCAAGGTTCTTCACACAGTGTGAGGGATTAAAAATGTGTAGTTTTGGTAAAAGCTTCTCTCTCTGACCTTCGGGACCGATAACTAAGACCTCAGTCTTGTCCTCATTGAGCTGTAGGAAATTATCTGCCATCCATGACTTGATATCTAAAATGCAATTTAAAAGGGTATCAATGGGTCCTGTGTCATCAGGAGACACGGCAATATACAGCTGCGTGTCATCAGCATAGCTGTGAAAGCTGATGCCGTGTCCCCTGATGACATCCCCGAGGGGAAGCATATAAAGATTAAAAAGTAAGGGGCCTAAAATCGAACCTTGAGGAACCCCACATTTAATTTCATGAGTTTTAGAGGAACAAGTATCCATACTTACAAAGAAATATCGGTCTGTGAGATAGGAATAAAACCAGTCAAAAACAGTACCAGAGATGCCCACTAGATTTTTAAGTCTATTTAATAAAATTTGGTGATCTACTGTATCAAAAGCAGCGCTTAGATCCAGTAGCACCAAGACTGTGAGTTTTCTCACGTCTGCAGTGCACCTAATATCATTTAAGATCCTTAAAAGAGCAGTCTCCGTACTGTGGTTCATCCTAAAACCAGATTGATATTTCTCCAAAATATTATTTGTATTTAAAAAATGATTCAACTGGATGAAAACCAGTTTTTCTAAAATCTTACTTAAAAACGGTAAGTTGGATACGGGTCTGTAGTTATTAAAAACGCTCGGGTCAGAACCGCTCTTCTTCAGAAGGGGCTTCACCACCGCCGTTTTAAAGGCAGCTGGGAAGACGCCTGTCTGAAGAGAGCAATTGACTATATTTAAAATTTGTTCTTCAAAAAATCCATAAAATGTCTTAAAAAGAAATGTGGGAATTGGATCCAAAAGGCAGGTTGTTGGGTTTACCTGGGAGAAAACTCGAACAAGTGTCCTTGCATCAACCAGGGCAAAACTTTCCAGTGTTTCCTCATGTAAATATGATTGTCCGGGTTTATTAAAACTTGTGTTTTGACGGGCTAAAAGACTGGATCTTATGTCATCGATTTTACTTCTGAAGTGGTCTGCAAAGTCCTCACAGAGAGCATCTGTTGGTCTCTGTGGGGACTTATTAAAATCAGAACTAGTTAAAAGTTCAAAGGTGGAGAAGAGAACCCTGGGGTTGTTTTTATTGACTGTAATGAGGTTTGAGAAATAGGAAGATCTTGCCAGTTTTACTGTTTTATTGTAAGATTTCAGTTGTTCGCATAAAATTTCATAGTGTACTGTAAGTTTACTTTTTCTCCACCTCCTCTCTGCACTCCTGCACTTTCTCTTTGATATTTTGATAGCATTGTTTCTCCACGGGGGTACAGTCTTTGTTTTTGTTGTTTTAATTAAAAGTGGAGCTACTGAATCTAATGATGATTTAAGATGTAGGTTAAAATTGTCAACAATAAGATCACAGGGTGCAGGTAAAATGTCAGCAGGAGTGTTTTTTAAGATCTCGATAAAATTTGCTGCCACCTCAGAAGATAGGTAGCGTTTCTTCACTGTTCTGACCGGGACTGCTAGATGGTTAAAACTGGCGATGTTAAAATAGACACAGTAGTGGTCTGACACTGCCAAGTCAACAACAGAGGACACACCAGCAGACAAGCCATAGGTTATAACCAAATCCAGGGTGTGTCCTCTGTTGTGAGTTGGCTGCAAGACGTGCTGTTTAAAATCCAAGCAGTTTAAAAGGTTTGAAAAATCTCTGGATAGTGGGTCCGAGATGTTGTCCATGTGTATATTAAAATCGCCAGTTATTAATATTCTGTTATAACTGGAATATAAAATGGATAAGAATTCTGAAAATTCTGTAATAAAAGAAGTGGAATGATGGGGAGGTCTATAGACGGTAATGCAGAGAATAGGGGGACTGCTAAAAACAAAGGCATGGTGTTCAAACGATAAATAGCTGCTAAAAATGATCTCCTTTGATAAAAGAGTATTAATAAAAATTGATGCAGTCCCGCCTCCTCTTTTGCCATCCCTTGTAGAAAATAAAAAGTTAAAATTCGGTGGGCAAGCCTCGTTGAGAGCAACTGGAGCATCTGTACCAAGCCATGTCTCAGACAAAAGTATACCATGTAAATTATTGTCTAAAATCAGGTCGTTTATGATAAAAGTTTTGTTTAAAAGGGAGCGCACGTTCAGCACGGCCAGATTAATTATTGTGCTGGACGTGCGCTCATGGTGGTACGAATGAGCAGTATTAACATATACTAGATTACCACTGTTAAAACCACGTTGTTTGTGTGTGCAAGGGAAGCGTCTGCCGGTGATGGTTTCAATGGGAAAATTGTCCGATAGTGGTAATGATAATGAGGGCCTGCAGGGGGAGCTAGTGAGGGTGGTGGTACTGTGAGCAGCTGGTATTGGCCTGTAAGTGATGGTAGTGACATTGTCATTGCAGCGTTTATGAGTAGAAGAAGAAATATGATTGGTAAACAAGAGTCAGCTGGGAGTGGAATTGGTTACGACATGGTGGATGTTAGCGGCTAAAATCTTGCTACCAAGAGAGTTCGGATGAACACCATCCGGCTGGTAAAAAGACGGGCGATTCCAGAATAGGTTAAAGTTGTCAATAAAAGCAAAGTCAAGGTGGCCACAAGTGCGTAGGAGCCACGTGTTCAAGCTTAAAAGGCGGCTGAAGCGCTCGGCTCCGCGAGACAATGCCGGCAAAATGCCACTCACCCAGACCGAGAGATCGCAGGTTCTTAACAAGGCAAAGAGGGCGTGAAAGTCTCTCTTCGTCTGCTCAGACTGTCGGCGTATTGTCTCGTTTGTCCCAACGTGAACGATGAGCCGGGTAATGGATGATGGCAGAGAGTCAAGAACACCCGGCAGGATGTTAACTATGTCCATGACTTTCGCTCCGGGAAAACAGCGGGTGACGCAGCCGGGATAGTGAGTACGTCTAATGGTGCTGTCGCCAATTATAACGGTGGTCGGTGGGTGACGTGAGGAGGGAACGCCAAGGGACTCACCACCGGCGGAAGATTCACGACCCCACTGTCCAGGATGGCTCCGCCGAGGCCGAGTGAAGACGGTGGATGACACCGATGAGTGTCGCCGATGATGCTGGTGATGACGACCACCCTTGTACCGGGACACCGCGTCCCGGAGCAGCCCGACGCGTGAGTGGACGGCCGTGTCACCGGCGGACCCGCCCAACATGGGGTTCCCGGCCGAGGTCGTCGCCGTGGGTGGCGGGGAATCCGAGGGAGCCCCTGGGAGCACAGCCCCAGCGTCGGACGCAGCAGTCGGTGTCTCCGACTGCTGTAGTGCAGTGATGGGAACAGGAGACTCACTCGCCAGGGCGGCGAACCGATTCCCCAGGACCAGTTGGGGGCGGTGGGGTTGCTCCCCGGCCCTCCGGCCGCGGGACACCACCTTGACCCAGGTGTCACTCTGCAACGGTGTCGAGCAGGATGGCCCCGGGCAGGCAATTGGATCCCACTTCGCCGTGTCCGAGAGGCCAGCCGCCTCAGCCGTCATTGTCGCCGACAGGATTTCACGAGCGCGCCTTCTCATGACCACCGCGGAGAGTTCGGGGAAACGGGTCGCGAAGCAAGAGATGACCGATTCCTTCTCATGGAGCTCCTCTGAGAGACGACGAATATCCCTTCTTAGGTCAGAGATTGTCTTATTTGCCTTCTCCAGCAGGCCATTGTGTTCGTCGCTGTCGTCTGAAGGCATTTTAATACACTAGCTCCAAGCTAGCCCCAAGCTAGCCCGTTTCCGTCTCACGCTAGCTGTATGCTAGTCCGCGAGATCAAGCGACCCAGAGATTAACAAAAATTTAAATAAATAAAAAATAAGATAAAAATAGTCTCCAAAAATTAAAAAGAGTAAAAACGCAACGCGCAGGTGAGGTAGATTCGAAGGCGAAAGTGCAGAAGTGCAATCGATACCATCCACGTCCAAACTCTGA
The DNA here is from genome assembly GCF_054856515.1 of Filicampus tigris. Taxonomy (NCBI): domain Eukaryota; kingdom Metazoa; phylum Chordata; class Actinopteri; order Syngnathiformes; family Syngnathidae; genus Filicampus; species Filicampus tigris. The sequence goes on along the minus strand of NC_141235.1, from coordinate 14,874,254 downwards.
CGTGGCAGGAGAAACGCAAACGGAAGTTTATTTATACCCATCATTCTCATTTGCAGTCTGCCCATCCCTCTCTTTTACTTACCCATTACCCTACTTACTTGCTCCATTCAACTCCAAACCTTGATTTATGATTCCCTCACTGTCACTTCGAGTCCTAACGTCTAAAGGCCTGCAACTTCTCTTTGTAGTTTTCAGCTCCACCCGGTCTTTCCTGGTTCCCTGGTCTGCCTCACGCACACCACGTAAATTGTCGTATCTGCTCCAAAAGAGATTCTGGGCATTTTATGTCACCGGAAATCCCCTTTTCGCCATGTCTGCTGTCGCCTCCTCCGCCGATCCACACAGCACAGTCCCATCGGCATAGTACAATCTCAGTCGGGCAGGGAATGGTGTTTGGAATCGTATTTCTTCTCCTTCAGCACCGACTTGGCTTCGGCATAATCCCTTTGTCGTTTCAAAACATCCGGTTCATAGTCGTGGTCCAGATTGATCGTTTTATCATGCAATTGGAAGCCGCGCTTCTGTCAAGCCAGCCGTAGTATCTCCTCCTTCATTCTGTAGCATGACATTTTAGCCACAATTGATCTTGGCGAAGTCTTGATCTTTGGCATCAAGGCATGGTGTGCCCTCTCCACACGCAACTCGAAGGAGTCTTTGAGTACCAGTCCCTCTCGTAGTAAGCGCTATACATATTCCACCATTGTCGACGAATTTCCTTTGGCTTCCTCTTTGACGTCGTGAATTCTAATATTCTCTCTCCTCGAGCGACTCTCCAAATCAGTCAGCTTTTCATGATAAGGAGCCAAGTAAATCTGCAGTTTTAACAACTTCCTCCGTGACTTGTATCCGGGTTTCAGCCGCGTTGATCCGTTCTTCAGCCTCCTCGGCTCTTACGTTCGTTTTGTTTGTTTCTTCTCAAATGTCTTTGAGCTGCCGACCACTATCCCTCCTGAACTCTCTCAGTTCTTTTAATATGAGCTGAAATCCCACTTCTTCCCTCTGCTTGTCTTCGTCACCATCGGCGTACGTGTCCATGTTGTCCATTGTGCTAGACCAGGAATCACGGTTAACGTTGTTCTGCTTGGATAACTCAGACTGCTTTAATTTCCTTGGCTTTAATTTGGTCATTTTAAAGGGCACACAGTGTAGTCCAAGTTTTAAATATATTTGAGTTGTAGTGGGTATATTTTCATAGAATGGTCAGGAGATTGTTCTTCTACCCCGCCATCTCTTCCCTTACCCGACCGGAAGTCAGAGCCATTTTCAACACTTTAGATTGGTCAGTAATGTGTACAATGCATATGGACTGACCAGCAGTACTGTATTTTCCAGACTATAACCCGCACCTTTATACAAGCCTCACCTATATTGAAAAATGTAATATTTACTGCATTTACAGAACGATTTTGAACTGTAAATGTACATGTATGTGCCTGAACAGATTATTTCCTAATAGTGCCTTTTAACATGGGAGCATCTTCATTTCACTGCCCGCTGCCATGCCTATTTGTCAGTTTTATTGCTCTACTTCCGCATACCACCCAATGCATCGCCTAGTGCTTAACCTAGTGCACAGTGCCCTCGCCTGTTGAACTCCTCCAGCTGCAGTCACATCCTGTTAATGGTTATTGTATTGTATTGTAATTCCAGTTAGACCGCCCCTAGCGATGGAAGAAAAATTCACAGAATAGCCGCACCTTTACATAAGACGCATGGTTCAAAACCTAGGAAAAAAAGTTGTGGCTTATAGTCAGGAAAATGCGGCATACATTTTTGGAAAAATATGAAATTCACCAAAATGTGACTTATGAGGTTTTGGCCGGACGCCAAGGATATGGTTGAAGACATTTCAGCAAAGTTAAGAGTTTTATTGTGTTTTAGATTTTGAAGGCAATATTTTCCTTTTTGTTGAAAATGATTATTGGCTACAAATATTGGTTATCGGCCTCCTTGACTACTAATAATCAATATCGTTATCGGCCCTGGAAAAAACATTTATATTTATATTGCTACTATTTATGCCCTGTGATTGCGTGGCAACCAGTTTAGGGTGTACACTGCCTTTTGCCCAAAGTCAGCACAGCCACGACCCTTGTGAGGATAAGTGGTACAGAGAAAGAAGGGATGGATGTGTTTAGAATGAGCTATGACATTACAAAATGGGCTCCGAATCATGCGCACACCATTTAAAAAATGCAGTCATGTTCACAAAGGAAGGAGAGCTTCTGTACACTGTGTATATGAATTACGCATTCATCTTCTAATTAAAACCAAGACAATAGTACATGTGCCGTTAATTAAAAAGATTGGTGGTGTAAGGGAAGATTCAGTCCAACTTCAAAAGATTTTCAGTGGTTTTTTTTAATGTTTGTGAATTCCTCACCAATCCCGCTGGAGATACATGGCTGAACTCAGCAAGGACCCTCGCCTCCCCAAAGGCGTTGACCAGCACCCACATGACAGGGAATAGCAGGGGTAAGACGGGCAGAACACCCATCAACTGAAAATACAATATTTTTTACCTATTACATCTATAAAATACATCAAAATATAATGCAGGTCATTATTAAAAGCTTAAATTTGATAACTTTATTCATTTTGACTATATGAATACACCAATGATGTATATAACAGAGTGAGGATGTTTAAATTGTTGGAAGTGTTTTGCTAGGAAGGGAGCTGAACAATTATGGAAAATAATCTAATCATTTTTTTTTCTCCCAAAATTCAGATTGCCATCTGAATTGCAATTTTTTGTCAAGGTCCTTTTGTAATGCATTTTTCAACAATCAACCTATATTACGACAAACAATATCAGATGTATTATACGCTATAGGATACTAAGATAAAGGCAAATAAAGCATTAATACAGTTTACTAAATAGGTATACGTTTACTAACTACTTTTGACATGCAGTTCGGTAGGCATTCACCACAAAAACATAATCCTGCAACACAAGTGTGGTGTAAAGTGTTTACGACACTGTAAATCACAAACTTAAGTGGAGATTACAACGATAATGCAAACAAATCAGTAGCTTTACCACTTCCATTTCACTTATTTCATGAAAGATGATATATTATTTTAAATATAATAAACTAAGAGAAACATAAAACATGTTATGTAAACGTCGACTGCACTTTTGAACCATTCAACTTATTAAAAGGTTGGATAAATAAATGAAATATACATAGATAAAAAAGAAAGCTGACTGATATCCAGTTACATCACACATGCTAACGGGTAGGAAATGGCAGATAATGCCTGTGTATGATGTAGTATCTTTCTAACAGGCATTACAACTCTTCAGCGTTTCATCGATTAAATGTGGAGTAACGTATTTTCTGTGGTCTTTGGGCTCATTCATGATACATACGAAGTATTACGAACACATTTATCCTCTTAATATCTGACTGCCTGACAGCTTTGCAAGGATTGCATTTTAATTTGTCACGGCTCAAGTAGCCGCACACTGTGTCTGTGTGTGTGCTCAACATCAGAGACGTGAAGTCAACTGAACATGGGCGGCATATAGAAAAAATAAAATAAAATAAGTTAGTGCTTCAGCTTGCTATCTGCTATGAAAGTCCTCCACGTTCCCACTCCCCCTTCGCTTCTCAAAACAGTCATGACCCGTCAAATCGCAGTCTTTGTGATTGTAAAATTGTGTTTTGTCAAATCGCGATTGTATTGCAAATGCAATTAATCATTCAGCCCTAGATAGAAGGTAAACGTGTTCTGTTAAGACTCATTTTACATGTTTTATCTACCCCTTGGTTGGCAAGGAAAGTAATTATATGCAATGGGATTTCCAGTCCTGGGTTACAAACATTTTGATTTTAAAAATTACCTGAAGCTGCAAAAAATTGTAGCTGTTGGGGGTGAGATTGGGTGCATCACAAAAGTAGCGTATGGAGTTCACCAAAAGGAATGTAACCTACAGGAAGAGAGCGAAAAAACACAACAAAAGGGACTTTCAAATTCTTTAAGAAAATTGAAATTAAACGTTTCAAACAAATGTGTTAATTTAACTCACCAGCACAATAGGACAGACAAGCTTGGTGATGACGGACTGCACTGTAAACCTCTCATTGTCGAGCACTGTGATTGGTCGGGATCCTGAAAACTCCAAACTATTCCTTTTGAAATGGAAAATGGCAGTGAAAAATCAATTTAAAACAATACAATACAATTTTATTTATAAAGCGCATTACACAACAGCTACAGCTGTAACAAAGCACTTTACAAACAACAACAGAAATAGCCATAATGCAAAACATGAAATCAATAATTTAGCACAAAACACCAAACACCGGAAAAACAGCAGACAATTTGTCAGTCTCAGGTCACATCAAAAGCCAGCGAATAGAAAAGGGTCTTTAAATGGGTTTTAAAAATGGACAGAGAGGGGGCTTGCCTAACAACCAAAGGAAGGTCATTCCAAAGGGGAGGACCAGTGCTAGGAACATATTCTTGAAAGGAATATGTTTGGGGAATATGTTGTTTCCCCTTAATATTTTGTAGTTTCCAACTTAAGTATGTAGTTGCATTTGTTTTTTATTGCATGTTTTGAGAGCAGTGTTCCTAAAAATCAAGTTTTGCTCATTCGTTAATGAATAAATATTCCATATTCAAATCACACTTCTTGTTTTTTTCCTCTACATTCCTTCATTGGGGCAATGCAAAGACTGCAACACATTGACAAAAATGCTTCAGAATACTTTTATTGATGTTCAGTACACAACTTTACTTAAAATGGTAAAACCTGCCAAGCAAGGGACTGCAGATAGCAGGCACGGCTCCAGGATTTTTTTTTCTCCCCTGGTGCTAAAGGTTGGCTTGACTGATACATAGGGGGGGCTGAGAAAATAATTTATAAATATATTTTTGAATGTCAAATAAAATGCTAGCGGGGCTTAAAGGGACGGTGGGGCCGGTATGGCCATGTTTTCACTAACAAGTTCATTTTATATATTTTTTGATCAGGAAAATGAAGAGTTGCCATTTTCTATTTTATCCATTAATTTTGGAGAGATTAGGAAATAAGTAACTCCATGAATAACGCCCCTTGATAATGAGCACAATGGCCGCACCCCCTACCGTTCTATCCTTGTTCAGCCGGAGTCACGCGAGGAACCGATTCCAAACTCTCCATTGGAAATCATTGTACTTTTATTGCTTATAACGTCCAAACACAGCGATCAATTGGCACCAAAATTTATGTGGACATCTCTACAAATGACCACTTCAACATATCAAAAGGATTAACCTCTCCGTGGCTGATTTATATGAGGATGAGGAAATGTGGAAGTCAGCAGAGCTACATAGATTTAGGCTGGGACGAGCGCACACTTCTCTTTGCTTGAAAAAATAAAAAAAATTAAAAAACACTGCTTCTTTGCTTAAAAAAAAAAAATGCTTCTTTGCTGATCACGGTTAGGACGGGTGAGGCATTAAACACCAGTAAGGATATTTACAGAGACTGAAATGGGAATGAGTAGACGTACACATTTATTTGAATGAGGAATGGCCCCAGTATTTCGACTTACAACGTGCAGTCCAATTTGGAAGGTAACAGCTAAAATGGCACGTTCCAATGCGGCCACACTCGGCTGTGCAGTCAGCCTCACTAGAAATGTTTATTCGCTATTCGATGAGGGCTTTCGTCACTCTCACGCCGCTTCACTCGGGCAGAAGGTGGCTGCTTGCAAGCAAGCAAGCAGGGACACCACACGCGACTGCTTGCGAGGCGACATGAAGACACAGGCTCATCTTCACCTCCACACGCTGGGCGGACAGTAAGGAGCTAATGTTGTTGTGCTAACGCCCTTAACGACCTGAAGCTAGTTGTTGCCATTAGCCATCCCATTATCCTACCTTTAGCCGGGGAGGGAAGAAGGAGACGTAAAGCTCCAATCTGCCTGCTACTGCTGCAAGCCCCCGTCTCTCTCCCTCCTGAGACACGAGTTTAGCGTCACTAAATGTCCGAAATATAACTAGTCGGGGTTTGTGTGCACATTCATGCTCTTGTCCGCTTCAGCTTGTGAAAGTGGAGGAGCAATCACCACGGTATTTTTGATTTTGTGGATGTGATCATGATGAGATCACGTTTTCTGTCAATAAATCCAAACTATTGTGCAGAACACTTTTATACTTTCACAGGTTGAAGTGGACAAGAGTAGTAATGTGCATTTGCATTTTGGTGGCGATCGGTCACCGTTTAGACAACAGAACTGACAAAGCGAGCAATATTACAAAGCATGCCTTCCTCGTGTGACATAGACCGCTGAGAACTCCGAAAACATAAGCCACACCCCTTTTGGGGGCGGGGAAATTTGTTGTAAACCTAATCACAAAAAAATACATTAAATCACTACAGTCTTTTGAGGTGGGCATTTTAGTACTAATGTCATTTTTACATGCAAGTGCCAATGTTAAGCTCACCCAAGTGTCCCTTTAACTGGGTTTTACATGGATTTCTGACAGGGCTATAATATCCCCTAGTCCCAGTGTAGCACCATCCCTGACAGTAACTAGCCAACGGATATAATCTGGCAAATTTACATGTAAATGTTCATTAATATACACTGGCCCCTTTATTTACTGTATACTATTTATTTATTTATTTAAACAACTTATTTAAATAGACATAATACTACAAAATGTGATTGAATCAGTTAGCGTTTTTTTTTTTTTTAACTCACTGATCGGCCCCCAAACACCTTATCATGTAAAGCCTAATACAAATGCTTTGTATGGAAACTTACTGCCCGCCCTGTATTAATATGCTGGCGTCAAACAGAATTCTCGTACCTCCCAAATCATCACTTTGCTTGTTCCATCATTACCATTGCGTCGTCAAAGAGAACAAGCCATTTTCAACACTTAAGATTGGTAATGTATTTGTAAAAGAAAAAAAAAAAAAAACACATACGATTGACCAATCCAGATTTGTAAAAACATATTAAATTTACCAAATTTTGACATAGGAGGAAAAGCAACACACAAGTACATGTCTTCACTGAATCGCTAATGACCCAATGCAAAGTTTGACGATGTGTAATGCGCTCCACTACAAAAAATGCTTTGTCAATACAAGCAACCAGTCGGAAAGAACATTGCTTATCACAAAATAATTCACACACGTTTGACATGAAGAGAAGTGTTTGAAATATGTCACACGTTAACCTGTAACTCTTTCAATTGGGTAACAGAATTCAGCAAGCTCATCAGTGAGGTCTGAAGCAAATAGCTGCATAACAAGCCCAAGAGACAGACCTTCTCTCGCGTCTGTCCGGCATGCCCTGCCTGTCAGCCATGTAAGAAAAATAATTCAATTTAACATTGTTTGCGTCTTGTTTCTACGTGAGGTGTCTGTGTATTTCTACGACATACTGTACACACACACTTGGCACACCTTTTAACACTTGGAGAGTGGATGCTACATATTCTTGTTCCCCCCCAAAAATTCCAGTACTTGACAATTATGGTATCAAACGTTTTTTGGGGCTAAAAATCAGGATTCAGTTTTGGTAATGGTACTTCATGCAACACTACGGATTTGGTCTGCCAAGACTGTTAGGTATAATATATGACGTGGACAACTATTGTGAGAAACAAATACAGTGATTCCTCATTTATTGCGGTTAATGGGGGGCCAGAACCTGGCGCAATCGGTGAAAAAACGTGAAGTACCGTTGGACTTATTATTATTATTTTATTTGATATTTATTGTACAGTTTTATTTGGGGGGGATTTGCGTCTCTGTTACGCTGTTGTGAACCCACAACATGGTTCCCACACTTCTAAATACTTGTTAAACAAGCAATTGAACTTTAAAAATGCAAAATGAAGAATAAAAAACAAGCTGCAGGCTGTGATAAGAATGTAGCTTCAACCACGGCAGCTGGCGATTACGACGGAACGTTTATGATAAAATTGACTTACTTTAATAAGAATGCCACAGTGTAATTTATCCAATCCCTTTAAAACGCTTGTCATCCGTTGTCGTGAAAAGTGAAAGTAAAAACTTCTTGCCTCCTACTTCATTTAAAAACGAAGAAGCATGGCTGCAGGATGGGATCATACATTAACTTTATCTTTGCACAATAACATCAATAAAGTCCTTTGGGTAAAACAAACCGCGGGATTGTAGTTAAGGTAAGCTGTTTTAAAACAACCTAAGAGAAAACTAACAAACACTTTCACAATTTATTTGGCAATGTCTAAGTCGTGCCGGACGGGAGCGCGCTGCGCTCACGACATATAAATACAGCTGTTGTACTGTAACATCCGATTTTTACAAAACTTTATTAGAGCAAACACATCATTACAAATACGGAGGAGAAAGTATCCGGCTTGACTGACTAAATCAACGGCACATTTGAATAGTGGACGACACTAGCAAGAGGCTGCGATGATGCACACCCAGTCAGCTCACATATAGTACAAAGCAGAAAAAGTAAATCCACTTGTGCCCTCGAGCTCGCGCTGGTAACCAGTCACCGCCTTTTATGAGTGACTTTGTGTGTGACGTATGTAAAGCCTCAGAGTCAACTCACATCTTAGAAACAATGCGTCTTTCTGCAATATAGCTGCCGATATGGCTGTGTTGTTTCATTTTTCATTTGTTATGAATGCTTCTGAAAGCGTGAAAGTTGAAGCGCGAAGTAGCGAGGGATCACTGTACACGTAAAACAAGCAATGCGATGTATGAACAAGATATCAAGATTAGGGTTAGACATACCTGACTATGTCTAAAACTGGAGTCCTGACCACTCTGAAGAGACGATGTTGTTGTGGGTTCTGGGGTCTTATTTTCTCATTTGCTCGTGCAGAAGGGGATGGAGAGGATGGGGGAAACAAATCTCCAGGTTCCAAAACAATGTGTTCATCATCCTAATTAGAAAAAAAATTATCAAAACGAGTGGTTACATTTTTGTAAGAAACTTACTGGAATTCGGTTGAGTGGTACAGATTGAGATAACAAGGCAGAATTTCAAGTACACACATCTTGAGAATAGAGGTGTAACGATTCACAAAAGTCACGGTTCGGTACGTACCTCGCTATGGGGGTCGCGGTACGGTACAGGTTCGGTTCAGCAATAAGTCTCAAATGCATAAGACTAGGTTGTTTTTTTTTTTATTTAGTTTTAACAGAGAGCAAGCTCGAATTCAATTTGGTATAAAGCAAAAACATTCCCTGTTATAAAAGCACAAAATAGAATAAAAACTTGCACATTAGCGTTGTTTATAAATAATAATAATGATGAAAAAGATTAAACACAGGAAAACATCCTTTCTTGTATGGATAGATTGAGGTTGCAGATAAAATCAGGTAGCACTTGCCAACTAGTAACTTTAACTTCATTATAAGAGGAGCAGAGGACAGCTCATGCTCCACCACTGGGGCTGAACAATTTATTGTTTTGGGACCGAAATCGCAATCTCAGACAACACGATTTCGCGATCACCAAAGATGCGATTTATTTAAAGGACACTTATTCCCCACACTCACCTTTAGAGGCATGCTACTGTGGGCACGTCCAGCGCCGAACTGGTTAATAAAAAAAAGCGCTGTCCTACTACACGCTGTCACCTGTACTCCCGAAAGTAATTTCGTTCGCGGCTGCTTGAATGTTAGGCGCTAAGCTAGCTTGCTTATATTATATGTAAGTCCATGCAAAGCAGCAACGAGCTGTGTGCTGCGCATTCATCTCCTCCATTGTGACAAATAAACGACCCCACTAACAAGTAACGTTTTCACCGCAGACTCGAACGAGGGGTCGTTAAGTTTGCTAATCGCTAAAGTGAAATGCAGAGTAGAGAATAGCAAAATAAATGCTTAGGTGTACAGTAAACTTTTTACTGAAGACTGACTAGAAACGCGTAAGGGTGGAGATCCAGCAGTTATGAACACAAATGTATTACAATCACACAACACACAGGGCTACATTTGCAATTTAGCACACGCTCTAACACCGGCCGGAACTCGCCAATGGCTTAAATAACCCAATCACATATATTGTCATTGTGATTTTTACATTCACCATTAATTTTAGGACTAGGGATGTGCGCGACTAGTCGTTTAATCGTCTACGATTTATTTAACGTTTAGTATTTTACTTGTCGGTTAAACGCTGCATTAGTATCACTCAAATTGTTCCTCACCCCTCTGCCTCGGCCTCTGCAAACAAGCTGAGCACCAAGAGAGAGAATTTCTCCCCTCCCCCCCGCCCACTCGCACACATAGTAGGGGGCGGGGACACAAAGTTTGGGAAAGAAAAGTACATTCTGAAGATGTCGAAGCTACCACGAAAGACAATGGCACCGTTTGGCAGTATTTTGATGCAGCAGATGACAACAAGGTCGTCTGCAGGCTTTGTAAGCATAAACTCTCTTACTCTCCCGGAGCGATGAGAAACCACATCCAAAGTAAATCTCGATGTGAACCAGCAGGTCGATGGCGGCAGGGCCAGGCAGACGAGCATGAGAGTGTTTTTTTCCAGCCAGGCGCTGCGATGCTCACCGCACAGCAAAGATTACCTAACTAATTTGTAAAATGACGCAATATGCTGCCGCTTTCTTTTGTTGAGGGCAAACGGTTCGAAAAAGTAATGCTGTATATCGAGCCAAAGTACGTGGTGCCAAGTCGCAAAACAATAACGCCCCAACTCGAGAGTAGCCATAAACAAATGAGAGAGTAGATACTACGAGCGTTTGAGCGCACCAGCTATGTGGCCAATGCTATAACTACAGACGGATGGACGTCCATAGCCACCGAATCTTACATGACTATGACGTGTATAACGTATGTGGACGAAGGACATCTCCGCAGCTGTGTGTTTCATGCGCCTTGGAGGAAAGACACACAGCTGGAAACTTGGCTGCTCTCCTGGGGAGTGTGATGGGTACGTGGGCACTAGAAAATAAAGCCGTCGCCTGTGTGCATGATAATGCACCTAACATATGGCGAATGAGACCCTGCTGGACAGGGAGTCGGTACCATTACTCATTACATTATTCAAAATAAATGCCATGCATTGCATTGGCAAATGTATCAGAAATGTATTTCTCTTTCAATTGTTTACTTTTATTCAGTCAGTTGTTGTTACATCAATAGAATTTAAATTAACAAACTGTCCTGAATGCTTGGGCTAAAATAGCCCATACTATAAATACACAAAACATTTGCATTTTAAACTTTGAATTCAACGTATAAAAATTTCGAATTTCGACTAGTCATTCATTCATTATCCATACCGCTTATCCTCACAAGGGTCGCGGGCGTGCTGGAGCCTATCCTAGTTGTCTTTGGGCAGTAGGCGGGGGACACCCTGAATTGGTTGCCAGCCAATCGCAGGGCACACAGAGACAAACATCCGCATTCACAATCACCCCTAGGGGCAATTTAGACAGTCCAATCAACTTACCATGCATGTTTTTGGAATGTGGGAGGAAACCGGAGTACCCGGAGGAAACCCACGCAGGCACGGGGAGAACATGCAAACTCCACACAGGGTGGCCAGAGCCGGGATCGAACCCACGACCTCTGAACTGTGAGGCGGACGTGCTAACCAGTCGACCACCGTGGCGCCCAAATTTCGACTAGTCGCAAATAAAATTTGAGACTAGTCAGCGGGCAAATGAGTCGAAATTCCCATCCCTAGTTAGGACCAAAAAATTAAAATAATACCATGATATGTATGAAAGCCATACCGCAAAGCCCTCAGTCTCTGTTTGAAGCAGTTAAGT